>NW_022900916.1:60651443-60701937 GCF_012274545.1 Fukomys damarensis
CCGCCACCTCCTCCCCGGCCCCCGCCCCGTCCAGCTGTGCTCCCGCAGAAAGGGCGAGGGTGGGGTGTCCCGTTCTCAGACGCCGGCTGTTGGCTGTGGGGTGGGGCCCCGGCCCTCTGCAGCGTGGCACCCAGCCCTGGGAGGGTCCCCCGGGGCACACGGGACTAGGCCGAGCCATCGAGAAGTCCTTCCTTCTCCTGGTCTGCCTCTGCTAAGGCTAATTATAAACTGGATCTGGGGGAGTTATCTGGCTGCGAAATGACTGCAACTTGGTACCAAGTCTCCGGCTTTGTCAGTCTCTCCTTTCAGAGGTTACGGTGGAGAGTCTGCCTTCCCTCTTTCAGGTTTCTAATCTTCGGCAGGATTCCTTGTCTGGATTCCCAAGCTGTACCCTGAGCCTATACCCTGATAACCGTCAGCGAGCCAACCCCATCCTTCTTGACCGTGCTGCCCATTTACTGATCCTCTCTTACAGCCACTCTCTTCCTCACTCCTCACTCCTCTCCCACCAGGAGCCTAGCGCGCCTTCAGGACCTTTCATTGAGTTTGGGCTGTGGGTAAGCTTCGTCCACACGCCGGTCAGCAGCCCCTCCAGTATGGACTTTAATGCTGGCCCTCCACACTCACTCTCTACCCTCCCTTGCCTCTCATCCACCTCTCAACCTCTCAACCCGGAGAAGAAGAGATGAAGCGTTGGCCCTGGCCACTGGGTGGGAGGCCGAGGTCCTGAGAACCGAAATGCTGAGGCTCTCTGTACTCCAAGGCTTCGGTGAACCCGGTTTGGGAAGCCTGGGCTACAGGCTCCTCCTTGGCCTCCCGGCATCCCTGACTGATGAAGTAGTGTGGGCTAGGCCATGTCCTCCTGCCCCTTCTGTCATCGCTGAAGGAACAGCTTTAGTGCCTATGCTGCCTCAAAGCAAAAGTGGTTGAGGTCCTTGGGAATCTTTCTCTTTTCCTGCCCCCACCTCTCCATTTTGTTGTTTTGCTACAAGAAAGAATTTCTGAATAAGTTAACTCTTCAATAGCTGATAGAAACCAAAGGAGCTGATTTTTCCGGAACTGGTTGCTTTTTCTAAACTTAAATGAACAAAGGAAACTTAATAGAAGTAAGAGGGAATAGCTAAAATCTACAAAATTAATTTTATTGTAATTAAAGATACTGACCTGGGAGACAAGTTTGGGATTTGAGTTTGTGGGTATCTGGTCGGTTCTAGAAGGTGTTTACAAGAGGAGATGCAGGTTCAGGTTTGCTTTTAACTAGGCAGTGGTGTTTGAAGTTTGTGTTACAATGAGCTGAGGTTGAATTGTACATTCTAAAAACATTTTGACCCTTTCCCAGTATAATGCTGCTGTAGAATTAACCAAAAACCTTAAAAGTGGAAATATATCACTTTTATCAAGAAAGAAAAATTTCAACACTACATTGCCAAATTGTTCTCTGGATTAATTAGGTGAGTGAGTTATCTATTTTTTTGCTACTGTGCTGAACTGATTTTGTAGAAGATTATTTGTGTATCTGCCCTATGTGGCTAAAAGTCAGAGATTAATTCTGAACAGAATGGCTCAGGTGTGTAATAAAACTGATTTATGACAGCAGCTCACACCATGTAACCCAGGGTGATATTCTGGTAACGTTTCAGGGGTCAAATCGGCCAACTCATGGGATTTCCAGGGGTCACTCAAGATCTTCAGTGTTTAATTGTGGGTGTGGTGGTGGTTGTTAAAAAGTTTAAATTGTAAGACATTTTAAAAGTGTGATTATTATTTCTCTTTTAGCAAAAAAAGTCTTCAGTTAGTTTTTGAAAATTAGGGAAATAGAAGTTACACTATACAAACAGAGAAGAGAAACATCTCTATTAAGCCAGAAGAGTATACTGGGTTAAAAAGCATTCCTGGTAACTGATGCAGACACCAAATGCTGCTGGGCTCCCTCCCTGCTGATGTGGCAGGGAGTGAAACAGGCAGAAGTCAGCATTTGGGGAAGGCTGTGGATCTGGAGGCAACCATGAAAATGGAGAAAAGGAGGGGAATTTCCCTCCCTCCCTCCCTCCCTCCCTTTCTCTCTCTCTCTCTCTCTCTCTCTCTCTCTCTCCCCTTTTTTTTGTGGGAGTCAGGTTCCAATTCCAGCAGTTTTTGTGTGGAATATCAGCACTCTCTGTTTGTTACTTTTGGGGGAAGATACTTCACTAGGTGTTTGTTTTAAAGGAGGAATTCATTACTGCTTACATTGAGATCTGTTAATTATTTTCTGCTTGCAAATAGCAAGTTGTTTTTGTGTGGATGGGAGTGGGGTTCAGAGTACTTGGAGAACTGACTTAAAGCCTGAACTGAACAGATTGTTTATGGCCTGGATGGTACGTGGTGGTGCAGAAAATGAGTAGGAAGAAAAAGGGGTTGGGGTGGGGTGGTGTCTGGGTTGGGCATGGAGGGGTGGAGAAAGGGAGGCAGAGGCTACTGAAGATTCTACCACTTCACTACTAGACAGCTAGAGCTTAGGTTCATTTTCCAATGAGAGTAAAAGTGATCTCTTTAATTTCCACCAATGCACAGACTATAGGCTGGACAACACCCTCAAATATGGAAAGCAAATGGTTGAATCTGACTGATTCAAGTATGCAGAGCAGTTTGAGCAGGCTGCTGTCTTAAACTTACACTCTTTTCTTCAACTAAATTTATACAGCTGACTGATGCAGCTTCTTTTAAACATTTATTGAGAACACTCTCTGAGGTTCCTCTCAGTGAAAAGCACAGGTACTATGGTTTTGTTTGAATTCTGGTTTTAGTTAGGTGGTATGTCAGACAACTGCTAAGCCACTTGCTGATAACTAAGATGATAGATGAAAAGGTTTGAGGACTTTGATTTGTTTGGAGACTCTTGCTATACATTATATCCTGGTGGAAGGTGCCATCCATTGAATTGTGGGTCATTTGAAGAGGGGGTGAGGGAGCACAGAATAAAGAGGTCAAAACATATTTAGCTTGGGGTTATTAAGGACTATCAAAGAGCACAAGTCTCATGAGTAATATTTAGGTCTGAAATATACAATTTATATTTGGTATCATGGGAATGGATGAAATCTCCAGGTTGTGTGTATATATATATAGTGTGTGTATATATATATTGAAATGGGAAAATAATAAAAACCTAGGGTAGAACCCTGAAGAACACCAGCATGCAAAGGATGGAGAGAGTAGGAAAAAGCATCAGGATGACTGAGATAATTGCATAATGCCAGAGAAATAATAACAGTTTAAGGCAGCAATAGTGTGTGTTTAGCATACAAGACGATCCTGGGTTCCATCCCCAGCACCACACACACACACACATAGACACACACACACACACACACACACACACACACACACACATCTCTTGCATACTGTTTTATTTATGGAGCATACTGTTACGTGGAAATAAATTGTGAAATGATCAAACTTAGTTGACATATTCATCACCTCTAACATTTATCATTTCTTTGGGTGAGGCTTTAAAAAATTCTCCTTTTGTTATGTTGACGTATACATCGTTGACACTAACGAACACGTTATGCAATAGATGACTAGAACTTATGTCTCCTGACTGTCCTTGACCAACATTTTCCTTTCTCCTGCATTCCCCACTTCCTACTTCTTTTCATTTTCATTCCTTCTAGAGATGGGTGCTGAACATTCTAAGTGGCTATTAATTTTTCTTTACTTATGGTATTTGTAACATTCTTATCTTTTTGGTTGATCCAAACTCTATTTAAAATTATTCTGATATCATAACGTTCATAGTGGGAAATGCTGTATGTGCTGTGTACATCCATTCACTGTCCGAGAAAGCTGAGAAGAGGATTTGTGAATTGTGGGAGAGAGAGGAGCCTGGGGAGGTGAAAGTGAAAGGTTCAAGGTTTGATATGTGTACGTTCTAAATGCATTGATCAGGTGTTATGCACTAATACAAAAAAAAATGACAAAGAAAAAAGAACACTGGTTGTGTTTGGACTGATAGAGACTGGTGCTATTGAATTCTGAGCTGTAGCCTCAGTTCCTCTACAGACCAATTAACTCCTCCTTGTTACCTTGCCTTGGAGCTCACCACTTAGTAGGTCTGAAGTGTAAATCCTTTGGTAATTAATAAGATCAGGCGAGGAAAGAAAGATTCATAGTTGACTGTAAAACTCATTCCAGAAATAGGCCCAGATGATAGCATGTTATTTATATATCAATATTATAGACTTATTCATTTATTCTCAATAGTTTCTACATCACATTTTGGTAATTGGGAAAAAATAGTACTTCAGAGCCTTAAAAATGAGCTTCCCTTTTGAAGAGATTAAGAAAAAAAATTCGTAGTGAGAACTTCAGAATGAGCACAACACTGAATTAAGATGGTTAGAAAGCGTCATTGGTCACACCTGTGAGTTCCTGTGGGTTTTTCTGACATGGACTTCATTTTACAACTGTAGCGATTTATGCACACCTGCAGACACAATCCTGCCCAGACTCTGGGAAGAAACTTTGTCCTTGTATAATGGATTTAAGAAACTCTAGTTCTAGCATTTTCTAAGTGTTGTTCATTGTTTTTGAGTCTGTAGTTCTGTTCTTCTGTCCAAGCACGGTATTGTATTTTTGAAGCCCAGGCTAAATTATATGACCATTTTTGCAACATATCTTCTCCTTCATCTTCTTTAAGTTGACTCCCACTTTCAGTAAAACCAATCACTCCATTAATTTGTTTGTTCATTTTGTCAATGAACCTACTACTATCCATTGCTCTTGCAGACCTGCTTATCTGCCTTGCCAACAAGACTTCCCCAGGACTCTGTATTCCAGCATATGCTGGCTGAGACACTTCTCCCGCAGGAGCTCTCTGACTGTAGTCTGGCTTACTGTCCCAGTGCTCCCCTTGCTTCTAACTTCCAGCTGTTGCCTGCAGCTTGGTTTATTTCTTTCATGCTTGCCTCCAATCTCTACTTTTCTTTTAGAATCTCCATTTGAGGGAAGAGGAGAAGTTTTGGCATCCCCCTTTGCTGTATCTTGTTCAAATTGTGTGTTCAACAAACAATGATGACATTCTTGTTATATGCCAGGTGTAGATGTGGAAATAGAAGGCTAAGAAAGAGGTTCTTATCTCAGGAAACTGTTGCATATATAGAGTAGATTCTTCCCAATTTCGTGGGGCTAAGGAGAATTTTTTTGCAGTTGGAGGTACTTAAGATTTTAGGGGGAAAATAAAGGTATGAAGGAAATACAAACCCTTATAAAATCTTCCTGCAGCATCTCTAAAATAGAAGCATTAAGATAGAATGTGATAGAAAGATTGTATTAGTGATGTTTTTACACATCCTAAATCACCAATAATGGTACGATACAATTGCTTTCCATTTATTATCTTTTGCTCAAGAGTAATATCTCAGGGTCTTTCTCAGATGCCATTTCAATGAAATACCCATAATTTGCTTTGCTTTGCTGAGGATAATATGCATATGAGAAGATCTTTCCCTGTATCTTGCTCTCTATCCAAATGTGCAGTGCCTTTCTGATTTTGTGATTTGGAATTGTTGACTTCTGCACCCCTGGTATCAGAGACAACACCCTAGCACACATACCATCCAGCTCCTCTTATACAAACATCTCTTCCTCCTTCCGTGCAGCTGCAGGAGCACCATTTTAAGGTCCTGGTTTACTTTTCCTCAAAATTCCCTTATTTCCTAAAGCCTCAAGGCAGAACCCTTGTTATTGGCATTACTTCTTCTTTGCTCTACTTTTTTATTCCCAACATCCAATGTCCTCTTTTTCTAATTATCTCCAATAGAAGTAACTCATAATTCTCCTATTCTGGGTCTGAAATTCTTGTGGTTAGGAAAAAGCACCCACAACTCAATTTATATCTACTGAAATTTCTTGTTGACTAAAATTTGAATTAAATTATTTTTTTATGAAACCTGAGAAACAAATGCATTAGCTTGTTAAAGCAAAGATACTTTGCATTTATGCAATGAACAATGCAGTAACGACGTCCAACTTGTACTAACAAGGTTCATTGCAGGAGGCTGACAGAGCAAAAAGTAACTTGTCTGGCTTGGAAAATCTGAGGAGGATTCCAGGAGAAGGGACCAGTGGAGTTGAATTTTAGAGAAACTCACTATGCAGAAAGGAGAAAGCTTTTGGAAGGCTGTACAGTATGTGTAGGAGAGGTGACCTTTGTCATAACTTGTGCTTAAATAATTAAATTTATAACAATCTTCTTTTAGGACAGTTGTTCTCAGCCTAAGGTAATTTTGTGCCCTGCAGGACATTTGGTAGTGCTTGGAGACACTTTTGACAGTTGTGGCCAGGATAAGGGATGTGTGCTACTGGTAATTAGTGGATAGAGCCCCTGGATGCTTCTAAAAATCCTGCAATATACAGGACAGGCCCCATAACAAAGAACTGTCTACCTCAAATGCCAATATTACAGCTCCCCTATAAGGAAAGTCTCACAAGGACTGCCATTCACCACTATGTCTGCAGAAGCTAGAGTGGCTGGACTCAGAGCTGGTACTCATTTAACAATTGTTGAGGGAGTGGGTGTGCGAAGGAGAAGACACATTTAGGGAAGAGAACTATATATTCGGAGCTAGTAGTTGGGATCTCAAGAACATTTGGAAGTCTGTTGGTATGCCATAAATCATGAAGGACATTTTGTGAAATATCAAAAATCTCTTAATATAGAATCCCTAGCTGACCACTGGAGGGTTTTGGCAGGAGAGTGATACTAACTCATGTATGTTTTAGTAAGATGACCAAGCAGCAGTGGAAGACTCAAGAGACCAGGCAGTCACTTACAAGATGTGGACGTATAAGAGATACTTAGGAGTTAGAAGTGATGGTCCATAGCTGTCAGTTAAATATGGAAGATGAGGATGAGATCTATTGCTTGGATACTGGTATCATTACTTGGGATAAAAAACAAGACAAGAAGGATTTGTGTGTGTGTGTGTGTGTGTGTGTGTATGAGTTTGCCCTTGAACATTTATTAAAGCGCAGGTTAGACTGTTATACTCAGCAGTCTTTTGATTAACCCCTTACCAGAGGATATTAAGATAATTCCAGTGCTTAAAAAGTTGCCATGTTCATAACAACACTATTCATAATAGAGAAACACTGGAAACAATCCAAATATCCAACAGGTGAATGGATAAACAAAATATGGTATATCCATGTGATGAAATTTTATCCAGCTATAAAAAGGAATGAAGAAAATACAAGATACAACATAGTTCAACTTTAAAAATATGTTAAGTGAATGCAGCTAGACAGTGTGTCTTATTCCGCTTATATGAAATATCCAAAATTGGTAAATCCATAGATACAGAATACATGTTAGAGGTGCCCAGGAGTTCGAGGGAAAGGACAATGGAGAATAACTATTTAATGCATACAAGGGAGGTCTCTTTTGAAGATATTATAAAGGGCTGACCTAGAAAGTGTATGGTTGAACAGAACTGTGAATGTACTAAACGCCAATGAATTTTGCATATCAACATGGCTAATTGACTTAATGGTGGTGAATTCTCATGGTTTATGTTAGGAAAATTTCAACTGACTTTTTTAAAAAAGAAGACATAGTATTATGAAAAAGGCCGGTAAAAAAATGACAAATGAAAGGGATCCATCTATAACTGTCTGTAGTAATACACAATGTTCTTCAAGTTAAAAAAAAAAAGTGGCCTGGACAAAGCCTTAGCAACAATGAAAGCCCATAGTAAGAGCAGGGAGAAAACAGGGATTTAAGAGACCATTAGCTCTATTTTTACAGTCCTGATTGCTACACTTCGTGTGAGGCTTAATGGAGTTATTCCAGCGACATAAGTGGTTCCATCAATGTCTTGTGACTAGTCAATGGCAGAGGTCTGAAGTAGAGGACTTCACCAGTTCTCGAAAATTCAATACTTTGCTTTTAGAGTCTTCATCTCCATAGTACTGGAAGAAAACAAATCCAAAGATGGCAGTGATAATTAGAAAAGTTACAAACATAAAACAATGTTTAAAAAAGAATAAACTCATGATGCAACTTAAAATTGTATGATCTTTAATGTTGGAGGTGAACTCCCACAGAATCTTCACTATTTAACTTGTTTTTTTTTAAAGAAAGGTCTACAAATGTAATGTAGGGACTAAGAAATTGGAAGGGTGGTCTTAAAATTAACTGAAAGTATGTATCTTCCTTGTACAAAGTAAATAGATTTGAGCATATTTTTTAAAAAACAAAAGGTTTCCTGTATGTTTGTAATACCTTTAAAATATGGCAACAAAAAGCTGGAAACACTGCATAGTTAGGAGAGCTTGATTCCCCAGGAACAGAAGAAATATCACTTAACCTACCTCCTTCTCAAAGAATAAATCATTTTCTTCATTTCTTCAGCAATTACAGGTACCAAGACTAGAAGAATGCGTGTAACGATAATTGCCTTCTAGTTTCTCATAATTTAGTGGGGAAGTGTGAGAGATAAACAATATGAAAAGATTAGCAATAGAGATCTTTCTGTGGGAAAATAGAAATGAGGCATCTACCTTTGCCTATAACTATTAAAGTAGCTCCCCACTGGGGGATGACAAGTCTGGGTGGCGGGGATTTGTCAGGTTGGCATTCCAGGAATAAAAAAAGAATATACAGAACCAAGATAGCATGGTGCAATCAAGTTATTCACTCTTTCATTTATTAAATATATTTTTTAATGCTTACTGTATCTCTGAAACTGTGACGAGCGTTGGGAATGTAAGGCAAGAAGGTTCCCAACTTCATGACCATGTAGTGTAATGCAGCAGAGAGGTACTCAACAGTCTACACGGTAAACATAGATGGGTCATATGGGTGTGTGGCAATGGCTCTAACCTAGACCTAGAGCACAAGAAAGAACTCTAAAGAAGTGACAGACTTGGAACTACAGTGGTGTTCTAGTAAGTGTAAGCTGTTAGAATAACACACCATGCATCAGTAGTATGACAGTAGACATTTACTTCTCATACTTATAAGGACTGAGAAGTCTATGATCAAGGTACAGGAAGGTTTACTTCCCAGTGATAGACGTCCCTATTCCTGGCTTGTAGACTGCCACCTCCTTGCAGTGCCTTCCCATGGGAGACAGGCTGGGATAAAGGGCAGAGTGCGTTAGCAATTTTTTTCCTTGTTACAAGGGTTACCAATCCCATTACAGGGACCTAGTAACCTCTCAAAGGCCCCCTCCAGATACCATTCCACCGGAGTTTTAGCTTAAATATAAAAATTTGGGTGAATATATTCAGTCTGTGATAAATAGGTAAAGATCAAATAAAGGAAAGAAGATGAGTTTAAAAAATAAAAAAGGCTGAGTCCAAAGAGGTATATATATATCAGGTTCACTGTGGGTAACTATGTGGGCCTCGGAAAATATATTAAGGAATTTAACCCAGGAGCAGTGAGAATCCACTGAGGTGTGTTAACTCGTAGCCCAAATATTAACCCACATCCTCACACTAATCCTAAACCTAATCAGGTTTGTGCTTAGAAAGGTGGCTCTGTCTGTGGTCTACAGAATGGACCAGAGAGGTTGGCATGAAGTTTCAGAGACTTTTCCAGAGGAGAGATAACTTGTGTTGGAGTTTGGGTTAGCAATGTTGGGGATGAAAGGATTTTCATAGGTGGATTTGAGATGTGAGAATCAGGCCAAAGAAGAAATCAAATACGACTTATAGGTTTCTGCCTTAATATTTCTGAAGTAGCTAATCCTGGCAGACAGGTGTTGAGGACATACAAAATGCTGAGTTATCTTTTAAACATGTTGTACTTGAAATATTTGTACATAATTTCTATGGATGGAACATGGCCGCTTATGGTACAGACTCAGAAGTAGCAGAGAGGTGAGCAGCATCCTGGTCATAGCATGAAGACATGCACTGTAAGGAGTAGAGAATCTTTGGGGAGTTCTTGGTAGGGCACGTCTGTCGTTTGGCACGTTTCAGAATAATTATCCTGGAAATGGGAAGGATGGGTCATAGGAGCTGAAATTGCTGTAGGTAACTAGAAAGCAATGCATTATGCAGTACTGCAAGGTTGTACAAGAGGAGGAGGATAAGAATCATGTTTTTAGGATAGACTCATGGACTTCATTGAGAGGTTATCAGGATGAAGGAAAATATTGAGAATGATCCCCACATTTCTTTGGAACACTGAGTGGATGATGGTGTCATTAACAGAGATGGGGAAAAGCAAACCGGAATTTTAATTCAGATTTGAACGTATGTTTTGCAGGACATCCAAATGTTGCTGGTTTTTGCAGGATCACTAACCTGTTTCAACTTCTCTTTGTGAATTCTTTCTTACTCTTGAGCTTTAAAAAATGAAGGGGACGACGAGATCTATTTTAATGTAAGAATTACAACTAAACGCTCATTCTTGTTCTATGAACTTGAGGTTAGCTTTACATCACAACTACCCCTGGATATGCCTATTTGGATGTTTTGCCACCTTCCAATTCAACATATTTACATCTTAGCTTTTCAGAGTTCTGTTACATCCAACATTTACAATATTGTTTTTGTGCCGGGATTGAACTCGGGTCCTTGTGATTGCGAAGCAGGTAGCAGAACCACTGAGCTAAATCCCCAGCCCCTTCACTTATCATTTGTGCTGACTCTCCTTGTGCACACATGTGAAACCTCAGGATTATCTCTGCTTCTCCCGTAGTGTCTGTTCTGCAAATGTAATTCATCTTAAAGCCTTATTTCCTCCCCTTTATGAGGAATTCTTCCGATGTTCCTACCGTTATTGTTACTAAAAAGAAAATAAAAACATTTATCCAGACCCCATTTATGCACCGGCTAATCAAAAGGGCTCAGAGTATAGCGCTAGTGCAACTGAGCACAAGAAAATCAACAAATGGCATTTAACAGTACAATGACATAATTGTAGAATCCAACGTGCAGTGGACGTCCTGATGGGGGGGGTGATTTGTTCTAATTACTGAATTCAAGGAAATGTTATAAGAGAAGCACAACCTGAGGAGAGTCTTGAAAGATGAAGAACTATGGTATGGTAGGTGAGAAAAGGAAGAGGTCGTGGTATATGGCTTGGCAAAGAGTATTGAAGCTTACAGAAACTATGGCATGTGGAAGCTGCCACCCACAGTTAGCACAGCCAGAACATAGACTGTGCAGTAGAAAGTGGCAGGAAAAGGCCACAGAGGGACCAAATGAGCACTCTCATCAAGGAACACATCTCATCTACCCAGGCTGGTGTCACAACTTTCTAGCTTCTTTGGAGACCTCTACTCACTCTTTCACCTGTTCAACAAGAATTAATTTTGCATGTCATTTAGAATAAGCTTTCAAAGCAATATCTATAACTCTATCATCTACGTGTCTCATTTGGTCACCACAAATATCCCTTGAAATAACATGCTCAAGTTAATTATTTATCAGTAACACAGAGCCAAGTTTAGACCCTAGGTCTTCTATATCTAACTGCCAAATTCTTGCCACTTTTCTACATATTATGTGCATTTCTTCTAAACTAGTACTGCTGCGGTTATCATTCTACTGGTCAAAAACTTTCATTGGCCCCCTGGTACCCTATAACAGCAGGATGAGGCCCTTTGGTTGGCATTTTGGAGACTACTTATAATTTGGAACCACCATGTATGTTTAACCTTTTTCAGCAAAATGTGCCTTTGTATTTTTATTGCCTATTGCTACTTTTAAAAATCCCAAAATCAAATGGTTTAAAACAACAATGCTTTATCTTCTGATTTATAAACCTGGAGCTCAAGTAGGGCTTAGCTGGGTGACTACTATGTCCTGCCTTGTGTTCACTGAGATCCCTTGGGATTCATTTAGTGGCTAGAGTGGTGTAAGCGTCCAAGATGACTTGTTCACATGCTCAGTGTTGACAAAGATGACTAGAAGGCTGAGCTCAGCTGGACTGCTGACTGAAATGCCTATATCTGGGTATCTAGCACAGCAGTCAACTGTCTCATTCAGCTTGGAGAGGCAGTATTGTACAAATGCTGTCAGCCTTGGAGGGTATGCAGTGTCATTTCCATTATATTCTAAAATAAACAAGAGAGGCATAATGTCACCTGTGATTTGAGATGAGTTTAGAAGGGGGTGATAGCCTGAGTCATTAGAGAGCAACTTTGGACATGATCACACTTGACTTTAGGGATTCTCATTGGACTGGAACATTCCATCCTTGTCCCCTGATTCTGGATCTTTACCCATCTTGGTCATTCCTCCAGATTCCATCCAACCCCTCTTGGACTTACCTAAAACCTAAATCCTCAGTTTCAAGGATTATTTAAGTTTCCTATAAAATATTATAAATTTTTCTCTTAATATTCTTGCCTTTGAAAAACCACCCCCAATTTTTGGAATACAACATCTTTTATAATCTGGGAATAAGAATAGGAAAGGGGAGACTGGGTCAGAGCTATCAGGGTTAAAGAACCGACAGGGCTAGATAACTTTGTGCATGTTGTAGGGCAGCAAGAGGACTCAGTCAGAGATGATACTATAGCTTTGAACCTCAACTGCCGAAAGAATTGAGCTGCCATGTACAGAATAAGAAAATGTCAGCTGAGGCATGGTGGAAGAACCACATAAATGGTCTTACAAGCAATAAAAGAAGAAGAATGAAGTTTTGGAGAGAGGTCAGAAGGAGAGAGGTGGATGTGAGAGCCTCCCAGCCAGGAGATGTTGGTTAGAGGCTGCAGGGTGAAAGGTATATAATTTACCTAGATGGCCAGAGGAAACATTGTGGAGCTGGAGTGTGAAATAACCAAGAATTTGTAGACTTGAGGAATACCTGCGGGAGATGTTTTGTAGCAGAAAGAATATGAAAATCTGTAAACCATAAGGAGAGTAATGTAAAGAAAGTTGGGGGATTGCAGATCTCTATAATGCACGGGAGGATGGAGTTTAAGAAAGTGAAGATGGTCAAATGTTAAATGCTGAGAATATATTTAGGAAGCTGGGTACCGAAGAATGCCATTGAGCTTTATGAATAAGATACCACTGTCTGCTGACCTAGGAGTCATTAGGAGGAAGCTAGATTGTACTCACTGTAAGTGAGCCGTGGGGTCCGGAAGTAGAAATAGTGAGGTTAGATAGGCTACTTTTTCTAAGAAGATTAGTGATTTTTAAAAAAAGGATATCTTCTACAATGTAATTATAAATAGAACTCTTTTTTTTAAAACTTGGTGCTCAGGATTGAATTGAAGGATTCATACATGCTAGGTGAGTACTCTACCGCTGAGCTACATCCTTGGGCCTATAAACAGAACTTATTTTATTTTAATTAGTACATGCTTGCAGTACAACTAAATTCTCACCCCCTGACTCATTTTTTTGGCACAGGGGATCAAGCTCGGGTCTTTTTTATTTTTTAATTTGTTTCATTTATTGAGTTTATTGGTACATTTTAGGTATACAATACAGTCACATTCATTATTGGGATCTTGTACCTTTACATGACAGGTGGTATTGGTTCTCATTTTTTCCCCTTGTCCAGGTGTTTGCGCTTACAGGGAAGACGATGAACTAAAGAGCTAAATCTCTGGCCCCTCCCCCAACTCTTAATGATGATTATTCTTCTCTGGTGTTGTCATTAAAGGAAGGTGTGCATGTGCGTGTGTGTGTGTGTGTGTGTGTGTGTGTGTGTACACTATGCAGAAGTGTTCTTCAAACCCAGCTCTGCATTAGGGGAACCGAATTCACTTTCTAAGGCCCCACAGTAGTCTCATTGAATGAAAAAGGTTAAGTGTGGGATCCAAGAATCTGCTGATTAAAGATGCTCATAGACTGCTGTTTTGGGTAAAGGATATACAGACATCTCAGGCTTCACAAAATAGTGGACATCTTCAGGGGAGGAGGGCTAAAATGGAATGAAGTTGTTTAGACTAGAAAACTGCAAAATGAAAACTATAAAAACTCCTGAGGCGAAGAAGCAAAAATCGAAGACAAAAATCTCTAATTGAAGATGAGCATTTTAGTAAGTTACAGAAGTCATAAATTGATATGTAGATTTTTTTCTTTCTTCTCTTTTTGACCTCAGCAAGCAACGTGGACAACTCTGTGAAAATCTATCACCAGAATTCTAAGCCATTTTCCTCTGTTTTTGGACTCAGTGGGGGAGGCGGGTAAGAAGAATGCAGTTTATGAGGCAAGCTAAACCTCAGGAATTGCTTCCAACCAAACACTTTTTCTAACTATTTGAAGTCTGGAAGTCTGAGGTTGGGGGCAGGGAGGGGGCAGATCTTTGGCCATTCCTGGGAGGCGCCCTACATTTAACCCTTAGTGGAAGCTTGTTTAAATATTCTTCTAGGTTTTGACCAGGAGCTGAGCCAACTTTATGTTTTTCAGCTTGTTATTTCTTTTTCCCTTATACCTCATGGAGAAGTATGGTTTTCTCTGCAAAAGAAGCAAATAGTGCCATTTGGAAGTCAAGGATCCCAGCACTGTTAAATGCTTCTGTTTTCATGGTTTCTTGTGATGATCTGAGACACAGGCATGAACAATGCCACATTTAACTGATCATATTTAGACATGAATTAACTCACAGTGCTGTGCTTTGTGTATGTGTTTACGAGAAAATGTTTAACAAAACGGAGTTTCTGGCTTTTGTTTCGAACTTGCACACAAGGAAAGGGTTACAAACTCCTGTCTCTTCCTGATGTAAAACAGCTGGTAAGCAGGCTCAGCATCTCCCGTCCACTCAGCTCTGGCTCCTAGTAACTCACCACCAGGACCATCCCCCACTGCCTCTCTTAACTTAGAAAAATTCCTTGCAAAGTGAAATCTCCGGGAGTTAGCAAAGGAAGGACCTCTGAGAGGACCAAACACAAGACTGTAGTTTAAAAAGGGAGGCTTTATGGCCAACAACTTGTTTGCAGTCTGCAAGGTGCGTGGTTAGAGTGTTGTTTCTGAGAAGGAAAAATTCAGGATAAGGAGTACTTGTGGCCTTCTTGGGAGCTTGGGCCAGAATTGGAAGCCCCCAAACAAAAGTCACAATTAAGCCTGAACGCTCCACATCTTCAGTGATGTGAGCAACACTTGGCAGCTTTTTGTGGTACAGAACTTAGGGTAGATAACAGCTTCCATTGTCCCTCTAATCAGTGTCTTACAGAACTGAGCTTGCTTGCTACAAATAAACAGGGACACACAGGGTTAGTGTCCACAAAGTGGCCCACCCTTGGGTCAGCGTAATAGCCACCTAGGTTGTGCAGAAACCCGCATGATTCGTGAGGCCCTTAAGGAACTATATATTATATTCTCTCCGAGTCAGAACGAGTACCTTAGATAACAATCAGGCGGCAGGAGAAGTTGACATGTTGGGCTCAGAATGTCCTGTCTTGCGAGCCCTCCCTTTCTTCCTTCCTCCCTCCTTCCCTGTTTACGCCCTCTCTCCCTCCCGTAAATCCGAAAGATAGTGAGCGACACTCATCTTTTAAGGAAAATTAACTTCTCAAGAAAATAAAAGCAACTTCTTTCTCATTTAAATCCAAAGACAGCTGAGGTGGATCCAATACAGTAACATACTCATTTTCAAGTCAGAGAGAGAGAGAGAGAGACAGAGAAGGAGGAACTGGAGGAGGAGAGGGGAGGAGGGGAAGAGGGGGAGGGGGAGCGGGGAGGAGAAGGAGGCAGCCCCTGATTGGTGGCTGAAGACAGATTCCCTCTGGGCTGTACCTCAGTTGGGCCACGCTGGCTTCTCTCTGGAAGCAGGGGGAGCTGAGGCGCCCCAGCCTGGGCTGTGCTCCAGTTGGTCAGCTACGTAGCACTGCTCTTATTGTTGAACAAAATTCTTTCCTCATTACACATCTCTCTTCTCAATTTAATAGAAAGTACAGTTCTTGGGATTTTGCTCTTCATGAAATTGAAGCAAATCAGTAATGAGAAACTCATTTTCACTTTATAAGGAACTATTTGCTGATTCTGTAGCTGTTTTATAAAAGGAATTCTAAGAACACAAGGAAATAAACTTGATCTGTCCCATAGGATAAATATTCAAAAGAATCTATAATTTATCATGGAGGACTCCATTAAGATTGATTGGCTGCTTTTAATGGTCTTTGATTATGTGCTGTTTTGCTGTAAATTGGTTTTGTGAATTTAATGATTAGTCTAACATTGCTCCTCTCCTATATGTTAAGAGGTAACTTCTGGAGCTGGATTGTTAATCAGTTTTTGGAAAATTATTAAAATCTTCATAAGAATGGGAATGAAAGAGAGATAAGATTCTTTTTGAGCATTATTTCTTTTATTGGTAAAGTAGGGGTAATATTTTCTCAGCTTCCTGACACAGAATGATAAACAGAACCACTGTGAATTCGCCAGTTTCTGTTGAAAGTAAAATGGAACGCATTGCAAAATGTAAACCAGTGATTCTCTGTTGGGTGTGGGTTTTGGAATATAGAAATAATGGTCCCTTATATTTTTAAACTAAAGACTGTAGTCAGCTTTGAGGACTCAGGGTCAGAGTTTTTTAATTCTTGGTTAATATTGCTCCCAAGAAGGTAGGACACTGCATGATCAATTATCATTAAGTTGGTGCCCTAATTTGTATAAAAATCCTGGGCTCCTACGCAAGACCAACTGATATACAATTTCTAGGAGTTGGTCCAACAATCTGTGTGTTTTTTTGTTTGTTTGTTTTGAGGCAGGGTCTTACTACGTAGTTCAAGCGGCCCTTGAACTCACTATATAGCCCAGGCTGGCTTTGAACTCATGGCAATTCTTCTGCCTCAGCCTTCCACGAGTGCTGGGAGTACAGGCATGCATGTACCACAACATTCAGCACCAACAATCTATTTTAACAAGCCCTCCAAGTGATTCTGATGCTCAGTCAAACTTGAGGACCTCTATTCTAGTCCAGTCTTATTGGTTACTCTGTTATATCACCTGCTTGAGTAGTTACAATTTTAGTCTCGCTCTCTCTACTTTTTCCTCCTTCTAACCTCTGCACTGTTCCTAATTTATCTTCCCAAAGCACCATTTTAAGCATGTGGTTCCTCTCTTGGCATGTCTCAGAGACTCCAATGACCCCCTACGGATGTTTATACAGATATTCTAGCTAACAGGGGTTCTCATTATGATGCTCGACCTTGAAGAAGGCCACCCTGGGCAGGAAAGCCTGAAATCCTAGGTTATAAATCTTCAACACCAAAGGGACCTATTTGTATCTAGCTAAACATACTGTAGGTAGCCTTGGATAGTGAGAGATACTGGAGAAAAGGAAATGTCATGAAAAAAACTTGAGATGTGCAATGAGAAAGAACAGGAAATCTAGGATTCAAACTACAGCTCTTTGGTGCTTGGCAAATGCAGAACTCCCCCTTTTTGGGGGTCTTGGAACTAGCTCAGTAAAGCATGACAACCTGGGGAGCCTGAACAACAGAAGATTACTGTGGAGGATGCAAGCCTGAGATCAAGGTGTTGGAGGACTGGGCTTCCTGAGAACTGCGGGGGCAAGAGATGTTGCAGGTCTCAGGCTCTGTTGCCGTGTAGATGGCTTTCATCTTTCCCCCTTGTCTCAGGTTGTCCTCCTCTGTGCCTATCTCTGTATCCAGGTTTCCTCCTTTGATAAAGATAATAAAGATAGGGAGAATATTTGGCTCACAGCCCACCCTACTGATCTCATTTTAAATTGGTTATCTCTTTACCAACCCCATCTCCAATATGACCACATTCTGTGGTGCTGGGGATTAAGAGTCTACGTTCACAGTTAAAGGGGGACACGGCTCAACCCCCAGTGTGGATTTACCACCTCTCCTGTACTCCTGGAAGATCTCAAGAGGAGTAGATGTGGTAGGAGAGTGATGGGTGGGACAGGTGCTACAGAGAACAGTTTTTGTTTCTTTATTCACCTGGGAAACATTTTTGGGATTTACTTGCTCTTGAAATGAAGAAAATAAACTCTAGAGATTTCTTTAAGGAACTTCTGGCCTGACCTCAACATTTAGGCAAGGAGTACCCAGGGAAGGCGCTTTGCCACCATCTCAGATCCCTTCAGACTTCATTGTGTAGGAGGAAGCTGTCTCCCCAAAAACCAGAGGATGGACTCAAGGTTTCAGCAGAGCCAAGAGGTTCAGCTTCCCTTCCCTGGCTCTGCCTTCTGTGGCTGCTGCACCTTGCGTCAGGGTCAGATAGACTTCTGAGAGCTGCAAAGCTTTATCCTATTCTGCTTAACTGTCCACAGTCATCTTGCCACCTGAGATGACTAGGTTACTACTGTGCACTGTTGGAGGGTTCAGCTTTTTCCAATAAAAATATCTCTGCCATTCTGTATATTTGCTGTATTTGTTGCTTGCTTTTATGGCATCACTCTTAACTTGTAGTTGTTCAGAACTCTTGTAATAATTGGCATAACAGAAATAAAGACTGATCTGATAAATCATGGCTAAAAGGCATTGATTTGCAGCATCCATTTCTGGCATCCATTTCTCTTTCAGAGAAAGAGTGTAGATTTAGACAGTTTTTTATCTTTTAAGTCACACAGCTGCAGAAAAAGAAAGAGTTGATCAGTTTCTGCCCTTGGAAAAAATAGTAGAATAAATCCTCATTAATTTAGACTTAATTTTGAGTTTGTGATTATGCAAATATATTGAATAATATAAATGAGATCATAAGGGAAAAGATTAATTAAAATGAAACATTTTCCAGGTATACAAGAAACAAGCAGATGAAGAAGTAATTCTAGTTAACCATTCTGTCCTTAGCATCTAGCATATTGCCTAGCAAATAATACATGCTCAATAAGTTTATGTCAAAAGAATGAATGAATAAATGAATAAAAATTTGCTTACAAAATAAGCAGATGTTGGCAATACTTGGGCTGGAGCTGATATGATATTCTAATTGCAAATCTTGCTTTGTTACTTATTAAATTCGAATCTCAACGAAGCAGCTCTCAGTCTAATTTTAATTACCACTGGTTCTTTAAAGCAATAAAACTGAATTTCATTAAAAGAATTATCCAAACTTCATTAATTCATAGTCCTTTTTCCCCTTTATTTTGTATGGCACGGAGAGGTCTAATTTCATTGAAATGACCCTGAGGGAAGTAAGTGATATCAAATAGGAGACAAGAAAACTGATTAAAGAAAAGACTCCAATGTTTATCGGAATCTTTGTCTTTCTCTATGAAAGTCAACCTTACCTGAAAGACAGTGGAGAAATAAAATATAGTTTTAATGGATATAGATAGATGACTGTGGCTGTCTTTAGGGTGCTGGATAAATTGTTAGAAAGTAAAAGAGATAATCGCGGTTGAAAAGATAAGAATCGTAAATATCTCCCCTGACAGAGTAAACACCACTACCCGCTTAGCTCTAGAAATGAATGAATACCAAAATGTGTTGCCTTTTAAGTCTTTGTTCAAATTCTTTATTTTAAATGTCAGCATCAACATGTTTATGGTTGAGCTAGGTGAATGTAGGTAAGTCTCCTCGCTTAATTCTACCGCATACAAAGTAAAATAAAAAATTGACATTCTGAGGCAAATCTATTTGTTATCAAAAGGGTTAAACAAGACTGCTATTGGCTTTACCTAGGTGTAGTCCTTGTTTTTCCCTTCAGTTAAGAGCCAGAACTGATTATAATCAAAAGAATAGGAGAGAGATGGAGAATGGCTTCCTTCAGCAAATCTTGTCTGTTTTATTTAGGTCTACTCTCTGATTTTCAGTAGATAATTGCTATTTTCCCTTATTCCTGCTATCGGAACTTATTTTCACATCTACTAGTGTATTTTTCTATAATATGTTAAATGTGCTATTGGCTTTTACAGAAATTTATTTATTTTCCCCGAAATATAAATGTGTTGTCGTTAGGCCCATTCTCTCACATGAAGCAAATAAAACTTCTATGGTTCAGTAAGCTCTTGCATTCTTTGCCATTAGCAGTGACATTCTACTGGGCCTAATGGAAAAGTACTACATAATAATTAGATTTCATAGAGATGATAACCAGCAAGTTTTTTTTTAATTGCTGCCTGTGACCAGAATACTACATTTTACTGCCACAAAATATTAATAAAATGTACTTTTTATTGATAATATCTGCCTGTTTCCTGGCATTTAATATGCATTTATAGTTAATCTTCACAACAACCTACAGATGTTGGATTCTTTTAATCACCCATATAGAAATGAGTAAATCTAGGATTCTCGTCAGACAGCCTGCAAGTGACAGAACTAGAGCCAGAATTTACTCTGTCAAATTTTAATACTATGGTGTTTCACTAAAGAGCTGCCCCTCAGAATAGTGTGCTTCAGTAGTGAAAAATCAAGTTTACAAGAACCGAGAGAACTCCAAGTTGTCTCTTTACAATGTCATTTTCTACTGTACTAACAAAACCTTATTCAATAGTGACTAGTTTTAATCAAGTGAAAAATAGGTGGGAAAGTGTAGAAATACAGGTTTGGGAAAAGGGAAAATACTTCCTTCAACCATATGCCTCCGTGGCACTTCTAAACTTGCAGTTCTTTTTCACTGCTGGCCAGATTATGAATAGGGTAACAAAAATGAAAGCAGAAACAGATGTGGGCAAGTCTTGGTGACTTGCCAAGGGGACGATAATGTTCTGTGCAGATGCAGACACAGAGACCGTGGATACATTCTCCTTAAAGCCCTAGTTGTCTCTACTCACCAGGCACTGAGCAACAAGAAAAATGCGTAGCTTTCACGGGTAACTTTTTAAAGCTTAGCTCTAAGGCTTGGCGCATAGAACTCCATTTCCGTCCTGAATTGTCTTCAGCTTCTTCTGCTAAGCATTATGGGATGCAGGTTTTAACTGATTGCAAATGTTTCTGTTGTAAAATTTTCCATGGGAGTTCACCAGCTGCATTCAGCAGTGCTGATTCTGTTTCTGTCAGATTTGGAAAGAAGGAGAGGTGACAACAAAATCTTCCCACAGGATGTGATTGTAAGAAGTTATCAATAACTTTGCTTTCTGTGTTTGTTAAAGACCAGGGTGCTCCAAAGGACCAGGTTAAAAAAAGGCCTTAAAAAGCACTTGGACTTAGAGTTCTTCTCAGACTACTTCAGTGGTTTAGAAGTGCAACCCAAAAGAAGTACGAGTGGTTTCCAGAAAAAACAGTGAGAGTGGCCAAGCCAAGCCATCTACTTAAAGTGGGTAAAGCAGACCTAGAGACCATTACAAATTTGAAGCAAGAGACATTATTTTCTTTCCTTCCTTCACTGATGGACCTAAGTATGGGATTTTAATAGGGACTCAAACGGAAATCAATCTATTTGCTGGGTAACAACCGAGCCCCCAGCAGTTTACCAGTTCTGTCATCTGTTGTGTATTTTCAAGAAGAGCTGAAATTCTCCCAAATCAGTTTTCCTGTAAGGATTAAAGGTAGAAAATGCTATGATCACCCTTTCTAGATGTACCTTCTTGTACTTCCCAGGGCTCAGAGTCTTCATTAAAACATATAGCCCTCCTAAAAAGCTCCTAAAAAGAGCTTTATTGTCTTTTTATTTTTGGTACCAGGGGTTGGACTTGGGACCTTACACTTGCAGATTAAGTCTTTCTAGTAGAGAGAGCCACAGGTTTGTTTGTTTTTTACAAAGTAAAATTGAAAACATAGCAGGTGGTCAATTGGAACATTCATCTAAAATATTTATGTTCTCTTCTCCATTTTGAAGCAAAGATGGAGACTAAAGTTATTCCTATGAGACAGAGATTTTATTGGTTTTCTTCTACAGATGACAGAAAATGTCACTTTCGATAGCATAGCTCCCAGGACCTTCATGGACCCAGGAGCCTTTTTTTAAAAAAAATTATTAGTACAGCAATGAAACAAAAATGTGGGATGGCAGGAATGTGCTCTAACTGACATCAAGGGAGTTCAAGTACTACAGGGTTTGCCTCATTCTTTCTGGGACAAAGCAGGGATAAGTGGGGTCAAGTTCATTTGCTTTTGCCCCTTCTGCATCATGGTGTTTACTGTCTGTGGTAGTTGGAGTCCTTGTCTGGAGGTTTCTCTCCCACAGGCCTCCCTTTGACAAGAACTCCTGAACTGCAGCTCTCTGGCCCCTTACATAGGTTTAGTAATTCTTCACCCATGGGCTTACCCCAGAGCAGCAAATCCCTCCATCTTTTTATATGGCTCCTACACTGAGATAGAGGGAGAGAGAGTGGATTGAGGAGAAAGTCTTTCCCCGGTTTCTAAAATGGCACCAATAAGTACTGCACATTTTGCTTGGCTCTGAGTTCAGAGGCTGTGGTGAACCATTCATCCCCATGAGAATGAACCTCATGACGGTGTGTGGGGTAGTGGTACCTTGGGTATCCTGAGCTTGGGAACTCCAACCTAACGCATAGCCAAGGATACTGTACATCTGCACTTTGAGTCTCTTGTGTTTTTGTGGCATGGTTTTGAATTTTAGGTTGAGGGATAGCACACTTGAAAAGGTAAAAGTTTGGAAAGGCGGAAAGATTCCTGAAGTTACCACATTTTCCAACTCATCACCCTTTAGAGATCTGGTCCCTATTTGTTTCAAGTTTTCAAATGTTCTGACAATAAATTTACATTCATGAAGCAAGATCCCCACAGGTTCCAGTCAATGTCTTTTCTTTTTCCTGCTGGTTGGAGTTGAGCTTCTTATCTCTTATTCTCAAAAAGGTATACCCAAAATGACATTGTGTGGTCAGATCAGGCAGCATCCTATCTGATGATGAACACATCCCAAGACATACCTTCTTAGCTACAGCAATAATCCATTTCACACATGGACACAATGCTGTACTCTGATGAGGAGTTTACTGTGCATCCATGTGCTATAACTGAGGGCCTGCATGCCACAAAGCCCTCCCTTTCTGGGCTATGCAGCTGCAGCTTGAAGGACTATGTATTTTTTTCTTTCTCATAAAGTTTATTGGTACATTTTAGGTATACAGTACAGTTACATTCATCATTGGGATCTTGTACCCTTACATGACAGGTCTTGGTTCTCATTTTTTCCCTTATCACTGCTGTCCCGTCTCCCCCTCCTCCCTTCCATATTTACAAATACTTTATTTCCATTTTCTAATGTTTTTTTTTCTTTTCCCTTATTACCTTTCCCCTACCCTTCCCACTTCCCCTACAGCTTTAGCCCTTTTCTTCCCATTTCACATTGTCAATTATATCATTAGAATATTATGTACCATTTCAATTTTTCACACCAGAGATACTATTTGGAATTTATACATGTGTGACTTATTTATTTCACTTAGGAGTATATCTTCAAAATGTATCCATTTTCCTATGAATAACACTAATTTCTCATTTCTATGTCTGAGTAGTATTCCATTTTATAGAAAAACCACATCTTTTTTATCCAGCCTCCAACTGATGGGCAAATGGGCTGTTTCCAAGTTTTAGCTATTACAATCTGTGCTGCTATAAACATGGGTGCACATATATCATATATGATTCTTTTAATTCTTTTGGAAATATGCCCAGCAGAGGGATGGCTGGGTCAAATGGAACCTCTAGTCCCAGCTCTTTGAGGTATCTCAATACTGATTTCCATAGTGGTTGCACCAGTCTGCACTCCCACCAACAATGGTGAAGGGTTCCTTTCTCCCCACAACCCTGCCAACATTTGTTATTAGTTGATTTCATGATAGCAGCCATTTTTTGTGGGGTGAGGTGGAATCTCAGTGTTGTTTTCACCTGCATCTCTCAAATGACTGGTGATGTGGAAAATTTTTTATATATTTACTTGATGCTTTTGCTTCTTTGTCTGAGAAATGTCTGTTCACTTCAGATGCCAATTTTGGAGTTGGGTCTTTATATTTGGGGGTGTTGATTTTTTTGAGTTCTTTATATATTCTAGATAATACTCCTTTGACTGAGAAGCAGCTGGTAAATTTTTTTTCCCACATTGTAGGTTGTCTCTTAGTTGTGTTGATGGTTTCTTTTTGCAGTGCAAAAGCTTTTTAATAAGATGAGATCCCAGTTGTTGATTCTTTCTGCTAGTTCCCTTGCTACTGAGGATTTGTTCATAAAGTCTTTTCCTATACCAATGTCTTCAAGAGTTCTAACTTATTTTCCAGAAAATTTAGCGACTCTTTAATCCACTTGGATTTTAGTTTAGTGCATGGTGAAAGATAAGGGCCCAGTTTTAATCTTTGGCAGGTTGAGATCCTGTTTTTCCAAAACCATTTATTAAAGAGGCTATTTTGCCTCCAGTGAGGATGGTTGGCTCCTTTGTCAAAGATAAGGTAGCTGAGTACATCTGAAATTGCTTCTAATCTTCCAATTTATGCCACTGATCCTCAGGTTATTTTTTTTTCTTTGCCAGTATCATTCTGTTTTTATCACAGTGGCTTTGTAGTATAGTTCCAAATATTTGTTATACCCGCTACCATGTCTCTATTGCCAAGGATGGCTTTTGCTAATCTAGGTCTCTTCTGGTTCCAAATGAATTTTTGGATTATCTTCTCCAGTTCTGTGAAATATAGTGTTGGAATTTCAATCAGCATTGCATTGAATCTGTATAGCAGTTTTGGAAGTACTGCCATTTTCACTATGTTGATTCTTCCTACCCAGGAGCAGGGGATATCTTTCCATTTTCTTATATCCTCTTCAATCTCTTTTTTCAGAGTGCTGTAGTTTTCAGTGTAGAGGGTTTTTGCTTCTTTTATTAGATTGATTCCGAGATACTTCATTTTTGGGGGTGCTATTGTGAAGGAATTGTTTCCCTAATTTCTCTCTCAGTGAGTCTGTTATTTGTGTACAAGAAGGCTATTGATTTTTGGGTGTTCACCTTGTATCTAGCTACTTTGCTGAAAGTGTCAATCAAGTCTAGAAGTCTTTTGGTGGAGTTTTTTGGGTCTTCAATGTAGAGTATCATATCACCAGCAAATAATGACAGTTTAACTTCTTCCTTTCCTATCTTTATATCTTTAATTTCTTTCTCTTGTCTGATTGCTGTGGCTAATGTTTCCAGAACTATATTGAAGAGGAGTGGTGATAGTGGGCATCCTTGTCTTGTTCCTGATTTTAAGATGAAGGTTTTCAGTTTTTGGCCATTTAATATGATGTTGGTTGTTGGTTTTTCATAGATAGCCTTTATTAAGTTGAGATACAGACCATCTATTCCAATTTTTGCAGGATTTTTATCATGAATGGGTGTTGAATTTTTTTCCAATGCTTTTTCTGCATCTATTGAGAGGATCATATGGTTTTTGTCCTTGACTTTGTTAATATAGTGTATTACATTTATTGATTTACGTATATTGAACCATCCTTGCATCCCTGGAATAAATCTGACTTGGTCAGGATGTATGATCTTCTTGATAATCCACTGTATTCTGTTTGCTAGTATTTTATTGAGGATTTTTTCATCTATATTCATTAAGGAGATTAGCCTGTAGTTCTCTTTTTTAGTTACATCTTTCCCTGATTTGGGAATCAAAATGATACTTGTGTCCAGGAATGAATTTGGAAGTATTGCTTCACTTTCATTTTCATTGAAAAGTCTGAAGAGTGATGGTAGTAGTTCTTCTCTAAATGTCTTGTAAAATTCAGCAGTGAATCTATCAGGATCTGGGCTTTTCTTTGTTGATAAGTTTTTAATTACATTTTCAATTTCATGGATTGTAATTGGGGTGTTTAAAATGTTTTTATCTTCTTCGTTCAAGTTTGGTAATTCCTAAGTATCTAGAAATATGTCCATTTCTTCTGTGTTTTCCATTTTATTAGAGTACAGGTTCTCAAAGTAGGTATTAATGATCCTCTGGATTTCTGTGGGATCTGTTGTGACTACTTGTGGCGGTCCAGCCATCACAACACTAATATGCCTGAGTCGGGGAGTGAGGATTGAGAAAGGAAAGAACACTCCAGCCGGAGTGGAGACGAAGAGAAGTCTGATTTATTTCACAGAAACAGCTCCTTTTATAGGTTCACATCAACAGGAAGCTTTTAAAGGCACACCACAACAGAAAACACCAAGCAATTGTTTTTATCTTTATGTAAAGACCGGATTTCCAACTCTTACAGATAACATCAGATCTTCGGCTAATGAGTTTCCTGCTATGTCAGGGTCAAAGAATCAAAACAAGCTCAACAAACAGTTTCCTTGAAAAGTAGCAAATGTTGATGCCTTAACTATACAGGAAGAAGTTATTTTCCAAATGTCAAACTGCAGTGGGCCATGACTGGGCCCCGACAACTTCTCCTTTTTCATTCCTGATTGCACGGATCTGAGCCTTTTCTTTCCTTTTTTTGATAAGGTTTGCTAAGGGTTTATCAATTTTATTTATTCTTTCAAAAAACCAACTCTTTGATTCATTTATTTTTTGTATCATTTTCTTAGTTTCTAATGCATTGATTTCTGCTCTAATCTTTATAATTTCCTCTCTTGTTTGAGCTTTGGGTTTTTCTTGCTCTTGTTTTTCTAGGAGTCTAAGATTCATCATTAGGTTGTTTATTTGAGCTTGCTCTGTTTTCCTAATGTGGGCATTCAGTGCTATGAATTTTCCACGTAGAACTGCTTTTGTTGTGGCCCATAGTTTCCTGTATGTTGTATTGGCATTTTCATTTATTTGTAAAAACTGTCTAATTTCTTCTTTAATTTCCTCTGTGATCCATTGATTGTTTAGGAGAGTGTTGTTCAATTTCCATGTGTTTGTGAAGTTCCTACGGTTTCTTATGCTATTGATCTCCAGCTTTATTGCACTGTGATATGATAATATACAGGGAATAACTTCAATTCTTTTGAATTTTTTCAAACCTGTTCTGTGAGCTAATATGTGATCTATCTTGGAGAATGACCCACGTGTAGCTGAAAATAATGTATATTCTGATTTTGTGGGGTGGAACACTCTATAGACATCTAATAAGCCCATGTTTTCAAAAGCTTGGTTCAGTTCTAGTATTTCATTGTTGATTTTTTGCCTAGATGACCTGTCTATTTGTGATAGTGGGGTATTTAGTTCCCCCACTACAATTGTATTAGTGCTTATTTGGTTTTTCATGTTATTTAGTATTTGTTTTATATAGTTGGGGGCATTTATATTTAGGACATATATGTGTATGATTGTCATTTCTTCTTCTTGAATTGTTCCCTTTACAAGGATGTAGTGGCCTTCTTTGTCTCTCTTAATCAATTTTGGTTTGAAATTTACGTTGTCTGCAAATAAGATTGCTACCCCTGCTTTTTTCTGGGCTCCTGTCATGTGGAGAATTGTTTTCCACCCTGTCATTTTCAGTCTATGGGCTTCTTTTTGCACTAGGTGTGTTTCTTGTATACAACATATTGTTGGATTTTGCTTCTTAATCCATTCTGCAAATCTGTTTCTCTTGATTGGTGAATTGAGGCTATTGATATTGATGGTTATAACTGATATGTACTGACTTATTATTGTCATGTCATTGTCCTTTTGTTGACTCTTTTTAATTTTTTGCCCTCTCCTTTTAGTTTCTTGCCTTGGCTATTTGATTTGCTCTGTTGGGCCTCATGGTGTTGTGATCTTCATTGTCTTTTTCTAGGATATTGTTTAAAATTCCTTGCAGTGCTGGTTTAGTATTCATGAAGTTTCTCAAGTTTTCTTTATCATGGAAGTATCTTATTTCTCCATCCATTTTGAAAGTGAGTTTTGCAGGATACATCAGTCTTGGTTGGAGGTTTTTTTCTTTTAGGCCTTGAAATACCTCACTGCAGGCTCTCCTTGACCTGAGGGTTTGTGTTGAAAAGTCTGCTGTGATTCTGATGGGCTTTCCTTTGCATGTGATTTATTTCTTTTCTCTTACTGCTTGTAGTATTTTGTTCTTCTGTTGGGTTTCTGGGATCTTGATTATTATATGTCTAGGTGTAGATTTTTTTTTTTTTATTGTAGCTAGTTGGGATCCTATATGCCTCAGTTATCTGAATGTCAAATTCTTCCCCTCTGTTTGGGAAGTTTTCTGTCATTAATTCTGCAAACAGCTTTTTAAAGTCATTTGTATTTTCTCCTGCTACTTTATGTATTCCTATCAGTCTTATGTTATTCTTCTTTGCATCATCTGGGAGTTGTTGGATTGATTTCTTATGATCCCTTACTGTTTTTAAGAGACCTCTCTTTTCATGGTCACTGTCTGTGATCCTATCTTCTATATCTGAGATTCTATCTTCTCAATCTTTTATTCTGTCAAGTACACTTTCAATAGAGTTTTTATTCTCCTGGATATCTGTTTGAATCTGTTTAATGGATTCCATTTCTTTCCTATGTTGGCCATCATTGTTTCCATTTCTTTCTTATGCTGGGCCTTCTATTATGGGTTTCTATTATGTTCCTGAGCTCATCTATTTTTTTTTTTTTGTCAGTTTCTGTTCTAGAGTCATGAATCATGAGTTTCATTTTGCTCACCATCTCTATGGTTATCTGGGAAATTATTTCTGTTTTGAATTTTTCTAGACCTTGATCAGTTTGTTTTGTTACTTCCTTTGCTTGTGAGTTATGAGTGTCCTGGAGGTTTGCTATCAGACTTTTCATCCTCCTTTGCCCTACTGTTTGCCATTGGTGAACTGGAAGTCTGTCTTTGTGCCTTGCTTAAGTGTTTTCTTATCTTTATTTTTGCTGTTGGGCTGTCCTTGATTCAATCTCTGGGTCAGTAAATCTTCCTGATATTGTTGCATCCCAACCTTTGATTCTCTTAATGACTCATGGACATTCTCATTTTCATAATAGAGGAAACAACTCATCAAATCAATCCCTGTCCTTTATCCCAATCGCTACATCAGGAACACAATAGGATCAATTACCACCCTTTATAACTAGCCATGCCTCTGTGGAGTGCAGCCAAGGACTGGAACAATCAGGGTATCTGAGAGCAGGAGTGGGGTCGTGGTGCTCAGTGGTGCCCACGTAGCTACCCTCCTGGTGCTGAATCAGGAGCAGTGGCACCCTCAGGAAAAGGCAGTGCTATGCGGACCTGTAGATCCAGCCCTGTATGGCAGAGGGAGATCTGAAGTCTAAGCCAGCCACTCTTCTGAAACTCACCCTATTGGTGCTGGGTCAGGAGCAATGGCCCATACTATCTCTTTCTTCTAAGGCTGTACATTATGCAAATGTCCCTGAAAATTAGTCCAGAAAAAGAGTTATCAGTATTTCCTTTATAAAATGCATACAAATGCGAGAGCCACAAGGAATTGCATCTCAACGGTTTTCTACCTGTAAGACAGAGCTGGTAAAGATTCTTCCTAGGAAAGAGGACTGCTGAACTATTTCTGGCTAGGACTCTTACTCCACTCTAGGCTCTATTACATTTCTATAGAGTTACTAAGTAGCTTTCAGATTAAGGAGAAGAAGAAAGGACAAGAAGAATTTTCCTATGTGTTGACTATAATAAAGGGCTCAAAACTTCTCAGTTTTCAGTAAGTGCTAACTTGTAGAAACAATCTTTACTAAATTGAATCTTTCTTTTCCAGGTATTTTTTCTGAGACCACACCTTCATAAATTGCCAGTGTGTAGTATATATTGGTATCATCTCTTCAATATTCAAAATTACTCAATTCTCTTAAGAGTATTAACTTTTTTATAATATTCTACCTTACAAACTAGTGTACTAATCCTAGGCCTACACAGGTTCAAACTTCAGAAAATGATCTTGAAATTGTCATTAGAAAAATATCTATTCACAGACTGGAAAGCAATTACTGTTTTGGTAGTTCAGAGGTTTATAAAAGTATCTTTTTTATTAATGAAGATAATACCATGAGGTCTAAATGGCAACAGAATAAAAATAAATACAAAGGTGGGGAGCTTTTTATAAATAGACCGATTTTGAAAGAAGACTCATTTAAGGAGTAAAGTAAGAAAAATAATTAACACCATCTTCAACTCAAAGGGGCTACAGGTCAGTCTTCTTTCTAAAGAAAACATTGTTTTCAGTGCAGTACTGGTTGTGTGAATAATTAATTATAAATGAAAGTTTTACATGTTCTAGGAAATGTAAATATCAATACAAGAATTCTCTCCCCTTCCTTTTCCACTAAATTTTCCTCTCTCCAAGACAGATCATATTATGGGGTGAAAATTAATTTAGAGTTCTTTCTGCTAACCAAGAAGAGAAGCTTGACAGATGCCCCAGGATAGCACAGCTTTGGCACATAAAAGGAATAGAAAAATGGCTGCATTGCAGTCAGACTCAGGTTATTTTTCTGAGCAAAAAGATGGCTTTCACCTTCTTTGGTGAGCATCAGCCTCCATTACTCTTCCTCTGGGTCTCTGGTGTGAAGTAAATAATTCCCAGGTTGCTTTCATTTTGGAGAACAGAAAATGTCCTGAGAAATGGCCATGCTCGTCAGAGATACCCTACATCACCACTCTGCTCCTCAGAATTCATAGGGAGTCTGTCCTTTTGATCTTTTCAGAGATGGAAATTATTATGCTCCTTTGAAGGGACATACTGAAATTTGAACCCAGGGCCTTTGGACTGAGCTACATTCCAAGACCGTCATTTATTTATTTTATTCTTTGAGACAGAGTCTTGCTAATCTGCTAAGTTTCCCAGGCTACACTCAAACTTGGGATCTTCCTGCTTCCATGTTCCAGAGTGCTGCCATTACAGCTGTGTCCTACAACACCTGGCTTATGCTATGTATTTTTGTGATAGGAATTAAAGTCCGTGTAAAATGTAGAAAAAAGAAATATCTGGCTCAGGTTGTGGTAGAAACTTTCTTCAATATACACTATTTCTTCTCTGTGTATATTGCTGAAGTGCCCAGTATATTTTTCTTTTTAAATTAGATTTCACTTGGTTATGAAACCATTTCTCTAAGGATTATCTTTTCATATAAGTTTTTGTCCAAAGGGCACAATTTCTTGGGTCTCTAGAAGGCTCCTTTGCTTAATACATATATTTCTCTACTCATTATTTTACATTTTTTCAACTCAAGCATATCTCCACCTGTTGATGGTAATTGTAAAGCCTTAATATTATGATAGTTAAGGGGGAGATAAGAAAGGTAATGATCACTTCTGACTTCAGTTGTGTACTAGTTTAGAACTTATGATGTCTAATGTGCTAGGAATGCCTAGCTGCATGTGGCTACTCACTGAGATGTGGGAGTGAGACATTAAAATAATTTCAACAATTATTTAATAATTTTTGTCATGTAACAATTAAAACACCTTAATTTTTACATTAATTATATATGGTGAGATCATTAAAAATATGAAAGAGCCATAAGATTTATTTCACCTGTTTAGGCAGATAGACTTGGCAAAAGTAAAGGAACAAATGTTCTATTAAATCTGCATTTCAGATAAATAGAAATAATGTTTAGCAAGAGTATACTCTTGCTTTAATAAATCTAGCAAGTCTGTTTCTTTCAACTTTATAAAACGTGACTGTTAGAACACTTAACAACTCATTATAGCTCATGACAGTTCTGTTGGGTAGTATTTCTCTCATAACAAATATTGTTAGTCTGAATTCATTAGAGCATAAACTTCTCAGGGGCAGTAAAATTGCTTTGGTTGTATTTGCTGACATAAATCGAGCTGGTTTTTTCAAATAGAAGATGTATAGCAGTTTTCCTGAAAGCCAAACTGATTGGCTGTTAAGAGTTGTTTAAGGGTAAGTGTCAAAAAAGTTCAGGTCGGTCCATGATACATTGCATTCTCTCTTGGTGTTTTACACCAGTGCCTTTCTCAACACCAAGTCAGCCCAAGAGCTATTATTTCAGTGACATTATGACGATGTCCTTAATTCAGTCCTCTTTGGGTTTTCTTTAACTCAGTTGGTAGAAAGTCAGACCTGGCTTAACCCAGTGGTTTGCTTTCCTGTGTTTGCCTCCCACAGCTCATGGTGGCTGGGGAAGTCCACAGCAGTGCTCAATGGATTTATTCTCAGTGTACATCAATAACAGCAAAGGGTGCTTTTTGACTTGCTGCACTGTTTGGTCAATTCCTATGCTCTTTTGCTGAAAACACTTTTTCAAACTCTTTTCTCAGCATAATCATCCAGCTTCGCTACCTTTTTATTGCCCTCAGGAGATGACATTTTATTTTATTTTTTAAAATATATTTTTATTGGCACATTTTAGGTATACAATACAGTTACATTCATCATTGGGATTTTGTACCTTTACAAGATGTGTCTTGATTCTCATTTTTTCCCCATTCCCCTGGCCTCCCTTCACCCCCTCCTCCCTTCCCTATTTACAGAAACTTTATTTCCATTTTTTCCCTTTCTCTTCTTATCTTTCCTCTACCTTTCTCACTACCCCTACACCTTCAGAACCTCTTCTTCCTATTATATAATATCGATTATACATTTTGATCCTTATTTCAACTTTTAGTTTTCACACCAGAGAAACTATTTAGTATTTACACAAGCATGCCCTATTAATCTCACTTAAGACTGTGTCCTCAGTGTGCATATACTTAGCTATAAATGAGGAGGTGATATTTTAAAGAGAAAAATGAAACCTATCAGAGATAAGAATAGGATCTCATCTCCCCATTTCTAAAATTATATCTCTGCCTACATCTGTGTTTCATTTGTTTTCCTTTCCTCTTGTTTGATAGAGGAGGTTTGGCATTCTCCCTAGCTCTAGTCTGTTCACTTTAATTTAGATTTGCATTCTATCTCAACCTTGGTCTCCCTTGTCCACCTCTACCCACCACATGGTACATGAGATCAGCTTGCCTCATCCCTGAGCTGCAGTCTTTCTTAATGAGACTCACATCTTTTAAGTCTGATATACATTTACAGAGCTTCTTACTTGACCTTTCTATGGAATTTGTCACTGTTGATTATTTCCTACCTCCTTGGACTGTTGGGGAACAATTCTTTGGCACGTTCTTCCTTCGTCTTTGTTGAGTTGTTACCTCTGCTGTTGCATCCTTCTGTCTCCTCACTGTCGACATCAGAACTCTTCAGTTACTTGATGTTGCTTTTGTCTTTTCACTTGACACTCTGTCCTTTTGCTCTCTCATTATGCCTCTGGTTTCAATTACTGCCTATATGAAGATGAGTCACAAATGTGCAAGCATAGCACCCATCAGACCCACAGTTCTCTTTGGCAGCTCATGATTGGTGTCTAAAAAAACACCTCAGACTCATTATATCAAAACTAGCTTCGTTATTTCTTCTTCTCAAACTTGGTTCTTTTCAAACATGGTCTGTTTGGATGAACCCGGCTCTCCCATTTTCACAAAGTTCACACTGTTGCTTCTGACATTTCTCCCAATCTTCTCTGATGTTTTCCACAATAAATCTATTCTATATTTAATTTTACCTTACTGTCTTTTTTTTTTTACTAATACACAAACCAAACAAAAACCTTAATTGGAGGACAGAGAAACTAAGAATGAAACTAATACTGTAATAGATTTTACTAAACTCAGATCTCTTATTTTTACAGGCAAGAATAAAGCCTTAATTGGAATGGGAATGAATAAGACCTATCATTTCCAAAGTCCACAGGCATCACACACTCTCTCTCACTGTCTCACTTGCTGCACAGCTGGTAAATGTAAATAGCTTGCTCAGATGTACACAGTGGTTCTATTCCAGACATGTTTTATGGACATTGTAAAGGCTAATTCTAATCTGAACTATAATAACATGTAACATACACACAGGAAACTGCGCAAATCATGTGTTCAGTACAATGAATTTTCACAAAGTAATTGCACCCATACAATGACCTTTACAAATGTCCTTTACCAAGGTATAGAGCACTGCCTCCCTTGAAGAAGACCATGGGCTTCTGTCTGAGTCACCATGCTCTTTTTCTCTGTTAGAATCCTCTCTCCTCACTTTTAATATCATAGCCTCTGTTTTAGTTTACTTTCATGAAGGAGCTCTACCATGTATTATTATTTTGCTCGATTCACAGTGCTCCAAACTACTGTTGCATGCACCCATAGCCATTCACTGTGTAAGCCTCTGAGAAACTGTCTTCACTGTTGCAGTTTTTCTGACCCAGACCTGGCTACACTTATAAGAAACACATGACTTCTTTGCCAGGAATCAGGCATGTTCTTGCCACCGTGTCATTCTGGTACAGTTACTTAACACTTCTAAGATTCTTCCTCATCTTTGAGGGGCACAATATTATAAACGAAGATTGCCATCATCATGGAATAAGTGGATGCATATAAATTTTCATCATGATGCATAATGATAGTATAACATCAAATGGATGCCAGTTTTGTTGCAGTCATTATCACTATTACTATATGTAGAATTTCATACCAAAACCTTTGGGAGGCAATGTGCTAATTTAGTGATATCCTACCCAGCACTTAGAAAATGACTTAGACTTGAATGTTTGCATTTCTCATCTTTTCTAAGGAGACAAGAGGTAAGTAGGAATTAACTCTTTTTTTTTTCAGCTTTAGAGTCCTTTATTTCCAAGGTTTCTATATATAAAAACAGGCTTCTGATGATTTCTCTAACTGCAGTGCTTTATTCTCCATTCACAGTCACCTTGTGCCAGGCTGTTCTTCAATTTTATTTTTGTGCCACACTTACAAAAAGTTCTCTGTGGAGGGCTTTTGGCAGGCCATTTTTAAAAATGCATTTAAAGCCTATAGTGAGTCTTTTTTTTAAGCAAAACATTTGTAGGTACATTTTAGATATACTTAACAATGACACTTATCATTGCACCTGTACATGATATATTCTGTCTCTTCAGTTTTTTTTTCCTCATTGAGTTTATCAGTACATTTTAGGTATACAGTACAGTTACATTCATCATTGAGATCTTGTACTTTTACATGACAGGTCTTGGTTCTCATTTTTTCCCCTTATTTCTGCCCTTCCTTCACCCACTCCTTCCTTCCCTATTTACAAATACTTTATTTCCATTTTTTTCATTTTCTCATTTTTTTCTTTTCCCTTATTACCTTTCCCCTACCCTTCCCACTTCCCCTACACCTTTAGCCCTTTTCTTCCTATTTCACATTGTCAATTATGTCATTAGGATATTATGCTCCATTATAGTTCTTCACAACAGAGAAACTATTTGGTATTTATACACATGTGACTTATTTATTTCACTTAGGAGTATATCCTCAATATGTTGTGGGGAGAAAGGAACCCTTCTCCATTGTTGTGGGAGTGCAGACTGGTGCAACCACTATGGAAATCAAGATGGAGATATCTCAAAGAGCTGGGATTAGAAGTTCCATTTGACCCAGCCATCTCTCTGCTGGGTATCTTTTCCAAAATAATTAAAAGAATCATATCACAGTGATATATACACACCTATGTTTATAGTGGCACAGGCTGTAATAGCTAAAACTTGGAAACAGCCCACCTGCCCATCAGTTGGAGACTGGATAAAGAAGATGTGTTTTTTCTATAAAATGGAATACCACTCAGCCATTAAAAATGAGAAATTAGAATAATTCATAGGAAAAATAACATTTTTTTAAATACTGAGCTTCACAGATGAAAATATGAAAGTTGCTTTTTAACAACAGAGTAGCTTTTTGTCCTAAAACACAGCAGTGAAAAGACAAGCCACTGGCTCTTTAAGAAACAGCCTTTTTGAAGTATATGTCATATTTTACTTTTGAAATCTCTCAAGAACATTTGGATTAAATTCTAATGTGACAACTTCTATTTCGATTCTATGAAAAGAGATGTTTAGAAGTAACACATTGAAAAAATTATCTAAGAGTAATGATATAATGAAGTTAATAACCACCAGCCAATTATATATATCTATATAGATATATGATATATACACATAAACTGTATGTTGTTATTTATAAACCATAGGACTTTGGCTTGAGAGGTAGATGATCCAAGGTTCAGGAATTGTGGGCTATAAATTCCTTCTTTTCAGCTTGTTATGTGACCTTGGGAAAGTCATATTACTCATGGTTGCCCAGTACTTTATTAAATAAACTTTGATGAACAAATGTAAACATCCAATAGGGATATCCCATTGTATAGTTATTATGCTTTCCTAAGTCAAATATGCCTGTAGATGTTAAGTACAGACTTGTTACCTGACAGAAAATGTTTCAGGACCACAATTTCCTTGCACGTGGGATTCACCAATGAATCCTCATGAAAACTGACTCTTCCTGGGAAAGCAAGGGAAAAAAAGGCTTCAGAGGAGATACAAGGAGGAAGAAGGGAAGCTGTGTATGAGGGCAGCATTGTAAACGTCATAAGAGTTCACAGTTCCATGGCCATGGTCCAGAGACACGTCAAGGCTCAATTTTCTTGCCTGTAAATTGAAGACATTAATTCAATCACTTTGTAATTCTACTGGGGCACAGGACTTTTTGTAAAGTCTTCCAATGAAAAATTTAAAGCATATCTGCTCATTTTTGATGAAACAGATGTTTAGAGGTTAAGAAATCATAGTCAATGTTAAGACTAAAGACTAAATATAATTGTGTGTGTGTGTGTGTGTATGTTTGTGTGGTTGTAGTGATCCAAATATTGGAGAAAAAGGGATTTAGAAAAGGGAAATAAAATACTTAAGAGACAAGAGAGTATTTATAATGTTGAACCTAGATTCGTTGTTCCTGGATATAGCTCGGATCTGAGAGTTTTTAATTTGGAATTAGGACAGGCAGTATGGCACCATGGAAATATTACTGAAATAACAGCCAGGAATCTGGAGTCTAAGTGTTGTTCTATGTTATTATAATGTAATACTGGACATGCAATTTTACCTTGAGTGTTCTGTGACATAAAAAGAGGTGATTAGATATGGCTACTTAGGTTCCTTCCACATTACTTTTCATTTTTTTCCTTTTTCCTTTATTGGTGCATTGTAGGTATACAATACAGTTATGGTCATCATTGGGATCTTGCACCTTTACATGATGTATCTTGGTTCTTGATTTTTCCCCATTCCCTTGCCTTCCCTTCACCCGCTCCACCCTTCCCTATTTAAGGAAACTTTGTTTCCATTTTTTTCCCTTTTCTCTTATTTTTTCTTTTCCCTTCTTAGCTTTCCCCTACCCCTCCCACGTCCCCTATTCCCTTCTACATTTTAAGTCTTAATTTTTTATTAAGTTTATTGGTACATTCATCATCGGGAATTTGACCCTCTACATGATATAACTTAGTTCTTATTTTTCCCATATTTCTCTGCCTTCCTTTCAACACCCTCTACCTATTTACAAAGACTTTGTTTCTGTTTTTTTCCTTTTCTTATATTTATTCCTTTCCCTTCTCCCCCCTCTCCACCCCCGCATCCCCTCCGGACCTTTTCTTCCCATTTCACATTAGCTGTTATACATTTTGACCCTTATTTACACGTTCAATTTCTCACACCAGAGAGACTGTTTGGTATTTACATGTGTGTCTTATTTATTTCACTTTTGAAATTTTTAAGAGGAGAATGAACTGACTTATAATAATTTTGGTCTAGGTTTTAGATGATGTGGGTTTGGGATGGGGTCCATGTGCAGGCAAATTCCACTTTCTCTGTTCAATTAATCAAGTAAATCATATGGTCAAGTACAAAGTCAAGGGCCTCCAAAATGCACTCTACTTACAGTAAGACTATGGCAGAGGTGCACATATGTAGCATTATCTTAGGAGAGTAAGAATGTAGACCAGAAATTCAATTTATGTGTGTATATAGCAAGAAAATCCAGAACCAGGCTTCTGACAGGGTAGAGAAAAGCAGCATACATTGAATGGTCTGGCCTCTAAATCTGTCATTCTTTGACTGCCTTATATGCATCTAAATTCTATACTCACTCCTGAAGTGATTTCTAGTGCTCTATATTGTGGAGTCAGTGAAACTCCTAATGTATTTCCATAGCAAAAAAGGTCTTTATCACAGTCAACAGTGGCCTCTGTGTTATTAAATGCCGTAATACTCAATGCTTTCCTCATGTGACCTAACAGTGGCACTTGATACACTTGGACACATTGCCATTACTTCTACTCAAAGACCACACACCAGAAAATTAGTGACATGGCTCCTCTGACTTCCAGGAAAGCTGACAAAGAAGGGGACATCTGGATATTTGGGGAGCACTGCTAGCTTCCATCACATGTTCGGGTGGGTTTTCTTGGGCTGCCTTATTTCATTTTGTTTCATAATTCTGTGTCTCCCCTACGTTCTGGTGGTGTTCTCTAAAGGTAGGCAGTCTTTAAAATATGGATCAGCGCTTTTCTAAGGGCTAGGTCTGCTGGATACCATGCTCCATCCACTATGGTAGCTGTCAGCCACATATGGCAAACAAGCCTGCATCACTCTTGAGATACGCTGTAAGGATAAACCAACGTGCCAAGCTCGAGGCCTTACTATAAAAGAAGAAGGTGATAAAAAAGTGTAAAGTATGTCAACATATTTCATGTTGAAATAATCATACTCTGGATATATTGGGTTAAATAAAATGTTGAATTACACACACACGCACACACACAGAATGTACGGATAAAATTGTCCTAAATTGAGGAGATAAGGGAAGAGAAACAAGCAGCAGTTGCACACACGATGAATCAGATGAGGAAGAACTAAGGTATGGGTACCACTTAGCAGATGATGATCCAGGGCAGTTATTTAACCTGTTCTCTTGTGCTTGCAAAGGCAGGAGTGATAATAGCAGCACTGACCTTTTAGGGTTGCTGTGAAGGCAACACGCACGAGGTACGAGAGCAATGCTTGGCATGTGGAGTGTGCAGTGAGAACTTGCTATTACTATTTCATGACTTGAACAGTTAAATTCTAAATAATAGAGAGCTGAAAATAAAAGTGATAGTAAATTTGTAAAATTTTAAATTGTCTCCCATATAAATCCCAGCTTACTGTGGAAGTTTCTCATTGAATGTGTTTTATTATCAGGATTATGGAAACCCATAAAAAGTAAAAAGAGAATTTTCTCCTTTCCTGCACATGTGGCACTTTGGCTCGAGGTAAAAGTTTGGAAAAGCTGAACAAGAACAAGAGAGTAGAACTAGTGAGTAAGGGCACTGAAGAGGCATTTTGGAATCACACACTATATTGCTGTATCAAGACTCTCAGAGGCCAGTGTCAGGGTTTTAGGACTCTTGTCTTGAGGTCAAAGGGCCCTGTTGGAAGCTATCTGAGAGCTCAGTGCTGCCCACACTGACATGGCTCTGTGAGGATGGCCTTTCAACCACGTGGTCAGCAGAGGGACATTCTTGCTATTTTCTTTTAAGAATAGCTGAGAGAAATGAGACAGAATCTTTCCAATTACATAGTATTCAGATTTTGTTTCAGCCACCACCCATGACAAATACAATACCGAGTAATTTAACTGTGCCAAGGCTAAACCAGCCCATAAAAGATTTGTGTGTATGTGTGGGGGACCTTGGTAAATTTCCAGAGGGTCATTTGGGTGAAATTGCATAGCAGGTTCATTATTTGATTGAAAGGCTTGTAGCTGCTATAGAGAAGAGATTACTACCTCAAACACAGTCCCAAATAACCCTCAAAGCACAAAGTGATAAACTGAGAATTGTGACACATCAGTCTAGCTTTTTGACTGTGATTGTTTTGGAAGGGAGAGGGAAGAGTTTTAGAGGAGCAATGATTTAGGGGTGGCACATACTGCTTACTTTTATTCTTACTGAGGGTGCTTGAGCCCACTTTTCCATTCACATCAATGTAGAATTCTTAACTTTTTGCAAATGTTCCTGGGGTAGGAAGCCAGGTTGAAATTTTCCACATGCTGAGCAAATTAAAACATCCACCAAAATTCCAGCCAACACTTTTGCAGAGATGTGTCTTCTGAACAAAAGTCTAAATAGGGATAGAACTCTGTTTATATCTTTCTCCTTCATAGCTTATAACCATAGAAACTCTTCCTTTTGTTTCCCTTGGATGAATCCTTCCTTCTGTATCTTTTCCTTTTTCTCTGTCCTTTATGATTACTTGTCTCAGAACTCCTGTGACAGCGTATGATGGAAAGACACCGCACTGGGAAAACGGAGGGAGGTGGGGAAGATCTTCTGTTCTGTTATCAAGAAATACACAGCTACATTTGTCTGTACCAATCTATAATCTCTGTCCTCTAGGAGGCTGAGGCAGGAGGATCATATGGTCAAGCACTGTCTGGACAACTTAGAGATTTAGCAAGACCTTGTCTCAAAACCAAAAAATTTAAAAGGCTGGGGCTGTATCTCAGTGTGAAGGCCCTGGGTTCAATCTTTATCTCCTCATGCTCTCCCAAAAGAAATACTCAGAGTTTGGAGATGATCCTCATGTCAAAATATATCATCGCAACTCAGCTTTTTGTTATGCTGAGCTCTAGAAGTTCTTTCCCATACCTTCTAATTAGCAGTATGGACCAGTGTACATTCCAGCTCAGCTACTTATTAATTAAATGATCTGGAATAAGTTTCTTACTCTTAGAACCTTACTTTTCACAATCCATAACATGGGTGTAATGCTCAATTAAGTTGAATACCATTAACAGACACAAAGAAAGATGAATGAGCATTCATTGTGATAGCAGTAGTTATACAGAAATAATGCAGGTAGAATGAGGACTTGTACTGAGGGGGGATGAATATTACTGAGAATGAAGAAGAGAGTAATGGTTAATGGAAATAAGGGTCTTGGATACCAGTTAGAAGTGGGGGAAAGAAGAATCAATGGTAGGAGTATTTGAGAGTCTCTGACTTTGGTCTCTGGTCATGTCATTAATTAGGAGTGGAAATTTAGTGCAAATGTGATCTATTTTGGATCTTTACTTTTGCTTTTGTGGTACTAGGGATTGAACCCAGGGTATTACACATCGAGTTGCATTCCCTTTGTATTTTATGGGGACATAGTCTCACTAAATTGCTTAGGTTGGCTTCAAACTCACAGTCCTCCTGCTTCAGCTATGAACAGTTGGGATTACAGGAAGGTATCGCATCGTGTGGCTGGTTCTTTGGTCTTGAGGCCCTATAGAACATATTGCAGAGGTGCCGAAAATGGCACATGGGCTCAGAAGAAAATTTGAAGTGTAAGTCTGAAGAAGTCACCATATTTCAGTATGTATGTGCTGAGTACTCAGTATACCCTAGGTGATTGATATGTGAATCCATAACAAGACTTACCCCTTTATTTTCTTGTGGAAGAGAAAGATGTAAAAATAAATATCCATACAAAGAAATACATAATTGAAGCCTGTGTAAGTTATACCAAGGACAATCACAGGATGATGCAAAATATCTAGAAAAGTATGTTCATCTGGACTGAAAGGTTTTGGGAGGTATCTCTGAGGACCCTTAACCCGTAACTGTGGATGAGTTAGAGCTAGCCAGGTGTATTTCACTCCTGGATGGTAGCTCTTGGTTACATCATTATTTATCCCATATCCAGGAGGTAAAGCAGTATCTGGCTCTCGGTCTGTATTTAAATGATGCAGTGAAAGGGCAAATAGAATCAGTAGATTGAGGTTGGCCTTGGAGAATACATTAGGCAAGTGTTACTAGCTGATCTTCAAAGAATAAACAAAAAAATGGTGAAATTTCTGGGGGAAAGAAATATGAAGCAGATAAATAAGGACAACTGGATGTGTTGATTAGGAAAGTATTTGGCTGCAAGGACTGGAAACCTGATCAACTAGAAGTGTTTGGTCTACTTTTTCTTCACAAGGCAAGAAGTCTGAACATGGGTAATTACTGGGACTGCATATCACATTTCCATGAAAATAAGACCTACCTGGAAACTAAGCCATAGAATGATTGTTTAGGATAAGCCATACACTCAGGATTAGCTCCGGTGAAGACTGATGGCAAGACGGAAACGTTTAGTAAGACCACTGAAGCACATGGCAGATGTATTGAATTATGAAATAATAATATTAACATGTAATTAAATACACACATAATACTATTGAAATTAATACTTAAATGATAATAGAAATTACAATTATTTATAAATACTCAAGTGGGCGCCTTTGGACGACAGGTATTGTCTCTGTGAACAGATGAACTCAAAACTTTATTGCCAAATGACCACTTGGAGTACAGGCACAGCGTGTGAAAAATGTGCACGCTTGATAACAAATGGATGCTCTTATGTCTAATATGAATCTTCATCTTTCAGTACATTATATGTTGTAATGGATGTATTTAATGCACTTATGCGAAATAGAGAAACATTTAAAAAATTTTAGTCCCTAGTTTTTCAGTACTTTTGTGTGAACCATCATTCTTACTTTTTTCTTTTTTTTAATTGAGTTTATTGGTACATTTTAGGTATATAATACAGTTACATTGATTATTGGGATCTTGTCCCTTTACATGACGGGTCTTTGAATGATCATTCTTAAGTGTCATCATTTTTGTTTTCAGTCCTGCCTTATAAGTCTTTGGTTAACAATTGATTTAATGGAAACTCTGTGAAGCCCAATCGGCAAGAGGTCCTGACTTGGGGGCAGAATTTATGGGATAAGATCCCTGACGGCTGGGTTGCCAGCACACTGCAAATACACTACGTGGTCAAGACGTGCTCATTTAAGCAGAGCTCTGTTGCCGAACGTGAGAGATTGGGGCCAATGGTTCTACAGGAAATGGAGTCATAAGAAATTCAGGCTGGAATTTAGGGTTTTATGAGGTATGAGTATATTCCAGAAGATGACATGATTGCATTTGAATAAATGAAGATTTTTGAGCATGATGAAATAAATAAATGTAAATTGCTGTACATGAAAAAAAATAAGACATCCCCTGAAAATAAGTCCTACTGCATCTTTTGGAGCAAAAATTAATGTAAGACCTGATCATTTTGGGGAAAATGCAGAAATTAGATTATCTGTATCAGCCCCAGATTTTGCTATTCTCTTGACCTTTCATCAGGGCACAGGTCAGCAGCTCCAGCTCCAGCCATCGTATCAGGTTGTAGCAAAAGAAATTAGGCAGAAGGAAGTTAGGCCAGTGGGTTTCAGGAACATTAGGATAAATGTTTTCTTTTTTAAAGGATAGTTGTTTTCTTATGCCATCTAATTGGTCGGATTGCTGCAGGTTGCTGATAGGTGATGGATATGAAGAGGTTGGATATGCAGGGTAGAGCACTTGGCAAGTGGTGTCTGCTAAATTAACAAAGGATTAGATCTTCAAAATTGAGGAAGAAGAAAGTTTTGAGGAGGCAGATTAGCATCCCGAGATGTCATAGAGGCTGAGAGCGATGATCCCGGAAAGGAGACTATGGATTTGACATTTAGCAGGGCAGAGACCTGGCCCATTATGTTCCCTGTGGTATTCCAGGCACCTTCTCCTGCACCAGGAACAGAGTAGGCAATTAATCACTGACTAGGGAAATTAATCTGGCTGCAGTATGTTAGATGCATTGCATGCATAAAGGTCTGTATTGATCACCCAGTATAAATTAAATTCTAATTTTCTGTAAGTAAGTACTTTCTGGAAAGGGTGAGCATCTAGAGAGTTATTCCTCATATGTACATCAGAGACAAGTTTAGTGGAATAGACTAGAACTTGGAAAGCACCTCCCCAAAGCTAATGAAACAAAAGCCAGAAATACCTGGAAGATTTGATTATCTTGATGATGTTAGTTGCTGTTCTCACATGGGACAGGCAATTTGAGGTCATGAGAAAGCACTTTATATATTGTTACAACTATATATTTATATGCTCTCTTGTCATGGAAGATTTAAAGTTTTCCATTATAGAGGACAGCAGAAAAATTCCTATGAAAGGCATTTATGTTAGCACATGTGTTCCATTAGTATCTTATATTTGCTTCGTGTAGTCCTTTAGCATTCACAAAGCACACATAAATGCATCCTACTTCATGTGAATCTCCTGACAGTAAGGGAGGTGGTTAGGGCATGTGTGATTAACTGCTCCCCCCCAACACCCCGTTTCATCACTGAAAAAATTCAAGACATCTTAAGTAACTTACTCAACATCACACATGGAAAGATTGAGTCAAGACTTGAATGTGAGTTTTAATTCCCAATTCAATGTTCTTCACCATATATAAGAGTGTTTGTCTTTAAGGGCTTGAAAGTAGTTAGGTATTATGTAAGAGAAAAATGGTCACGTCAAACTTTGAAATCAGTAGCTAGTTCTACCTTCGGTGGAGGAGGGGTACATTTTACACATCAGAGGGTGCACAGATTTTTGAAGTGTTTGCTTCTCTTTGCAGAGACCACTAGGAAAGGATAAAAGGGGACAATCTATCTATGTTGATGAAAATATTAATTGCAAAGCTTGACTTGTACGGCAACACTATTAGCAAGAGGAATTCTTAATAGAACAATTCCCCGGTTCTAGTGGGGCCATAAAGTTTGCTCTGCTCTTTGTTTATGGCATTCTGCGTATATTCAAGCATTGTCCATGCATTGTTTTTACTGAGAAATAAGGACAAACTTCACAGAAGCGGTAAATTATGAATGTGTAAGATAACTTGATCTGATTTAAAGCCTGATTAGAATTTAGGATTTTGAACTTCTCAGGGAGCCTGGCTTCTCTCTTAGATTACTATGTCTTTCCTGCCTGTTTTACATTTGCACCTCAAATCTGAAATTGAATTTTACCTAAATTCCTCCCTTTTCTTCTGGACTCCTCTGTTCTTTGCTGTATTCAACTAATCCACGCACTCCGAGTCCTTCTGGGGAAGTGCTGATGTGCTTACTGCATCCTTGCATCTCTGTGGCATCTTCCTTGTGACAAACGGCCTGATGAGGCCCGTGTCTTCTGAAGAGCCATTAACTGTCAACCTCCATGCAATCTCTCATCTCAGGATTTTAATTTCTTGAACAAAAAAGACAAAGAGCAGTAGCTCAGTGTTCTAGAAAAGATATTTATATTGTGAATTATTGCCCATTTGATTTGTCAGAGCCCAAGCTGGTGGACCTTAGAGGGAAGGAACAATTCTGAGATGGTGGCAGATAAATGAGAATGCTGATGCAGGTGAGCGCAGGAGTTGAGTGACTCACTCGTCACCAGGTGACTCTGGATGTTAAGACTGTGTGCTCAGAGAAGCCTTACAGGTGGACATGAGCGGTAAGTCAAAACTAATCCCATCCTGGGAGTCCAAGAGCTGTGCTTACACCTTTACACCTCATGTTGATCCTCCCTAGTGGACCTTCTAGAAGTGTTAGACCTGCTAATGGTTTATGTGAAAGAGTCTTTGAATCCGTTTGTTTTGTTTTGAAGATTTATTTTATATCTTTCTTCCAGGGTTCAAGGCACAGGATGCAAAGAGGCAGAGAATATAAAGATTAAGTAGGTACTGTTTTTATTATTCAGAGATGTACATAATCTAGTGAGGTATATAAACCCTAAAAATGTACGGTAGAGGAAAATTTTATATATGAGAATATTTAATAAGAATCAGAATGTGGGAAGAGGAAGGAGTAGGCATGTGTAGAAACAGTGAGGGGCAGGACAGAACTGTGAGTACAAATGTGAGACTCACATTCTATAGTATTGACTGATTTCATTTGCAGAATCATTTTTGAAAATAAATGATTACGTGCCAGATATTCGGCTGAAGTAATATGGTCATAAGGAATCAAAACAAGAGAGAGTTTCTTCAAAAGAGGCACAATTACTGGGGCTTATAAATTGACAAAATCCGGAAACTATGAACTGATGAATTTGTTTTCAGCTCTGTGTTTACCCATATTTGAGACCCTCTGTACAAATTTTTGGCACCAGAATTTGAGAATAGGCAAAGAACTTGGAAACTTTCAAAATAAAATCTCTAAAATAAATTGAAAGGGAGTCCGTACAGGGACAAGTCCAAGTGGCTTAGGGAAATTTAACCTTGCAAGTCCGACAAAGTAAAGACAAAATTCAAGTTAAAAGAGTGGGTTTGATTTTATGTACAGCTTCAGGACAAAAGTTGGCAACCTTTAGAGTCAAGCTGATTATTATCCCTAGGATCTCTTGAGGTAGACATTTTGAAGTTCCAAAATATCCCTAAACTTTGAAAAGTAAGGTGTATGATGAAAATCTATGGGAATTTCAATATTTTCTTTGCCCTAGGTTTTTAAAAATACTTGTTAAAAAATTATTGAAGATAAGGATGTACCTCCTTCTACCCCTCTTGGGTTTTCAGTAGAAAATTATCATTAATTTGTCAAGATTGTTAAGAACTCCTCATTCCCAAGGATCAGATATGCAACATACAGTATTTGGGGTAAATATAAAAAGTATATCCTTATTGATTTAATAGATAAAAAGCAATATTAGATGAATTTATAAAGCTTTTTTCAAAAAGGGAGATTTTTTTCCAGTATTCTGAAACCTTTTCTAGGAGAATAATTAGAAGACCTACAAAATTTTCTTTTTGCCTTACGAGGAAAAAGGTACAGCTTAACTCTACATGGAGAACTTAGTAATACTGAAAAACATATAGATTTATAGAATCAGGTGGTTGAAATAGCACATTCATTCCTGTAAGCCAAAGATTACTAAGAAGCGGTTATTTTTTGCTTTTAAAGAACATATAACCCTGTTAGGAAGAACATTATGATTGTAAATGGGATCGGAACTTCAAGCTCATGATCTGTAATAACTGGCCTTATTCAGGGTTGGAAGTGTAGCCCAGTGCCCATGCTTGGCAGGAGAGAGAGGAGAGAGGCCCTGGGTTCCATTCCCAGCACAAACATCAACAAAAAACTGTCTTATTTTCAAGTGTTCATATGTAATCTGCTATGACATTATATGCATTGTTCTCTGCTCCCTCGCCCATGCAAGGAGATGGGTGATTTGGATTATAGACTATTTGGGTGGCACGATTTCATCTGTAAATATTTTCACATTAACTTGCTATACACAAACACACAGGTATGTTTCAAATTTATTCACTATCTGTATCTGGAATTATTTTGTAGTAGCTTGATTCTGGATAGTCTCCTTCATGTCAGAATGCAGCAGGATGTTGAAACAAAAGCAGATTTTGGCTTCCTGCACGATGAGGGCATGAGCTTCTCTGTGAGTTTCTATATTTCCTTTAGTGCCTCTTGCAGAATGGTTTGGTCCAACTGTGGAAGAGCTGAGGCAGCCTCGTCACCCTTCCCTTCCCTGGCCCACCCGCTCCAGCTCATCACATTGTATATAATCCAAGAGAAATCTGCTTTTGGTTAGGATGCAGAGGAGGGCATAGCAAAATTTTTTTTTGATACATTAAAATGTTCCAAGTTAGTATGAGAGTTCTTTCAAAGCAAAATCTAAGTGGAGGCAGCTGGAAATCATTACAGAGACTTGCAGTGGACAGTGATTAAAGCCGGATGGAATTTGCACTCTCTCTCCCTCTCCCTCTCTCTCTCTGGCTGGTACTTTAAGCAAGTTGGTGTTCCTTTTGAAATTTGAATTAGCCCTCTGACTAAGAGAGTTGGAAAATTATTTTACTCCTTTACTTCCTAGACACCACTCCGCTGATTTCTGAGGCTGTAACTGCAAATGAATAAATGAACACATTTGGAACTAACGGTGTTTGGCAGCAGTGTGCTCATATGACATGATTATCCTTGCATCTTCCTGGTCTGAGTCTGATTGGAAATAATAACCACTGAGTAACATTAAGAACACTTAGTGGCTACTTTCCTAATCTTATGTAATAGCACAAGGCTACTTTTTAAACCTTCTTAAAGGACTCACCCAATTTTCTCCTCCCGCCTTTCTTCTGTAATGGTTGTACCAATCTGCATGACAAGATATAGTTGCAAATGAGTCCCTTCAAGTTCCTTTATTTTTGTTCCAACTTTCTATGGTTCAGCCTCAAGACGTACTGAGACTTCAGCCGCAAGGGTGGATGGGTAGAGGCTGAAGTCAGAATAGGGAAGGGCTGGTGTTCCTGGATGTGAGGGTGACATACGAGGCATGATATGGGCGGGCATTGATCTAAAGAGATTGAGCCTGGGCCATGGGGAAGAGCAGAGGAAGCACAGGTGGTGGGTAGAACGAATCAGGTGGTGTGCATTTGAGAGACTACGAGATCAGCCTGTCTGGAAGCTCATGGCCTGATTGGGTGTCAAAGGGTCCAGGTCTCTCTAGGAATCAAGTTATCAGAATACCATCAGAAGACAAACAGGTCAGTTATTATAAGGCAATAAGAGAACTCATGGTGGAGGGGGTTGCAGAGCGAACCCAGTGTCCACAGGCAGTGAACTAAGCAGCAAAATGCATTTGCTCTCCTTTGCCTGCATGAGTCAGAGTGAATGAAAGACTGGACTTCATCAGGGCCGGTCAGGCTAGAGAGGCTCACAGAGTCTTTCCTAATCTGTCCCTAGCTCCACTTGCCCCAGAACCACATGGATAGCAATGAAATGTGACTCTCCCCCCATTCTTTCCTATTATGGAGACTAGAAAACAGGACTCACTAAAATTTAGACTTTGGAATATCACATCACTGTGGTGAACAAGCAGAGATCCTCTAGTGGAATCACAAGACAGCTAGACAACTTTAACTTTAACTCACTTGCTGGGACAAATTCTTTTATTTTTTGGTATTTTGCTCTTATTTTTTCTAATAATGCATGTTTGCCATACATAATGTTTACATTCCCTATGTGGAGTTGCTATGTGTATGTAACATCTTTTTGTTTTAAGTGCGTGTGATACATGCAGTTTAGAATCATCTTGGGGAGTGGATAGATAATACAGGGCCTGATTCTTTTGGAAAATCTCCTTTCCCATCCAGCCCTCCTTCCCTCCACCTCCAAGCCACCTTTCTTCACTTCTGTTCTGGTTGATGCATTAATCTTGTCTCATGTTTATGATGTATAATTGGTTGTTGGGTTCCTGTATACGCCATTTTTATTGTACTTATTTCCCCTTCCCTTCTCCTTCTCCCCTCACCCACATTCTCTTGGACCCCTCTCATTTGCAAGAGATCCATCCCTATGTCTTCTTCCATCTATCCTTTATCTTGCTCTTTGGGAAATACCATATGGTATTTAAGCTTGTGTGTTTGATTAATTTCACTCAACACTCTATTTTCCAGGTTCCTCCATTTTTCTACCAAAGTCTCAAATTTGTCCTTCTTTATAGCTGAGTAATATTCTATTATGTATACATACTGCATTTTCTTTATCCAATTGTCTGTTGATGGTTGTACAGGCTGCTAATTCCTTTTTTCATCCCCTTTCTTTCCTCTTTCTCCCCTCTCCCTCCTCTTCTTGATTCCTTTTCCATTTAACAAGTTCCTTGATGAATTTTAAGAACAGCATAGTGGCTTTTTTGGTCACTCTTGTGTGTGTGTGTGTGTGTGTGTGTGTGTGGTACCAGGGATTGAACTAAGGACCTTGAGCTTGTGAAGCACTGTGCCACTGAGCTAAAGACCCCGCCCTGGTCACTCTTGAATAAGGACAAGCCATTTGTATTCTTATAGTCACTTTAAAGGATTATTTTGTCCACTAATGGGTCTACTACTTCCAAGTAATAAGCTTCAAATTAGTTGATTGTTTTCACTTCTAACCTAGTGCTCCAAGAGGTGGCCCAAGGTAGGGAAGGCAGATGTAGTGAATCTATCTCATTTCCTACCTCCTTCTCTCTCTGCCTCTTCTTCCAACTTGCTATCTGCAGTATCTGGCCATTTGAGATTGGAGGGGAAATTAGAGGAAAGCAAAAGCATTTGACCTGTACTGAAATGAGTTGGTGTCTGTGCCTTCTGGGTTTGGTAGGTTTTGAAAGCTGACATTCTGTCCTGGCAAACTTGCTTTGAAAGATCCCCCTCTCTAGCCCCAAATCACTTGGGTATCCAAATGGTGATTCTTTTGGTACTGAGAAGGAAATTCATCACTAGAGTTCCTCAGTCGCCATACCTAGTGCTACACTCCACTGTTAGGGCTACTGTGTAACTCTAGTAGCTATTTTGGGCAATATTTACAGTAACAAAGAGTAGCTTGTTTCTCTTGAATTCTTAATCACTACACAGATCTTTTGACCAAGGAATCGTTGATCCATCACAGGAGAGTTTCTAGCTAAGCAGTTTTTCCACATTCCCTTTTCCTATTTCAGCATCTGGAGACACTATAAGCTCTTTCCGGCTGCCACCAAAGCCACTCTCACTGGGCTTGGGATGAAAAAGACACCTAACCCTTCCTCCTCTGGGAAGTATTCAGCAATGATTATCAATAGCTTCCTCACAAAAACCACTTTTAAATTCCAACTCCTCTTCCAGGGACCAATCTTTATAGGTTAAAAGGGGGTGGTCTGGTCAGAATAAAACACATTTATTATTTATTTACATTTTTCTTTCTATTTGGTACCAGGGATCGAACTCAGGACCTCGTGCTCATGGCGGTGGAACCACGAGCTAAATCCCTGGTCCAACACATTCATTTCTAGCCACCTTTCAGGAAACCTCATATAAACACTACCCAACTTCTCAGTGGCTGAAATAATGTTTAGCGCCCATTGTCTTGTGGTCTCTGCAAAAATAAAGATGAAGAATCGATTAAAAAATGTCTTGTTAAAACCTGATTCAGACATTAATTGTTTATTGTTTCCTTGGAAGTAGAGTCATCAGGAAAAAATAAGAATTTTCTTTTCCTCTCACTTTATTGTCTTTAAGAAGTTGTTTTTTCTTTTAATATGTGCTCCTTATCATCAGAGTCCAAAGTACTAAGCTATATATATATAT
>NW_022900916.1:60701947-60717942 GCF_012274545.1 Fukomys damarensis
CTATTATTAAGACATAACTCTTGTTAAGACTAATAAAACAAAACACTAATTTGGCAGCAATGCTAAAGTCTGTAGTTGAGTAGACAAACTATTGGATTGATTGAAGAGATTTTCACACAAGGACAGTCTACTAATTTGCTGAGCATTGTATCTCAAGGTTAAAAAATTCTGGCTACATTTTAAAGCAAGGAAGATCAATTAGAACATTCATTAGATTCCTATTTACACTTTAATTGTCAACTCTGCTCATTTGTTGGAAGCCTTTTTTAGTCATTAGTGTCTGTCAATAAGAAGTATGTCTTAATTTTGCTTATATTCATTTATTCATCCTTTCATTCAATCAACAAACATTAATAATGTGCCAAGCACTTTGCCAGTTTTTAAAAAATATACTGATGAGAAAAAAAGACAAAGCTTACCCTCAAGGACATGATCACCTCAAGTTCTCAAGTGATAAAAATTAGTATAAAGGCATTAGTCTCCTAAAGCTAGAAAAATAATTGTTTTTCACAATGGAAATACACAAAAAGGACTCTAATGAATGTAAACCTTTGTTGCTATTTTGGATGTGTGGCTTTTCAGACTGTTTGCCCCTCAGCTATAGAAGACCCAATGTGCTTGGTCCTGGCTGCAGCTGGCCTTGCGTCTATTGTAAGTTGGATCGCTGGAGAGTGGGTCCTGGGAAGCCCAACTGGACTCTCTGGGGGCCTCTATGTCACCAGGAGAATGTAGAGAATGTGAGCTGGGGAATCGCCCAGTTTCTGATCAGAGAGGTTCTTGTGAAGAGCTGCTTGTGGGACTCTTAGAGATGGAAAGAATCAGAGTGAGACTGTGAGCTCTCCAAAATCTCCTCTGTCTCACCTGTCTTCAGATTGGTTACCATGGTGCCGGGAACTCCTCCGCTAGGAACTCTGCACAGATCTGCACCTGGGCATCTCTGACCACTTGGCCACCAGACCACAGTGAGAGGCCATGACTTCGGTGACAGTATAATTTGGCATTAAAAGTTTAGTGCTTCTTATTCAATCAGATCTAGTACATTTTGAGTGCTTTCCTATGCTCACAATGGTACTCATCCCCTGAAAGATTCAAAAGACACAATGACCACCAGATTTATAATTGACAGAAGCACCCGAGAGCTGAGGCAGGAGAGTACGATGGCCAGAGGAGTAGCCCGGAGCCTACATCTGCTCTGCTGTTAATCAAGTGGGGAACTGAGTCACGCCACTTAATTTTTTTGAGTTGGTTTCTTTTAATAAGTGTTTATTTCATTTGAAAAATCTGGAATTATTTCAAACACATAGAAAAGTATATATGTGCCTATATATATAGGCCCTTATGTGCACCAATAAAATTTTTTTAAAATTACAGAAAGTATCAAAAACCATTCAGTCCTATTTTCTCTTCTCATCCCAGAGATAACCACTCTCCTGAAGTTCATGTGTGTTCTTGGTACACACGTTTGGGTAATTTTCTAAAGCTATACAAAGCACTAGCTATGTGTTTTAAAATTTAAACAAATTGTGCCACACTGTTTGAGTATTTTTGAAATTTCTTTTGTTCAGTTCATAGTGTAGTTCTTTTTATTTTCCAGTCACTGTACCATTAAATTAATACATCTCAAGATACGCTTTTCTTTTGTTCTAACTTTTAAGAGGTCACTAATTTTCTTACTATTTCAAACTGTGCTCTAAAGGACCTATACATGTACTTCTGAAAGTTTCACAGGCATTTCTGGGTCCTCAACTGACAACACACCACGCCACACTAAAGATGTGTTCAGTTTGGGGGTCAGTTCGGGACCTCAGGGAATAAGTAGGTGCCAAGGGAGGATTAGATGTGCAATATATTTATTTTGGAAAGAACCTCTGAAAGATGAAGGGGGCAGGAACAGAACGTGGGAGGGAGACTGGACATGGTGCACCTGTGAAATGAGAGTGTGGTTGTGTCAGAAGAGTCTCAGTCCCCGGGCAGTTCTTGGAAAACATCCAGTAGGCTGATGGTACATCTCAACAAAGGAAGGAGTCCAGCGTCAGGTAATAATGGACCAGTGGTTTCCACATGATGTTCAGGCATGGGCTCTGGCAACGGGGGAGGGTCTGAATCCCCAGGCCAAGTTGGCACTGAGAGCGAAGAAAGTTTCCTGCAGGATTCTTTTGAAGGAGATCGCAGCAGCCCACCTCTGTGGTGGCTGTAGATAGTACTTTGCTTTTGCTCAGAGGGCCTGAGAAGGGCTGTGGGAGCAGATGTCTCCTGTGAGGTAAGGTCCAGAGCCTCCTAGCATTGTGCCCATGATACTTGAAGGTTGGTATTCATGCCAGAGTGAATCCCTCTCTTTCCTGCTTTTGAGGCATGCTTTGAATCAAACAACTGGTTTGTCATTTTATTATACGTTTCTACATGACTTAACTGGAATGAGTTTCTGGTTTCTCAATCCTTTGTGCTGTCAGAATCAAAAAGACTTCATATTCTTCATCTGTAAAATGAAAAGAGGAAATTGATGAGCTCAGGCCATTTTCTGCTTTACTAACTTGATTCTAGTTAATACTAGTACTTTAGAAAAGTGCCAAAACAAATGGGCAGGACAATGATACTTTTGGGAGTGGTGAAGTCAAAGAGAACCTAAAGAAAAGAGAAAGCCTGGAAATACAGGTCTGGAAAGAAAGATGGAAGCAGTATGAATGGAGGGACTGTACTTCACAAAGTTGAGATAGTCATAGAGAAGTAGTAATAGCACAAGTAGTAAAGAAGTCTTACTCTCTGGTGACGTCTTTGAGACTAGGGTTCATGTTTTATTTATCTTGGTGTATCTGGACCTAAGTGTACCAGCTGGGCCATATGAATAAAAAAAAATAATGTGTACAACGTTGAACTTGCTCGGTTAGTAAGAGCCCCAACACTATTGTTTGTTAGTATTTAGAGACTTATACTTAAAACCTAGTGAACTATGTGTGCAGGAAGAGTAGAATCTTGGTTGTATGCAGTTTATTTTAATATAGATATACTGGGCAGAGAATTAAGGCTTACACACCAATTGAAAGAAAAATAGAATTTAGACCATGAACTTGAAGTGATTTATTTTAATTGAGTTTTGGAATAACTAGTGTGCTATAATTCTTCTGACAAGTTATTGAAATGTAGACAAACCTTTGATGTCTTTGGGGGAAAAACAGTAGAATGCTCAAGCTATCGAATATGCAATAACTTATGGGTCTCTCCAAATGTCTGTTCAAGTCATTTTTCTAAGAACAGCCAATAATACTACTGGAAAGGAAGCAAATGATCCCAGGGCTTGGATACATACTTTGCAATGTTCGTGATTCTTTTTTATATCAGAAGCCACAGAGGCACATTTGGAATTTCTTCATGACTGCAGTTCTCCCTTACTCAATGGGTCTGCGTTATAAACTTCATCTCCTTCGTGCAGCTGAAGCACAAAGCCTGTTCCATCAGTAAATGGACCGAACATGCAAGGTGAGCCCAGTTTTCTTGTATGGGCATTGATGTCAGTGTAAGTCTGGTGGCTATACCGGAACAAGAGGAGGTCTCTCTCTGTTGCATTCACGTGATTCTAAATCTGCTGATTTAAGGTTCTGGGATTTCCTTTTCCTTCCTAGCATTTATGAATTCAACTTCCATTTTCAGATTTCCAAAGACCACTTGAGGGTTTAAGTAATGCCTTTAATTATGACTTAAAGTATAGGCAATTGTATTTCATGAAGCTAACAATTATCCAGAGTGTATTATTAGAGAGTGAGTTATTGACGTCTGCATAGTTTGTGAAACACCCATCAAAACAACTGGGGGAGGAAGGAGATAAACTAGATTGAACAATGAAACTGGAAAACAAGTTTCATTATGTGTAGAGTTTATGTGGTAATGAGCCCTAATTCTCAGACAGTAGGATTCTTTGTAAAAATTCTTAGTTTCTCTTGCTTGCCTTTATTCAGAAAAGGAGATGTTGGCAATGTTTTTATTAACTTTAAAAATATAAACATGGAGCACTGATGTAGCAGTTTACTATGCTTTTGCAGACTTCACTTTATGTAATTCTTAGAATTTCCCTGGGACATAGGTGGTACTGCTCCTTTGAGAATACACTAAGAGAAAATACACAATTTACCAGAAATGCCAAACACACTTTAGAAGTAGCAAAGTTGAATTGCAACCCATGTTTTTTCTTGTGTGAGAGTTTAAACTAAAAAGCCCATTATATATATCATCAAATGACTAGAAAGGCACAGCAATTTTTTCGTATTGAGGCATTTTTCAGGTGATTTAAAAAATTTTGAGTAAGTAAATACTCATAAAAATTATGCTAGAGAATAAAATGTTGATTTAAGAATCAATACCAATATGTCTGTTTTCTTTAGCCAGCCTGGCCTATTTCTTCCCTAGTTGTATGCACCTGTTCTTACCCCCTCAGGATGAGGTTGAGCCCTGCAGAAGTGGGAGAAGATGTCTCCATAATGAGGTATGGTTTTGATTGTAACTTGCATTTGTTAGTTTTCTAACCTCAGGCAAGCTCTTGGCTTACTTATTTCTAAAATAGTGGTAACCCAAGAGGATTTTTAGAAGTAAGTGCATGAGATAATATTTGTAATGTGCCTGCCACTCTAGCCCATTGAATAAATGATGGCCATTATATTTCAAGAGCCAAGTGGGGCACTGTTTTAACTTCCATCATCTCACCCATTTAGGGTTTAAAAAATCCATCCTGGTAGGTGTGTGATAACTTAAGTGACTTAAATTGGTCACATTTTCCCTGATTTTACATACAATGGCTTCCTATCTGTATTTTTATTTAAAATTGTAGGATATGGCATGAAACTGCATGATCCTATGTATCATATATATTTATATTTCACTGGGTGCTTTCTATCCATAGCTGACCATATACTTTGAACCAAATACATACAGTAGCCTTTAAATGAAAGTAATGAAATATTTTCTAAATTAAAGGATTTTTTTTAGGACAACACAACTCTTTTATCAAACTGTGGTCCTCCCTGAGCTATTGACTTTGCTTACCATGGTTTCTCTGAGGGGAGTAGCATGAGAATAGCCCTGCAGTGTCTCAAATAATGGCATTTCCTGTTGGCTCCTCAGTGGACATTTGCAGTGACTCCCCGTGGAGGTGGAGGCTCTAATGTGCCTTCACTAACTTAGTTGCGGACTGGACTTGGGGGTGTCTGGGAAGAACAGACCCTCTGCAGGACCTCACACCCTCCCCCAACCTTCTCGCTATTGCTTCACCCCTCCTTTTATGTCTTCATCTGCCTTGGATGATGCCGTAGGAGAGGCCTGAGCACAGTTACTATGCCAGGCAACTGAGAAGTATTCAGGGGAGCAATTAGAAGCAAGTGGTGTTTCCATTGTTAGTCCTTCTTTAAAGTTATGAAAAGACTAAGTTACAGCAGAGATGATGTCTATGATAAGGACGGCTTCACACTTAACATTAGCTAATGTTCTCTGCACACTTACGGAGTGCCAGCCACGATGCGTTCTGTAGTCTCACGTATCTCTTATAGCACCCTTGTTATAGAATGAGTTATGTCTGCTCCAATTCATTTAAAACTCACCCCCCCATATGACTGAATTGGGAGATAAGGTATTTAGAGAAGTGGTTAAGGTGGGACCCCGATCTGACAGGATTAGCACCCTTATGAGAAGAGGCGGGGGCACTGTGTGAGGACACAGGCAGAAGACTGCCACCTTCAAGCCAGGCAGTAAACCTTCACAAGACATACTGTGTCACACCTTGATCAAAACTTCAGGTCTAGACCTGGGAGAAAAACTTTTGTCCTTAAGCCACCCAATCTATGAGATTTTGTTAGGACCCCCGTGAGCTACCTAATACAGCCTTTGTAGGCTGCTTTTTGTTTTATAGACAAGGAAACATCCTTAGACTAATGAGTTTGCAGAATCCTAGCGGTGGGGCTGAGTGTTGCTCCCAGCTTGAGCCCCAGCACCGTGAAAAAGAAAAAAAAGTTTGGACAGTATTTTATCCCCAGTTTAACCTGTGTTTTCTGGCTCAGGGTGAGATTTTGGGGAGCTGCCTTGTAATTTTTTCTCTAAGCACATGTTTGTTTTCACTTCCTTTTATTTTGTAGTCTTTCTTAAGAATTATGTTTCTTCTCAACACTCTTGATTTGCTTTCTTCCAAACCTCTAAACCCTAGCCTGGTGCATACATTTTGTTATCGCCTCTGCTCTCCTCATCTCCTTAAGACGTTTTCTGAAAGCGATTTCTACTCCCACACTCCGTTTCTCCCACTTATCAAGCATATCTTTTCCCATCCCTACTGCAATGCTGTTGTCTCAGTGTTTCCTCTTGGGTAAATATCCTCCGAAAGACATTTTCTCTTCAACTTTGGATAAATTTTTGGTGGTTTGAAGACAACGAGCAATGAGAAAAATAGGCAGAGAATTTGTCATTTTTCAAAGTCAAGATTTAGTGAATCAACTCCAGGTACCATCCAGTTCAAAAAGAATTTAAAGATGATTTATTTTGTGTTATTTAAAAAAGCATCTTACCTGTTTTCAGCATTTTAATTATGAAGTATTCTTCTGAATGTCTAATTTTCCAACTGTGGGGGTGTAAATGTCCCTGTAACTTAATGAACTGCCAATACCAAGATACACAGCAATAAACAATAGACACACTGAATACCCAGGGCCTCTCTATTGTTTACATTGCTCATCCCTCTCTTGTAAAAGAAAAATAAAGATATTCTCCACAGATCTTCTATTTTACCCGTTTTCTGAGTCATCCTGGCCTCTGACTCTCTTGCCTACACCTGTAATAAATCATCAGGTCGTAGAGGTACAACTTCTTAAATACAGTACCTTTGCAATCAGTCTTCTTGTCTCCAGTCTCCCGCCGTGATTTCAGATCCTTTGATTGCTGATATGCTGCTGTCCTCTCCCTGGGAGCACTTCCTTTCCTTCCCCTTGAGCACAGGATAACAGATGTACACAGCAGGGCACACACAGTCTTCCAGACGCTAATCCTCAGCTAGGAGTTCAAGCTTCATCGCCTCACCTGTCCTTTCTCAAGCCCTGTCCTATGCTTGGTAGTTTGAAACAAGTGATCTGCTCTCCATGTGTGCAGACCTTCTGTGAGATGTTGGAATACAATGGCGATCAAAAGGGATGGAGTGCTTTCCTCCCAGGAAGTACAATCTACAGAAACACTGATAAGTCCGTAAGAGGTGACACTGCAGTACATTAAACTGTGCAGTAGGGGAACAAAACTAACACCTGACATTGCCAGGCACGATGTGTCACATCCAAGATTAGACCTAAGGTTGGAAAGAGTGTTATTGAGATCCAGTGAAGTTCACAGTTTAGGACAAGGAGTAATGGCTTCAGACAGAGATCTGCAAAGGGTGAGAAAGTCCGTATGACTCACAATCACAAAACAGCAAATAGTTCACTGTGACCAGAGCAGAAGTCCTCTGGGGGCTGTGTTGGAGGGTGCTCAAGACATTAATGTATCTTAAAAAAACCAGGCTCCTTTAGGCAAGGACTTTGAATCTGAGCACAGGGCCCGCTTCCGATGAGCCAATCTTCAGCTGCACCGACTTTTAGCAGAGTTAGTTTCCTAGCTGGACTCCAAGATGCAGTTCCAAAGGCACTTCTAAGATTTTTATATATACCAGGGTTAGTGGAACCCTAGAGAAAGGCAGAGTTCTTGCAAGTAAAAACAAAAACAAAAACAAAAACTAGAAGCTATGTTCCTATTCTTTGGGGGGGTAGTGCTGTTTTTCCCCGTGGGTAGTAAAACCTGGACTGCCTGGTTGTATAATATTGCATGGAAGTCACCCGCAGTGCCCAGATAATGAGGTGTAAGGCAGATAGAAGACTGAGAAAGCTTAAAAGGAATACAAACACAAACAACAGAGATTCCCCAAACCCGTGTACATAGCAACAGAGCTTTTATCAGCAGAGAGTGGCCAGGCTTCTCAATACGTTGGCCTTAGTGAAAAATCCAGATGTGTTCTCCCTCTCCCCCACTTTCTCTTTTCTCAGAAAGTTTAAAAAAAAAATTATGAGTTTTCACAGATGTGTTTGCTTTCTCCATGGGCTGACTGTACAAATCCTCACGTTTTCCTCTCTCCGGGACTCAAGGGCTGGACTCAAAGTGGAGAACTCCTCACCCAGCTCATTTGTACACCTTAAGACTGAAGGGTTAAATTAAAGCGGGTACTTCTCACATTGTTAACATCCACTTCCTCTGCTCAGCCCTGAGGAGAGAGCTCTTGACAGTGTTGAGTTGATTTTATCGTGAGGACAGACAAAGCCTCAGCATTCTTGTGAACTTTGCTTGTAGGTGAAGTGTAATCTTTAATTATTTCATGCTTTTAGATTATATGCATACCTCTCAATTTCCTTTCTGCTTCTTGCTTCAAAGACAAGTCTTTCTAATTTCAGGAATATATTTGTAGCCTAACCAAAAATTATGTTCAGGGCAGAAACGGTTTTGTGACCACCGTTTGTGTGTGCTTGGGGTAGCGGTGAGAAAGATTAAGGAAGATTAAGATTTTCTTTCTCACTATGCCTTCAATGAAATCTCTGGATGTTACCTTCCTAAATGTGTTTTTTTTTTTTAATTTAGATTCTCTTCCTTTCCTAATTGAATTGGTTATCTACTGCTGTGTACAACTTGCCTCAGAATCTAGAGGATTAAAACAACATTCATCATCTCAGCTTTTGGGAGTCATAAATGAGAGTGTGGCTTAACTGGGTCTGCTGGCTCACAGTGTCTCTTAGTGCATGAAGAGACTAAACACTGGCTGAAGCTCTAAACATTTCAGAGCTTAGCTTGGGGCCAACATACTTCCAAGCTTACTCACACACATGGGTATTGGGCTCTCTCCGTGGCTACTGGCTGGAGACCTTAGTACCTTGCCACATGAGCTTCTCGGTGGTACCTTCACAACATGGCTACTCAGAGAAAAAGCAAGGATGTCAAGCAAAGTGGGAGTACATTCCATTAGTCATCTAGTTTAGGAAGTGATATCTGATCACTTTTCCTATATTCTTTTTATTATGCTCCAGTCACTAAGTCTAGTCCGGGATCCCGAGGAAGGGCTAACACAAGCACCTGAACGTCAGGGAGGGTCACTGGATCTGCTATAGCCTCTCTCTGTTGCACTAGTTTGCTAATGCCTAAGCAAATATTCACTCAAGAAACATGTGGAAAGCTTTTCTCTATAGACTGACGTTTCAGGAAGACTCCAAAAGCAAAGAAGTAAGTGATGCAATTTGCAATTCTTCAAAATATGGCTTGTAATCTATCTAAGAAGAAAAGTTTATCCATGGGATCTTAATTCACAGACTTAATTTATTCCACAATTCTGGGAAAGATGACAAAATCAAGGTCATGTTTGTCACCAGGTGGAGAGCTCACAAACAGAAACACGATTTTGCCAAATGCTTCTGTTTGAGGACCAAATTGTTCGCAAACAGAAGCATTGATGACCTGAGCCATGTTTTAAAAAATATCGTCCAAGAACAAATCAGACAATGATGAAGAGGAGTGAACCTCTCTTGGAGATGATTTGGGAACTGTACTTGATCTGACAGACACATTCCTGACCCAGCTGCTGCTTAGCAAGAAATGTTAAAGAGAGACTATTAGAGATCTAACTGGGACAAAACCGTCTTTCTTCCTCTCTGAGATATTTCAGGATCTTCTCAGAGTCTGGCTCCAAAAGTTTCTCTCTACCCCACCCTGATGGCACGCAAATCCTCGAGAGAAAGATGAAGGAGCCAGGACTACCACTTCTCTGCTCCTAACTGTTTTCTTATTTTGCTTCTTGAACTTTCTGAGGTAATTTGCTGAGGAGCATTGCTCTATCCTTCCTGTTTGTACCTGGAGAGGAAATACTGATTAGAATTACAGGGTTTTGGGTTTTGTTTTGCTTTTTAGAACTCTCTTCAGGACTAGCCTCTAATTTTGTAAATGAGAGATACAGAATCCTGAGACATTCAAGGACTTTCTTCTGCTTTCACAAACTGGGAAGACAGCCAGGATTCCTCCACTTCCAAACCACTGCTCTTTCCTGTTATACCCCTGCCTCTACCTAACGTGCAGAAGCACTGGACTCCACCAGATTTCTTATTATCCCTCATAACCACTGCCAGCCCGGGGACAAAGGTTGCCCTCACATTATGTGAGAGGGACCGTATTAGTTTTGAAGATGACTCTTCTATGTTCTCATACCAAGTAGTACTAGTTCAACTTTCTGATAGCACTATGAGTTCTAAATATCATTAATTTCACCAAGATTTAGGCCTCCTTGTTGACAGGAACAGTCAATAAAAAAATGAAAAACACTTTAATAATATCTAATTGTCACCATGGAAAGAAGGGAGCATGAGAACTACAAGAAATTGAAATGCTATTTGAATTTACGTCTCAAAAGAAAACGTTGACATTTAGTGATCATAAGAAACTGACAGAGGCTTTCTGACATGTAACATCATCTTAGACTAGTTACGTGCTTGTAAAGTTTTATGTAGCAACACTCTAGGTGGGAAGTCCTTCAAATTTTAAAATTGTGGATTTTAGAAGTAAGATCTTTCTTAAATCTGGATTTTAAGTTTATGTTTACATATGGGTTTAAAATAAATTTCTTATCTCAATTCTTGAACTTCTGTATCTTCCAGCATTACTTCTTTGTCCTCTCTGCACTTTCTTCTTCCCCTCCTTAATTTAAAAAATTTATAGTGCTGCCTTGAACTTTATAAACCAGAATATAGTTTATAGTAACTGCCATGTTAGATGCTTTGCTCTTTTTTTAAAAAAAAATAAAAGTGATATACCATCTCTCCTTAAGAGAAATTTCAAACCCAAAATTAAAATACAGTTAAGTATTACAGATGATGTTGATATATGTGTCATGATTTCATGAAAACTAAATCTTTTTAGAAAAGTAATGGGGGGTTCAATTCTGCTGTGACAGAAAGATCTCTGATGAAACTGTCAACCGAAACTGATAACTGGGAATCAAATAAAGACTCGTGGCTAGAATTATACTGACTTATGAAACAACAGAACTCTTTCTGAGCACCCATTAAGAAGTTGGAAATATCTTAAGTATTTTCACATCCTTTTCATGCAGGATGTTTTCAAAAGCGCTGCCTTCCTTGCCTCCAGACTCTTTTGTGAGACATCCTTACCTTCTCTATTGCACAGATCGTGATTTACTCATGGTTCAACAGTCACTGGGATTAGCTCCTAGATTTTCTGAGTCCTGTACTTTTTCACTGGAATACTTTTGAGAAAGTGATAAGGGTGTCAGTTTGCAAGAAACTTACAAAAAGCCCTCGCTGACAAACACACAAGTGAACAAACACAACCTGGACAAGTGAAGTGTTCCTTCCAAGAGCCAGTCCTCCTAGCCCCTCACTGGCCCTCCATTTCAACCTATTTTTCCAAGTCTGTGAGTTTGCTGTCTTTTCTTCCCTTCAGCTTGGCCTGTTTTATTATCTTCTCTGCCTGTTAAAATTCTAAGCCTTGTTTATAGCGCATCTCAGACTTCACTCATTTATTTGGTAGTTTTTTTGTTTTTTTTTAATTTGCCTTGAATGTTTCCCATCTTAGACTTGGCTTCTCCAAACAATGTCATTTATAGATGACATTGTGCTTTACGGGGGTGGTTTCTCAGATGGTGATGTGCGTTAGAATTATTCATGTTCATTTGTATCCTTGCTCAGGAGGGCCAGGTTCGTAACGGCAAATATGGTTTATTCAATTTCAGTGGTGGAGTGGTGCTTTCTAGTGTCTTGTTCAGAGGGAGACTAGGTATACCAGGAATAAATTTAAATATTTGTGTGAGAAATCTGCAGCAGGTGAGAAATGAATAACTTGCCTTCACTTGCCTGGAGAGTAGGAGTCTAGAACACCTTTAAGGGATCAAGCGACCGTTGCTGGGCAGAGGGAGGGTGGCCAGCCTCACTGTGAAGTGCGTTTGCTGAGTGATGGCAGTAAGACAATGAGGAGTGCCTGAGGTTCCACTTTTCACACCTTCAGTGAGCGGCCTTGTTGTGTCTCTTTCCCACTGGACTAAATCTCCCGGAGCTAGTTCTCCACCGTATCCACAGTGCGGGGACAGAAGGGAAGCTTAGAAGTACTTGTTGAGTGAATGACTAATGTATCACCATCGTGTCTCTCACAATGAGAGTTAAGAAAGGGGAAAGCATGTCACGTACACATTGTTTATTCTCTAGTGATGCTCTCCTCCTTAAGTAATTTTTTAGTGTGTATTTTTGTATATTTGGATGGCAAACACCTTTGTAAGTTTTATTTTGTTTCCTACTCCCAAAGGCCTCTCTGGTTTTAGTTACCTTTACACACTGCCAAGATGAAATAAATCCAGCAGCTACTTCCGCTTGTGTTGACTTTAGTATTGTTTTCCAATCTCCGATCTCCTTTAAATCCTTACTAAGTATGTTTTGCAGGCTAAGAGGATGTACAGAGAAAGTACACGATTCAGTCAATCTGTGTTAGTGCAAGAATGTACTTCTAAATGTCTAGAGGTGGAACTAACTTACTTGTCCTTTCTGAAAGATTATTTGTGTGTTCTATATTTTCTTCAACATGAGTCAGATTATTGATGATTTTTCTCAGTTTAAAATAAAATATTAAAGGAATTTTCTTCAGGAATAGAGATGAATTGAGTTTGAATTTTTTTTTTTCCTTAGGGAAGGGATCCTTATCCTTATGAAAAATTTTATTTGACATATATAAGAGATTTAAATGCATTTAGAAATAAGTAATTAAAAAATTATTATGTACTTTCTGAAAGGAAACAAAACTACAGCATATGTGACTTTCATTAATGACATTACCATAGAGATATAAGCCAAACTATTTGATACGGAAAATGTAATGATTAATTAATTGATCCTTAAAGTGTGTGTTTATGGGCATTACATACTCACACATCTTTTGTGTGTCTTCTGAATTGCCTGCTTAAGGAAACCTTGTCAACTAGGCAGAAGACAGTCAATAACTGGTCTTTTTCTGCATATTTCAGATTAGTTCTCCTGACATTGTCAGATCCTGAAAGATGAAGACAACTATAATTAAATATCAAGTGGAAGCACTATTTCAAGAAGGATTTGGGATGGGATAATCTTTGATAGCATAATATAAGAGTAAAAATTAGTCTAATGTGTATTTGCAAGGAAATTAGTTAACACAGGAGGTAATCAATGGTATCTTATAGAATAGTTATATTTTCATTCAGAAAATCAAAGTTTTCTAATATCTAGGATCACAAAAAAAAAAACAACAACCACAAAGTGAACACAAATAATAAGATTTGATTCATTCTTTTAGGACACTTTCATTAGCGATTTTCTTGTGTGGGTATTGAACACAGCAAAATGCAATTCATAGGTTCCCTGTTGCTTTTGTATTTCTTTAACTTAAGAATTGAGATTCAAATACCACTTGTGTCAAATATGTACCGAACTTGCCAATGTTTATGGCTGGCCTGGACTTTCCTCTGGGCTCTGGACTTGTACGTGTACCTGGACCCCTGACTCACCCACTTTATGTGAGACACAAAACTCAAACTGTACAGGTCCGCAGCTGCACTCCTGCTCCTCCGCATCACCCTCCGATCCCCTCACAGCCAGAGTCACCTCTCAATCACATCCTTCTGCTCGGCTCAGGCAGAAACTTGGTAGTGATCCTCAATTTTTCCTTTTCCTTGTTCTCAACCCTTCAGGTTTCAGCATGAATCTGATCACTTCTCACTGCCTCCCTCTACCATTTTTGGCTGAATTTACTGCAAAAGCCTCTGAATGGTCTTTGTGCTTCAACCTCTCATTCTCTGCCGTCTACTCTGAACACAGGATTTGAACCTGTCTTTGAAAAATAAAAAAGTATCATGGTACTCCTTGGCTCAAAAACCTCAAGAAATTGTCCATTTTAGTCAGATTAAATGTCATAGTTCTTATAATGCTTACTAATAATCTATATGATTGATCTAGCTTTTCATTACCTCCCTAACTGTATTCCCTACTTTCTACGTGGTTCCTAGAGCTCCAGCCATATTGGCCTCCTTGCTATTCTTGGGAAATGCTTATGCCTGAAAATTTTTTTGCTTCAATGGCTTACTCCCTCCTCATTCTTCAAGTTTTTCCTCAGATCTCACCTTCTTGTTGAGGCCTTGACTGAAGTCCCTTTGAAAAGCATGATCCGTGCTTCCAGAGTGGAAACAGCGTATCTTGTGTCCAGATCTATGGCGTCTGCTTATCATGTTCTGAACAATCTGGTTATTTTCTCAGGCTCAGTTTTCCCTTTATAATGTTGAGATTTAGGCAAAATGCTTTATAAGGACCTTTGGCCTCTCAAACTGAAAGATTTTTATGGGGTCAGTTTGACCCTTACTAATTTATAACAGCTAGACTTGGGCCTGAATGTTTATTGTCAAGGAAAGTGATGGGTTCCTCCTACTGAGGCAAATGCTACATTTCTCAAGTGTCTAATTTAAGTCTGTTTGTTTTGCTGTTTGGTCCACTGAATAGTTGAGAAGCCTTGAAAAAGGAAATTGAATTCTCTGGGCATTGGTTTCCTCATCCGTAAAATAAGGATTTTATGGTAGATGATCTCCGAGCTCTTTTAGATTTAGAAATCTTCCTTTATAGAAGGAAAATCACACACTTTTCCTCATAGTCATGAGTCCTCATCTAGCTTTATAAAGTATTTACAAATAACTTGACAATTAAAGATGAAAACTTCTGGCTTTGTGTCTCAGGGCTCTTTTTCCACTGAGTTCAGTTGGAGGTAATTCTTATCAAGTTACTGAGTATTTTTTTCTTTGCAAATTCTACATAAACATAATTATTAAATTATATTTGAACAGTTTCTTAAAGATTGTTTCCATATAAAATTGGAGCAAATAGTATTTTGTAAGTAGTACCTTCTAAGTATATGATTGCTTATGGCTTTTGGGGTATGATCATAGGATTAATCAGAAAAAAAATCCTGTATTCTTTGTAGATCTGAAATAGCATCTGAGAGTTATAAAAGCAACTTCTAATATAACTTTGATACTTGGAGGCATTTACTTGAAATTCCCATTTCTGTGATTTTCAAAATGTTTCTGAGATGTTTGTTACCCAACACATTCTCACAAAGTTCCTTTGAGAATAAAATTGAAAGAAGGTTGAGCTACCCATTCTCCACAGGCAAAGCCAAGGCAATGACAAAATGAATGCAAAGAGTTTCCAGAACATAACCGTTCAACATCTGAGCTTCTGTTGAGTTCTAGGACTGGTGTTATTCATTTGTTCACCTTCATTCATTCATTCATCCAACACTCATTTGTTCATCCACTTATCAGGCAGATACTGATCTATGGTGGGTCATGTGGAGGCTTCAGGGATGTGATCACTGGAATTCCTTCAAGAAAAGTGCATTGAGATGTCCAAGGATAAATCAAAGGGTCCTTGGTATCATTGCTAGCCTAGTCTAGCTCTTTTCCTGCCTCATAGAGGAAATATTTTGTGGAACTGTGCACCTAATTGAAACCATATGTCACCGCTCTTAGTGTTTCCAGACAGTCAGATCAGCACCAGCTGCACAATGGAAAGTCTACACTCTTAATGTTTTTCTCTTTATTGCCAGGCAGGGTTTAAAGAAGACTAAAATCTCACGAGTAGTTGTGGAGTCCGAAACACTTTTAGATATGGGAACTGAGTAAGAAACTGGGAACTCACTTACTTGGAAGGTAGGAAAAGTGAAGAAAGAAGGAAGAGGAGGAGGAGATCAGCACCAGCTGCACAATGGAAAGTCTACACTCTTAATGTTTTTCTCTTTATTGCCAGGCAGGGTTTAAAGAAGACTAAAATCTCACGAGTAGTTGTGGAGTCCGAAACACTTTTAGATATGGGAACTGAGTAAGAAACTGGGAACTCACTTACTTGGAAGGTAGGAAAAGTGAAGAAAGAAGGAAGAGGAGGAGGGGGAGA
>NW_022900916.1:60718079-60810651 GCF_012274545.1 Fukomys damarensis
AGGAGGAGGAGGGAGAGATGGTGGTGGTGACATAGCTGTTGGTAACAGTCTCCGAAAGCAGCCAGAATATTGTGTGTCTCACAGTTTCTGCATAATAAATAAAGGCTTTCCAATTGATATGGGTTTGTTTCCAAGAGGGAGGAGGCTATGTTAGCACTCATTCCTTCAGAACCACAATATTGCAGAGTGTAGCATCTCCCTGCCTGTTTTCCCTGTCTGCCAAAGGTGACGAGGAGTGGAGTTACCTTTAATTATTAACCTTTAAAATATCCTCTTTATTATTTGTGGTTATGGTCAAAGGAAAACTTACACTCATACATGACCTCAATATGTATTTCAGTCCTTCTTTCAGTCTCCTTTTCACCTGAGCAGAACTCCAACATTCACAAACAGTGGCAATCGAGCAAGAGAAAGCAAAGGAGGTCATGCCCTGTGTAATTTCAAGGGCTGGTAAGTCTGGAGAAATCCCTGCGGATGCCCTCTGCCTACCTTGGGACACCACCAAATGGCTGCTTCAGAGGAGAATAACCTCCTAACTGATGGCATTATGTTTTAATAGTTCCGATGAGGCAAAATGAAGTTTATTTCTCTATTATAACTCTATTATAAACTATTTCCTGGATCATCAGTGAGCATTTAAAGAAACTAATGGAGTATTCCTTAATCCAATCTAAAATGCCTTGTTGGAGAGTTAGGAATAGTAAATGTTGAGAATGTAGACACATAGATTTGAACTTTTTAAAAAAAATTCTCACCTGACTCTTTTTTAATGGACTAATTTTTCAACCTGAATGTAACAGAATATGTATGTGAGATTAACCACGTGAAACTGAGCCATGACAACAATAATGTGTGTGATGCTCCTCGAATCATCCTAAAGATTGAACATTGATAGCTCAATTACCAAACTAGGGGTGAAGAGCATTTCTCTCTGCAGTTTATTTGAGTGTCGAAACAGTGAATCTTAGGATTTAAGATCTACTCTTCGAAAATGACAATCATCGTTTAGGATTGTCCTCATATGTATCGAGTTCATGTGTTTAGTGGACAAAAACCAATTAGAGAATATAAATCAAATGTACATAGGAGACATAGTGTGGCTGCTAGTCTTAAGATGTCCATTTTGTAAAACGGAAAGAAAAATGAAAGGTTTATGGATACCCTATCTCTTTGAAATACAAACTGACACATGACTGAAGTGATCACTATTCTGACACAGAGAAGACAAGCAGTACCATACTCAAGGTGATTAGGTCAGTGGCTGCTTTTTGATTTATTTTTGTGTGTCCCATCTACATATCTGGTGAAATAAAGAATTTGATGAAGATTCCAGTTTTGGAATAAATTAGGTTGTGTGATTTTAGAAAGACACCACTGGGGATTGTGTGTTTAATTGTATAAACGCAGACAGTCAGACATTTAAATTTATCTTAAAATGAGTATATTCTGGGAATTATATTAAGGCTATAATTGAAATGAAATGCTGTTTCCTCAGGAGACTAAAGAAATTAGTGTTTGACAAAACATCATGTAATATGACACTTTAGCTTTTCCTTTCCCAGGCAAGGAAGTATTTCAACTGGCTACAGTATTTTTGTATGGTACTTCAGGGTCATGTGGTATAGTGTGCCACAATGCTGGTGAAACTAATAGGCATGATAAAAGGATAGTCAGTAACCTAGTCTTTCTAGTGGTGAATTTCTGGTGTTAGATTATATAACAGAAGTCTTTAATATAAGTATTGTGTTGAACAGTGGGTTAGCTTCATTGTTTTGTTCTTACAGTATCATATCCTTCTCTTTGCAAATAATAGTACCCCTTTTTGTTTGAGGAAATTATAACTCCTCAATACTCATTCTGGGATGGGTGCCTCTCCCCTAATGGTCAGCTCTACAGGGCTGGGAATATGCCCAAGACTGATTAATCCTAGTGGTTGCTTCCTTTTGCTACAATGATTGGCCTAAGCAATGGTTCAACCCCAGAGCATTGAATTAAACTTACTGCTCCACTCTTCTTAGATTTTACATTTGGGTGCCAGGAAAGAAAGGCTCTTTTTTTCCTTCATGATTATTACATTGAGATGATGTCATCCAGACCTGTGTATAGTGAAAGCCAAACTCCAACTCCAGACTCTCTCTCCTAACACTTGCAGGTAGTTTCTGCCATGAGAAGGAGGATTACTAACAAATGGAGAAGCGCGAATGAAAGTTAAGGCACTAGAGGTGAAGAGGTGCTAGAGATAGACCGTATAGAAGACGAAAGGAGACAAAAATAAAGAGAAGAATAACACGTACAGAGAAGCACAGGTGAGAAAGAAGTGGATAAGGAGAGAGGATTGACAACTTCAAGTGAGTATCTGAAATGCCAGAATATGCACCCAATAGATCACTGCTGAGCTTCCGTGAGTTTCAGCAGGCGTCTTACCACTTGCAACAAAAAGAACAAAAAGAGGCCTGACCAGTATTGAACAAACCCAACCTCTTCCCTCAAGGAGAGAGTAGTGGGAAGCCTCCTTGTCAGGAGGTAGGACCAACGAGGTGGGTGAGGCGCTGGATCAGAGAAACGCAGTGGCTAGATTGTGTGGAAGGGAATTTCCCGTGCCGGGAAGTATTGCCACTGAGCTGGAACAGAAGCATCTCCAGGTGAAGGGCGAGGGGAGAGCTGCAGCCCGGGGAAAGAGCGTGCTTCAAGTTCCCGAGGGAAACGAATGTGCAACGTGTTTGAAGAAATGGGAGTTCTGACTGCAGGTCAGCAAAGAGGAATGTGGTAAGCTGCCCCTGGAGAGATAAGCAAAGGGCAGAGCCCAAGGGGCCCCAGGGGCCAGGTGAAGGAGTTTTAAACATCCATCCAGAGGAAATAAAGATTGTGTTCTCTGTTCTGACTCGTATGAAGCATTAGCTGTACTACGGACGTTATAATGGAAATTCAAGAGGGAACGGCCATCTCCAAAGACTCCACACAGCGCAATGGTTTTATTGGATTTATGTAGCTGAAAAGTTCATAGTTCAGTTTACTTTTTAGGCTCTTTATATTTTCTCTTCTAAGAGAACATTACTTCATCAAGATAATCAAGACTAAAAATTAAAATTACCATCAGATGAACAAAATATATATATATATATTTCTCAACTTTCTCAGCTAAAACCGGCAAACATAGGTTGAGGTGACTCTGAAAAAAAATCAGAATTTAGGAGGTGAATTTCATGTTAATGACCCATGCTTTATCTTCATTTTTTTGTTTTTGTTGAATATTCTAGTTTAAAAACTCAACAGAAAGGTATATTTTAGCCATATAAGAAAATAATATAACCTTCCATTCACAATGGTCCTTAATCAATCTAGAAAGGTATATTACACCCTTTATTTTTGTCCACCAAACTGGTCAATCCAATTATTTTGACACAGGAAGAAGTTGCATGCCGTCACCTGCCTCGCAAACACAAAGACTCAAGTTTGATCCCTGGTAACCCAAAAAGAAGTTGCAGATAAATCAACAGTCTTGACAGATTAAGCATGATGTTCTAAATCAGTTATTTTTAAGGGGAACATAGTCAAACATTTCTGCAGAACTTCACAAAACTAATATGGGACTTCAACTTTTTAAACAATTTACATACCCTCGAGTAAAGAATGTGAGGCTGGTAAATTAATCAGCGGTGAGGGTAAAATTGCACAGACTAAAGAGCTCTACTTAACAAAAATCTCCTTATTGCCTCTTTTCTCTGATGGAAATAATGCTAAGAAGTGGAATGGTGGCCATGCTACCTCAAGACAAGGGCTGCTCAGGGCTTGATTAGATGATGGAGGCCAGGCCGGCTGTTCACCTCTGTCTCAGACGCTCATCTACTCAAGTGGCAAAATAATGATTGCAGTGCTATTATTAATCTAAAAATTGTATTGGCAGATTTATTTTAAAAAATACCGGAATTGTAGACTAGAAGGGACCTGGAAAGGGCGGTTAACTCCTCTTCGAAACTGCTGATCTTGTTTTGTAGAGTTTTCAGGAAAGGGACACTTCTCTTGCCTCTAAAATGAATTTCTGGATTTGCTGTTCTCTGCTCTCAGCAAATATGCTGCTGCTTCCCTCATTCATTTCTTCTTTCATTCACCAGTTACGCACATTGGGCCCAGGACGAACGAGGTGCTTTCAGACTTTCACAGAATCTGTAATCCGGGAAGAAGGAAGGGCAATAAAATAAAACAGTATGAAAAATAATAATACCTATTATAATAAGCAAAGTGCAGACCATAAAAATGAGGTGTGTGTGTGGGTCAAAGGAGGCTTCTTAGCCAAAGCTAGTTTTAAATTAAGTCAGAAACCAAAATAAGAGTAAAGTCAGAGTTTGGGCAGGGCAAGACAAGGGACAAAAAGACAAGTATTTTAGGCAGAGGAACGACATGCATGAGAGTTGAAAGATAGAAGTACCAGGGTACCTTTTAGGATCATGATTGTCTTGAAAATCAAAGGTTGGACACTTTATGGAAGGTGCCATTACTGTATTTCTTTTCTCGTTTACACCTTATCCACACCATAAAGATTTTGCGTCTGGCGATTCTTTCTCTCATGCTGGCTAGCTTGTTGAATTCCATAAAAGTATGTTCCTGGGCTTGGCTACACTGAAAAAAAGGGGTGTGGGCAACAGGAGGGGGGAATGCTGGTATATTTGGGGCTCTTGAACGAGAGGACCTGGTGAGAAAGAGGCAGTGATGGGCACAGGCTCTGAGATAATGGAATTCTACCATAGATCATGATGCTTCTAGTATTTCCTAAGCTCATGGCACAAGTTAATGAAACTTTGCAATTTATTTCCTCCATATCTTCAACATGGAAGCAGTAATAAAAAAGTCTTCCTTATAAATTTATTGCAATGCTTGAAAGAAGTAGTGAAAAAAACATGTTAGTGGACTCTTAATAAGTGTTAGTGTGGTTTTGGTTGTCATTACTCCTTTCCCATTTGGTTCCCAGGGGCAGAAGATGCCAGTTTGATCACCGTTAGTGACAAAGGCTGAAACTTATTTTCTATACTTCAGGTTTATGTCAAAATCATGATATTCCAGACTTTAGTTGCTTGAGTCCATCCACAGGCAGTCCAGAAGTCGTCTGCTGTATGATCCTGACTTAAGACTCCTGCTTTTGTGCCTGTGTCACTAATTTGAGCGAAGATTATAGTAGTGGAAACCCCCAAATTGAGCCGCACCTGGTAAGGCCTGTATGCTTCTGACAATGCAAGGCTGAAATATGACTTTCCCCTCAAGTGTGAGCGAAGATGGAAGTCTTCCAAGCTCTTTTAGTAATAGTCACAATGACTTCTTTTCAGGACTCAACTCTGTTTACTCAGAGCTAGGAGTTAATATAGTATGTGGGGTTTTTTTTTTCTTCCTGAGCAGGACCAGTGAAAGCAGACCTGAGATACCATAATGAGAAAGTACTGATTGTTTACAATACAGGAAGATGCAGGAAGGGAGAATCAGAAGCTATAGTTACTAATTCTGAGCCTCAGTAGAATAGCTCCTATTTACACACCCTGGTTTCAACTCCAAGACTACCTAACAGGCAGAGAGGTCTCCATTTCAAATGACCAGGCATCTGTGACTAATGACTGTATTCAGCTGTAGTGCATATAGCAGGTGAATGTTCCCTCTCTGGCTTGTTCCTGTTATTATCTAGATAGCTATTCTTGTTTTTCTTTTCTTTTTTTCTTTCTTTTTTTTATTCCTGTTGAAATCACAGAGCTGAGCACAGAAGGAACAAACCACTGGGATCTGCTCATCAAATCTGAGAGACCAGGGCTCCCATCTAAACACATCATATGGCTTAAGAAGCCTCATTTAGGCAGGATCTGAAAAGTCCCTTCGAAAGCCTTTACAAAGTGAGAATAATCATCATTAAGTGCTACAGATTTCACAGAAAAAATGGACTAGGGGCTTGTCACAAGAAAGATAATTAATGTGCTAGAAGTATAGGCAATAGAAAGAAAAAATTTCTTTATAATAAGAAAAGAAAAAAAATTACAACAGCCAGGGTGAATAATGATTAAATGTTAAGAAGCAGTTCCTGCTGGTTTATTTTTACAGTGTAATTGAGGGGTGGGGAGGGAGAAGAGAGAGCGGTGTGAAGGGATATATACACTCACACAAGAGGAAATATTATATACAAATATGATCTCAGGATTTTGTTGTGCTAATATTTATTTGTCATTTCCAAGATGCTATGTCTTACTTTGTTAAAATCCCTTAAAACATCTTCCCAAATTTCATTTCAGTATATACTTTGTCAAAAATATTTTTGCTGGTTGGGGAATTATTTTGAACTTAGAAAAAGTTGTTTAATAGCTAAGGAAGTCATAGGCAGCAAATTTTTTTCCGTATTATTTAATTCCACCATCTTGTTGCTCATAGTCATTGCTGAAATTGGTGTTGTTTTAGGCCCTGAAGCAAATGGTCCTTTGCCCCTTTTGTAATTTCCTCCTTTCCAGACAGAGAAACTTGGCTTTTCGTCAAGGAATCAAATGCCCCCCCTGTGGGCCTGCTGGGACTTTTTCCAGCCCAAACACATTTCTTTCCTGAGAATGTGTAATCATTTGCAAGTGAGCACACAGCTGAAAACCTGTTGATAGGAAATGCTGGAAGGAACCAGTTCTTTTTCTTTGGTGCTAGATGTAACTTGGGCAAAAATAATGAACAACTATGACTTGCTATGTATTTAATTATAACTGCAATAAATATTTGAAAGTGAGAAGAAAGGAGAGACCAGCCCTCTTTTAGCTATGATGTTATGTGAGAGCTACACCTTGATAAGATCGTACTGAATGCAAAACGGAGTCCTAGGCTTTACATTTTGGTCACATTCTGCCCAGCTGATGTGTACAGTGTATAGCTATGGCATGTGTGGTTCTGTGTTGGGCACAAACAAATCAGAAAATGAGTCAGATAGTATTACTTCATGGTTTGCTGGAGACAGAGGCAAACAAAAACATAAACACCACCAACAACAAAAAAACCAAATAAAAGCCCAAATGAAATGAAGCTTTTCATGGAGGGGCTGTAAAATGCAGGGATCAGAGATGCTGTTCCCCGGGAGTGTGTGTTGGTTTGGATTTCGTGAAGAAGGCAGTGTTGAAATTGGCGCTTTAAAAACTGGGTAGGCATCTGGCTAAAGTAGGAAAGGGTACTTTATTGCCAACAGAATTGACTGGAAAAACTCTAATGTAATCATGGCATTCTCCAACACTTCCAATGAACTCACTTTGCTTAAAGAAAAAAAAAGTATTTGGACTTCTTATTTTATTATCTTGCATAAACACGTGCCTTTTAGTATAAAGTTTTTGCTCATGCCTTTGTGGGCAGTTTTTATGCACAGAAGACTATTAGTCTGCTGGATTTAAAAAATTAATATACAACCTTTTACAGAAAACACCCAGTATTTTTCCTTAGTCTTTTTCCATTCAATTTAGAAACTGTTAAAATGTAGCATAATAGGGCTGGGTGTGTAACACAATGGTAAAGCCATTGCCTAGCATGTGCAAGGGCCTGGGCTCCATCCTCAACATGTGTGTGTGAAAGCGTAACAATCACTTTAAAATCAAGTTTTAAAAACCTAACTCATTAAAATTGTGTAAACATTGTAAACTGAAAAAAATTTGAAATGCTCTATTTTTAAGACTTTGAGCACTCTAACAAACAATATTTTTTAATTACTTAAGTAAATCTGAAGAAGTACTGTAGATTAAATTTGTAAAGATGATTAAACTTAGGTTCTTCTTAAATGCCTTACCGTGTACACTCTTAGCACATTTAGTAAACTTCTCTTCTACTTTTGAAATTAAAGTGGAACATTGAATAAATTATCAAATTATGCAATTATGCATTAAGTGGTAATCATAGGACTGACTAATCCATTGGATTCTCCAAAATGCCAACCCTCTTGTACACTGAAAATATTAAAATACTAATTATATGCATTTGCTGACAGGAGATTCCTAAGCGAATGATATAATTTTAGCTAACTTTTCATCTGTATATTTATTTCTAAATTCCCTAGGGTTAAATGACAATACTGTAGCAAAGACTTCAGGCTGTCATAAGGATTTCTGCCCCTTATTTCTCCTTCGTACCGGGTCTTGGTATAGTCTGGGTAGCAGTAATCCAAGCAGTAATCTAAGTAATCCATTACATTTTCCAAACAGTTTTTCATTTAAAGGTGGTAGTGAGACCATCATCCAGCTGAAAGGAAAATGGCTTATTTGGGCATCAAGCCTTTTTTTAATTTTTTAAAAATCTGCTTGCCCTCCCTCTTTCCTACAGCTGCCATTTTGGACTATGAAGTGATCTTGAAGACCAAGGGCAGCATACAGGATGGTAAAGTAGAAAAACAAAAGGAACATGACTATTTGGGAACCATAGACCTTCTCTGATTGAACTGCCTATGTGCAGTCTACTTTTTAAAAAAGTTGTTTTTATTTACTCATCGTATCTCCCCAAATCGAATTTACCTTCCAATTGGTGGTATCACCACTCCAGACACTGCACATCTGCTGTTGAACTGGTGTTACTTATATATAAAGTACATGAATTATTTATAAAACAGATAACTTTCACACTGGTTTTCTACTAAGTGCTTCCTTGAGAATGACACTGCAAATACTCTAAGTGATCTTTACAATCACTAATTTTAAAAAGATCCTAGATTAAAGTTACTACATTATTTAATTCTGAAATGTGATTTAAATCTAGGGCAGGGATAAGGAGAAAAAATGAGAACCAAGACCTGTCAGGTAAAGGTACAAGATCCCCAATAATGAATGTAACTGTACCATATACCTAAAATATAGCAATAAACTAAAAAAAACTGCTCGCTAAAAAAAAGTAAATCTATACTCTTACTCAAGTTCTTTCACTGCATAGTGAGATTCAAATAATATATTTACTGAATGATTCTATTAAACATCCTTCACTAATTTCTTAAGATAATTAAATGACATCTTAATGTTTTTCACAGATTCTGTGATTTATGGTTAAGTGCCAACCTATTTTTCTAGATAGTCTTTTAGTTCCTTTTCTAATATACTATACTTTGGCCTTTACTTTCCAAAAGAGTATAAAACAGAATGAGAGAGGTGTGACACATACTTTAAGAAGAAAACAGTTAAAGAAAAAATCACAGCAATTGAAATACATATGTCATTCTTTTGAGAACTCACATGTACATGGCATGTTAGATGCTTGGAAAAGTCCTGTAGTAAAGAAATTTGCTTACTTTTAGGCTGCCATTAGTTAAACTCGAGCTCAAGTTTCTTTTAGTTTCAAGAAATGTTACATAATAATCTGCAGACATTAATGGGCTGTAACTCAAATGTCATAAAAATCCTTGGTATTTCCCGGACACCAGTGCTTAGCTGCCTCGTCCTCTTCATCTGCCTCTCCCAGACTTCCTACTTCTGCTCTTTTCCAGGCCCAAATCCTGTCTCACCTGCTTTAATGAAATCTCTGACTCTTTGGTGCTGATTCACCTTTATCTGGGTCCCCACAGCAATTTGTAAATCCACTTCTGGAAGGATTATCCCTTAGGGGCTTTGATTATTTACATTTTGGTTCCCTTTCTCAGAGTCATTAATTTAAAAAAAAATGTAAAGCAGGACCACCTGTCAAAGGGCTTGCTAGTTCATACCTACTGAGTTAAAGAAAAGTTCAATAAATGTAGAGAAACCTACAGTTCAGTTAAATAACACATATTCATTTATTTCATTCGTTCACTCATTTATTTGAGAAATGTCCATTAAATTTCTGCTTCATGCTGATCGCTCTGCTGTGTACCTTAACTAAAAAGATATTAAGAATAGGAATAATCATTACCTTGGTATAATTTATAATTATGAAATGCAAGGTTCAACATTAATGTACATTTAAAAATGAATCAAACACCACTTAAAAAACAAGAATATGAAACATAAAAAATTAAGAAATAGAATCCCTTTTTTGTTCAAGGTCAAGGTGTTAGCAGGTTGGTTTCCACTGAGGCCCCTGTCTTTAGGTTACAAATGGCCTCCTGTTGTGTCTTCACCTGGTTACCCATCAATCTTTGTCCCAATCTCTTTAGTTAGTCATAGTTCACTCTACAGGATCTCATTTTACCTCAATTTCCAATTTCCTATTTGAATCTTCAAATGTAGTCAATCTGAATCACTAAGCTGGAACCTGACTGAGTTCTGAAGGGATGCGACTCAGCTCGTGATAGTATAGTGAGAGTTTGTGAGATTTTTACCAGAATAGGGAGGGGAATTGGTTGAATAGGGATTGGTTGCTTCACGTGAAAAGTGTTGAGTGAAGAGACACGAAAGGTCAAAGTTAACCAATGGAGATGCGAAGTACAGAGAGGGATTGCCCAAGAGGAGAAACAGGAGAGTAAAGGGCTGTGTGGCTAGGAGGTCTTGGATTGGTTCCCATACCAAGCATGAGGAAAAGGCCAGTGGAAAGCAAGGTGAGACTTGACAGATTAGGGAGCTTTGACTTTCCTAAAGCAACTGAAGTGCTCTGAACGTTCCTGCATTTTGGATGGGACCCACTGGCTGCAGTGCGGGGGAATGGGCGGGAGGGATGCCTGAATCAATGCAGGAAAGAATAGAGCGTGAAGAAAAGGGAAACGAACAAGGCAGGGTCTGGATGGGTGGCTACAGGGAAGGGCTGGGGAAGAGAGGGGTGTAATCCATAAACAGCTCTTTCTAGGAAGTTGCTCTGAGGAGATAATCGAAAGGCCAGTAGCTGGAGGAGAACATGGAGTTGAGTTCATTTCCTTATTTCAGTTGTCAAGATAAGAGCGTGTCTAAAAGTTGATTGGCAGCCATTATGGAGAACGTTTTGGTGGTTCCTCAAAAATTAAACAGAATTGTCATGTTATTCAACAATTCTGCCCACAGATGTATACGCAAAAGAATTGAATTCAAGTAGCAAACAAAAGTAGCAATAATTACAATACAATTACAATTGTAGAGGCGACTAAAATACCCATCAACTGGTGAATGGACAAACCCAGTGTGGCATATCCACACCACGAGTACGGTCACACACAAGGAGGGCAGTACCGGTACAAGCTACAGCATGAACTACGCCTGGAAATCCGAAGCGAAGGAAACCAGACCCAGAGCTGCACTGCACCGCCCCCTCACTGTGCATGGATCCCCATACCACAGGGTCACTGTTGCCTCTTTCCCTTCTTCCACCTCCTCCTTCTCTCCCCGTCTGTCTCCCTTTCCCTCCGTCTTCTCCTTTTCTTCTTCCTTCCTCTTCCTCCTCCTCCTTCTCCTTCTTTTTTTCCCTCTTCCTCTTTCATCATATACTTGGACTTTCTAGTCCAAGGCCACTGTTTTCCTTTTTTCTTTAACTTTTTTGTTAGTATATGTGCATCCTGCCTAAAGTTTACATTCCTGTGGAAAGTTAGTATACATAGATAACACATCCAAGCTCTTTTTTCCCTTTCCCTTCCCTCCCTCCCCGTCCACCCATCTTTTGATCACCTTCTGCTTTCTGTATGTTTGAAATACATAATGTTTATAATCATTGTGTGGAGTCGATTGATGTACATAACACACTATAGTTCCTTTTTAAATCCTTCACCCTTTCCTCCATCCCCCTTCCTCTATCTCTTGATCCTCTTCACTTTTGAAAGCCATCTGTCTCCCTTCTTCCTGTTATCTACTATTTTGCTCTGTATTTTTTTCTGGGTTTCTCATACGAGAGAAACCATGTGGTACTTAAGCCATATGTCTGATGTATTTCACTTAACGTTATGATCTCAAGGTGCGTTCATTTTCCTACAAATGACTCAAGTCCAAGTCTGTCTTTCTTTATTGTAGAACGGCATTCCGTTGTGTATCACCACCATGTTTCTTTTACCCACCTGTCTGCTGATGGACATATAGGCCACTTGCAAGATTTAGCTATCATGAGTTGAGTTATTATAATCATGAGTATGCCTGTATCACTGTAATGTGATGATTTTCCCTTGCCAAGGATAGCATTCTAGTCCTTATTTCCTCATTCTCTAGCTTATTGTTTTATTGTTTTTTCTCTCTCTCTCTCTACTAGGATACAGTCATGGTGTGATTCACCCCCCTCCACCAAAGAAAGAAGTCAAGACTATTATATTTCACATCATAATAAATGGTAGCTCTAGGTCTCCAGCTGCTCAGTCCCAGGACCTGGGAATCCTCTTGGGTTTCTCTTTCACTTACCTTAGTCTATCTGTTGAATTCTGGCACATCCTTTTTCAGGTACATAAAAAGCCTTACTGGTTCTGGCCCCTACGTCACTACTATTTTAGTTTATTCTACACTCAGCTGCAGATGATCCCTTAAAATATTTAAGGTCATGTCAGATCTATGCTCACACTCATCAGCACCCTTTCTGAGCACAAGTCCACTGCACGTTGATTTGCCATCCGCACGTTAACTTGCCCTGTCCTGTACTCTGGCCCTTCACACTACCTCCCTAATTCCAGGTGCCTGGCTGCCCCTGGAGCATACTGGACACAGGGCCTTTGCATGTGCTGCTGTTGTGCTGGAGACAGTTTTCCTTGGCTATCTACAGGCCTCACTGACTCCATCTTTTCAGGTCTGTGCTCTAAGGTCTTCTCCATGAGGGTTTGTTTCATTTTAAACAGTACCTTGCTAATTTGCTCAGGTGGGGCTTGAATTTGCAACCCTCCTGTCCTAGCCTCCTGAATAGCTAGGATTACTGCTTGGGTCCTCATCTGTGGCTGTGAGGCCTTTTCAGCTACCGTACTTGGAGTTGTGACCACCCATTCTGCCTTAGCCCTATCCATCATCAATCGAACCTACTTTACATTTCTTCTTTCTATCTTCTGCCAAAGTTCAGGACAGCAGGGACATTTTTTTTCTTTGCCTTGTCTTGAGGAGCCAAAAGTACTTGGAATGGCATAAGCAGTGAGTAAATACTGAGCAGGAAAATGCACACAGGATGGGTGGATAAATAGATTGCATTCCATGAGGAAGAAACTGCTCTCCTTGCCTGACTGTTTTCCAGCTTTGGGTTTCAGTTATCTGGTGCCCTTGTGACTGTGGGGACCACGTAGCTCACAAATCCTCAGGGAGGTCCCCACCACCTGACTCTGCTCCTACCTTTCCACCCTGGCCCCATGCACTCGCTTGCATTTGTAGGTGAAATCTGGGAAGCTTGAGGACTGTGTTTCAATCATTTTCTTAAGTTGGTCTGAGAAAGAGTATAAGCAGTTAACAGCGATTTAGGAGAACCTCGCAACCCACAGAACATTATGTTTTTAAGTCCATTTTTCTAGTATCTGGTGGTTGTTTTGTTTAGGAATGTGGAAATTGATCTCCAAATCTCCTTCTGGATTTTATGCAGAAAAATCTACAGCTCTCAAAGACAGTGATTTATATATGGTAATGTTTCCAAGGCATACGTTATTTTCCATTATTTTCCTCAACCAGAGCTGGCTCCCTACCCATAAAGGGCGGAATAATTTGTGTGTCATTTTGAGTTGTTTGAAAATGTATTTATATGTCCTCTTTTAAAATGCTGCAGCTACTTTGGAGCATTAGCGAGTCCTCCCATGTCTGTGAAGAACAGCAGTGCGTGCGGGACCCGTGTTCCTCGACCGGGAGTGTGTGCGGGACCCGTGCTCCTCGACCGGGAGTGTGTGCGGGACCCGTGCTCCTCGTCCCACGCCTGCTTCCTTTCTCATGCACATGCTCTGAGGAGCTCGGAATGGAAGGGTGCAGAGGAGAGAAAGCAGGAAAGAGCAATGACAGAGATGGAAAGTACGCCTGAAGGCGGGGAGAGAGGTTGGAAGAAAGGTGCTAGAAAGAAATGTGAGAGGCCAGGAAGCGGGTAGGGACAGTTGTACCACGCATTGCTTTCTGACAAATCAGTGGAAATGTTTTATGAAAGTCCTTGACCCTTTCAGCAAACAGGGCTTTTTGGGGGGCGGGTGGAGAGGGTCTTTCTTCTTCTGGAAGCCATAAATAGGGTTGAGAAGGCAGTGTTCAATTAAGGGGAAAACATTTCAGATCTTGTGAATAAATTAATTTTCACCTTTAGGCAACTTGGTGGAGTGTTTCATAAGCCTGATGGAAACATCTGCAAAATAAGAACTTTCAGTAGCTGCTGCCATAAAAGTAGACTAAGGTCCAGGATTTTTAAAGGAATGGACAAGAACATTTTGAGTCTTACAGTCAACCTGTTTTATATTGATTAAGCAAATTGAATCAGACAAATGGACATTTTTGGCCAATTCAGTTTTCCAAGGCCAGTAGCCGCAGATGCACAGCAGTGATTCAGAGCAGGGGTGAAGAGGATTTCTGGGAACCGGATCTGATATTATTATTATTCAAGTTGTACCTTTTGCCTGACAGATCTGTCTAGCTCAGAGCTAAAATTTTGCTTTGTGTCATGATGATATCTGTATACACTAACAGAGCTCCTGCTAGATGACTGAGAAAAATATATTACTCTGTTTATCTGGTATTTTTGGTCTTGCGGATTCTTGGATGGGGCATTAGGAAATTATGTACTTTGTAAAACATGGGGGTTATGTTAAACACAGTTGTGGGGCATGAAGGGACAGATCATCACTGAAAAGTGCAGGAGATACAAGGAACCCAAATAGAGGCCATAAATCAACAATCTGTATAAGAAAACACAGTTGGAACTGGGAGCAGTGGGCATCCCTGTGATCTCAGCACTCTGCAGGCCAAGGCAGGAGGATTCCAAGTTTGAATCCAGCCTGAGCAGCTCAGTGAGACCCTGTCTCAAAAATGTGAAAATTTCAAAAGGATCGAGGATGCAGCTTAGTGAGATGGTCCTGGGTATAAGCCCAGTACTGCAAAAATCAAGCAAAAGGCAGACAAACAGTTTGAAGACCTTAGATGCGTGATAGTGTTGCTGGCCTTTGAAAATGAGCAGAGGATGGGGAGTAGAAAGTCATTTCAGAAAAAGGAAATCAAATGTAAGAAGTTAGGAGGCAAATGGGTAGATTTTGCTTGCTTTAAAGTTCAGAAAGACATTAAAATGACATTTCAAAACAAAGGAAAGGAAGCAAGAAAGTTTCAACCAAGTCATTAAAGGATTTGAATTCCAAGCTAATGAGTTGATTGGAGAAAGGAAACTCAGGGCTATCTCTTCAGGAGAAAAATGAAATCAATAGTTCATTGACTGGTTTCTGACTCTTTTGTATCTTCGCCTAATGTCTGATCAGTGGATACACGTGTTGCGCTAGGTGGACAAGATTAACTAAAGAAAGTTACACTGTTGCAAAAGCAATCTTTTTCTTTTTAAAGTTGCATATTAGAATGCATATTTTATTTAAGAATGTTATGAGCAGATCTTTACTTGCCATTTTAGTATTTCAACTTTAAGTCAAAATAATAACAGAACATGAACTAACTAGTGTGACATTAAACTCCTAGGAAGCAAGACTTAAATTTCTATTTTTAGGCAAACGTTTTACTTATGTAGCCAATTTATTTCATTTACTGGATTTGAGGGCCAAAAGGTCATATTTCATGTAATAATCTGTGTTAATTTCAATTGATTCTTTGTATGTAAAGGAGCTATTTTTTGGGGTTTTTTTTATATTATTACATACAATAGAACAAATAAGACAAACATCCGGAAACAAAATTATACAATGGTTTTCCTACAACTGATTCCACTGCAATACTGGGAGGGAGAAGAGAAAAAAATGGAAGTTTTTTTTTTATCTCAGCACCGTGAGTTGAACTCAGGACCCTCACATGGAGCAACATCCCAGAACCCTCTTTTTTTTTTTTTAATGTAGAGTATCATGGACAGGTTGCCTAGGCTGGGATCAAACTTGGGGTCTGCCTGCCTCAGCCTCCCAGCATGCTGACTTTACAGGACTAAGGCGATATTCACAGCCTACAGAATTCTTCTTAAGGGGGTGTTCAGGGTCCCAGAGGACTACATTCCTCATTCTTATCCTCCCCTCCCCTCTTCCTCCATGATGCCCAGTTTTAGAGTTGTGTCCCTGCTGCCTTTCATTCTTAATTCTTATTATAGAAGTTTGACATGTGCTCATATTGAATTTTGTTGGTCTCTTGAGTTAGCTGTAGTTCACTGAAACTTACTCTTGGATATATTAGCAAGGTTAGAACCTGCCCAAAGACTTTGTTTTGTTTCTGTTTAGTTTCTTCTTTCAGTTTATTTATCTGGCTCTCTCTCTCTCCCTTCTTCCTTCTCCCCTCCTCTCCTCTCCTCTTTCATGTCTGTGGGGGATGCTGTAATCCCTCTTACAGTCTCCCTCCTTACCTTGAAACGTGTTGCTCCCCCTTGGCTGAGACAATGACATACAGTGTGTGTGGGTGTGTGTGCTGAGCAGAGAAGGGAGCCAATCTTAGTGCCCTCCTGGCCTTCGTCCCCTGCATCTGGTCCAAACCCCAGCGGGGAGCTGTATCGTCCCTAGGTGGTCGTCCTCCCCCAAGCAGGAGGAAGAGACGTTTTGCTTACGTCAAGAATTATGCTTGTAATTTTTGCAGGCTTCTGGAATATTCTGGCGCTCTCTGCAGAGAATGCACTGGCCTCTCCTCCGCCTGGAGGCTCCGCGGTCTTTCCAAAGTAGAAAGCATGGGGGCTCGCACAGGGGGAGCTCGCATTCCTCCTTCTGACTCACGGTCCTTGGAGGGCAGAGTTCAGCGGCTAAGCTGCAAAACCCACTGCCTTAAAGGCGCAGCAGCAAGCGGATTCAGTTTAGGGAGCAGAGTGGCTGGACCAGACTCTAGCATTTTCAGCCGCATTGTTTGCCATAAGTGCCAGTGAAAAGGCAATAGTTTGCTCAAAAAATCCCCCACCCTTGGAAGCAGAGAAACATACTGGATTTTACAAGCCCTGATGCATTTAAAGGTCACGTGCGTCCTCAGCGTGAATAATAAGACCATTTATTGTATAATTAAGGTTCTGATCCATAAGGGGAGGGAAAACTCCTTTACAGGTCACGATTTTTCTGACTCCTTGATTCGCAGCCCACTCACATCATAAATTAACAACAGGTAGCTTCGATCTCTTCAGAAAACGTAAGGCGCAGTAACCTGGAAGCGGGAAGTGTCCTCAGGTTTCAACAGCTGGTGAAAACAGATGTTGGCATTGAGTTTAAAACCTACAGCTGAGAAAGCTTGCTGGGTGGGCATAGCAAGTCTAGGTGCTACTCTTAAGTGCCTTCGTGGGGAGGGTGTCTGCTAGCAGCCACTCCCTGTGCTCTCTTACTGAGGCAACAGCTATGCTACCCTTTAGCATAGGACAGGGCTTTGACAGATCAGAAAGACCTTTTGCACCTGGCCTTCCTCCACGTCCCCAGGACAGCTGCTGGAGGGACCAGAACTGGGGACACAGCCACAGGGCTGGGACCAGAATGCTGCTGAATATACCCTGAGGCCCATTCCTAGGCAGTGCAAGATACTGGTTACTTCTGTTAAGTTAATGGATTATTTTCCCCTGTACCTGACAGATTTTAGATATATATCAAGAAGTAACTTATATTTAACATTTTTATTTGAGAAACTTTGATGTGTACTTCAATTTACTAGCTATCACCTTTAAAACTCTTTGACGTGCAGGAATTATGCGGTTGATTTATCATTGTCTTTTGAGGGTTGACTCATTTAGCAATGACATGACATTTGCATTTGAAATCAGTACTGTATTTATTTCATTGTTCTGAGTCTTTCCAAATAAATCTGTGTTTTTTTGGGTAGAATAATTTTGAGAAAAATAATAATGTAACAATCCCTTAGTGGTATATGGGTTATCCATAGTTCATAACTCTTTCAACTTCAATCTTAGCAAACTTTTCTGAATAACAAAATGACCACATAAATTTTTACCATAGGGAAAGTTGTGTTGCAGTACTATGGCCAGAGCAGCATTAATAATAGTAAATAGTAAAAGTTTAAAGCCTAGGCAGTACAATTTTTCTAACATTTATTCACTCTTAATATCTTTAATGAAGAAAAATAATAAAACTGATCTTATACATAGGGAAACAAAATGTTCGTGAGGATAAATTCCAGAAGTCAGGGAGGACTGAGACTGGTTCAACTTCTTGAATTTGTGGTTTTAGACTAAGAGATATAATTATTAATATTTTTGATAAATAGTATAGGGACTACCTACAAAATATGTCTTTATTCTTATATTTGATAGCAATTTAGATTGCTCTATGCAGAAATCAGACTACAGTTGATCAAAAAGAAAAAAAATTGTGTAAAACAAAAACAAATGCTATTCAAACATCCCAAAGGGCAGCACCATTACTCATCTAACTAGAAATATAGAAATTAAAGTGGACTTCAATTGAGTGCCTATTATTTCTCCCACACATTTCTTTCTCTCTACATAAATGTATTCCCTTATTCATCTAACAGCCCCCTGAGCTAGTGTTGTTATTACTATCTTTATTTTCTAGCTAAAGAAATAGGCTCAGCAAAATTAAGAAGCTTGCCTCGAAGCCAGAGCTTGTTAGGGGGAGGATCAGGATCAGGATGCAAGTCCCAGGAGTCTAACTGGACTGAATCACTGCAGGTTGTCTTTACCATGTGAGATGTGCTTCAGCTGATGAAAGTTCCGCCAGTCCACATGAAGGAATCCAGCAGAGCACTGGGACAGTTCTTCACTGTCTTGAAAGAACTAGGCTCCCACCCCCACCTCTGGTGCTGCGGATCAAACCAAAGACCTTGAACCCAACTAGGCAAGTACTCTACTCCACTGAACTGCAACTCCCAGGTGAAGAACCAAAGACTGGTAATTCGAAGACCTTGCTTTACAGATGAAGAAGCTGTAGGCATCAGCTCAGATGACTTACTTAAGGGTAAAGCTTGCCAACGGTAGACAGAAAACTGGAGACGCAGAGGTTTTTCTGGCATTTGTTAATTCTGTCACTATTCATTGTCCCAGGCAATTTTTCAGGCATGAAAGATACAGAGCCAAGACAAATAAGGTTCCTGATGATAGGAAAGTTCTGCCGTGGATGCCTTAAGATTAAACTAGACAATCAAATAGAGCACTAATTTTTTGGACTCTTTTTCTTGGTACCGGGCATTGAACTTGGGACCTTGCGCTTGGCAAGGCAGGTGGCATAGAACACTAATATTAAAATAGGAGAAAGTGAGATTGGCTCTGAGCAGGGGAGAGGAAAGGTTTTATTCATGAGTTTCCTAAGGTTCGGTGATGTGAAATAACACATCTAATTCAAAAGTGTTAGAGCCAAGCAAGAGTCTAATCCTAATTCTCTTTCATGGTGTGTGTGTGTGTGTGTGTGTGTGTGTGTGTGTGTGTCCTTCTGGTTAAGGATTAGGTTGTCATATGAGTCAGTGAAGCTGGGTAGAGCAAGATAGCTTGTCAGACTGCCTAAAATCAGAGCCCCATTTTTCTTGTAGAACTCAGACAGCCCATAGTTGCCTCATTTCTTTGTTCATGCTAAATTTCTCGAAATTCTCTCCCTGATGAGAACCTGATTCTCATGCTTGAGCTCTGGCTGAGGAACCTACGACATTCGGGGCCATCTCCCACCCTGACATTTGCAGAAGAGCTGGCTCAGACTCCAGGAGCTGGGGTGAGCATGCTCTTCCTAAAATGAAACAAACAAAAAAAATCATTTTTGCATGCGAAGCTTTACTGGAATCTGAAGGTCCCTGTCATAGGTGTGGCTTCTGCATAGCACTTTGGGGGAATTAGCAACGGTGGATGCACTGGATGAACAATTATAATAAGGGGCCAACTATGCAGGAAATTTATTAAAAAAACTACTCTCCTACAACCTCCTCTCTTGTGACTGACCAATTAGAAAAAGAAGTCCCATCTGAGTAGGGTATCCCCGGGTCAAGATGCTGGTGTGTGTGGGTTGCATCCAGCTTTTCAAGGTCTCGGTAACTTAAATTTTGAAGAGGCTTAGTGCGCACTGGATGGAGGGCGTGCTTTGGAAGGAATTATTGCCGATTGTGTGGAGGGTTTCTCTGCACAAGACATCCCATTACTCTGGCGTTTCTGGACTCATAGCTCACCCACATCACTTTTGGAGCTAACGTGGCAGGGATGGCAGGGAGGTGGCTGCTGGCTCAGGGCCCTGACATGCTGAGTAATTTCTAGGATGGCTGGGACTGAAGGCACCCTTCCAGATACTTCCACGTTGTCTAAAGTATTTTTTTTTTTTAAAAGCCCTCCACAACCCAGCCCAAAATGTTGGAATCAGATTCCCTGGCTCTGAAACAAATCCCTTTTATGGAAGTTCACCAGGAAATCCAGGGTTCCTTATTTTTTTATGGAGCAAGGAAGAATTAAGGCAGGAGTGAGGAAGAGGAGGGATGGCTGAAGGGAACCGCATGTCTTTTCCTGAAATTTTTGCATCTACATCATCAGTTTTGGTTTTAAAGGTACAGATTAGAGCTATCAGATCAGCCCCTACGAGGAGTGCTGTGGACCTCCTGACAAGTTGAAAACATGGAGTTTATGGTTTCACAAGAAATAAAACAAGATGTGTTGCTCATGGACTCTGAACTGCAATTCACCACAGCTAACCTAACCAGCCATTGTAGCAGCTGTCTCCTGAGTGTTCCTTTATTTGACCAGAGAAAGGTACAATCAAGAAAAGGGGGAATCACAGCAGGATGCTGTTAGAGCAGACTGCCCCCTGTGCCGCCCCGGGCTGGTACAGCAGTGAGACCGCAGCAGCTGGGTCGGAGACATAAGAACATTTCAGGCGTGGGCTTGGGGTCCCAGTATTGATTTTAAATTGAATTCCACGTTTTAGTACAATTAAAAGCCTCCTTGAGGTTTTGAGAAGAGAAATAGTATGATCAAATTATTGAAGCAGTATGGTTTTGATTTTAATTAAGAGAGACCACAGTGACCAGGGAGACGAGAGGATCAGCGAGTGAGGTAATTCATTAACCAAATAAGCTGAGGAGCCCAGAAAGTCTTTCTGAAATCTGAAATCAACAAATTAGAACTACAGTGTTGTCTGACATGATGGACCACTGAGTGTTTTTCCCCTTTCTCTTCATTAATTTTATCTGATTCACTTTGTTCTCCCAGATGTAGATGACTAGCTCGATTAGTTTCCTCTTATCTGTCTATAAACACCAATGTTACACCATTTTGTTAATTTATGTTTTTATTTATGGCCATGGATTATGCAAAGTGGACAGCAAAATATACAGACCAAGTATGACTGATTTCTCCTTCTTATTTTGAAAAGAAGGAATTCATGTTTTTCTTAGTTTCTCATCATTAGTCCTAGTCCTTTTGGGAGTTTTTAGTTGAAAATCCTGAATGTGCTTTCCAGCTGGGAAAAAGTTGCCATTTACTTTGCCATTTATTTGATTTTTGTCCTTTGGAAGTTAAAAACAGTACAATTTGATGATGTATTAAAAAACAAATCTGCTTATTTATTTCTTCAATCTCTCCTCAGGTTTTAGGAGTTTTTTCAAAGCTCCAGTGGACCTCTCTAACCAGTTTTTTAAAAGATAATCTCACAAAACGCTGCCTCTGGCCATAGAAAATGCCACGTAGGCTCCAGGGCTTATAAAGGCTGAGAAAGCCATTTTGGGTATATTTGCAGCTTTTTTTCTGCGGTTCTGGGTGGTAACACCCGATTGCCAACATTATTCTGGAAAGAGCCATAATTGTACTTGGCTTGGTTGACCCAAAGCCTTTTGAAAAGTATGAAGCTGAACCCTCTAGTGTTCCTTTGTGAAGACAACAGTACAGAGTGCTGAATGGAAGAGACAGCAGCGAGGTGTCACAGATAATGGTTTCTAACATTAATCTATTTTTAAACTGACATTAATAAAATGCATTACAATGACAATTCCATGTGCCGAAGGCCATGTTTACAAAAGGAAATGTTGGCACTTTTCTAGGCTTTATGCATGCATTTCAGGTATGCAACTGGTTAACATTATTAGAGGAAGTAGGGCATTGAGAATTGGTTAAATAAACAATGAACAAATAAAATCAGAAAGAGTTATTAAAGGTGAAGAGACAATGTAAACTTGCCTGGCTTTCAGAAATGCATTTACTACTGTGGTTAGAATTGTCTCACTATATTCATAAGCCTCTCTTACGGTCATAAAAGAAGAGGTACGATTTCATATATTTGTACTCTCTTTTCCTGATGCTCCCTAATGTTCAGTAACAGAATATACTATCTTCCTGTTTTTCTTTGACATTTTCTTCTACATTCAGACATTTGTTAAACAGTTATTCCATTCCAGGCACTGAAGATACGAAAGTGATAAGATAGAGTTACTTTCCTCAATAAACTACATAATTTTACTGGGAGACAGACCCTTAACTACAATAGAGATTTATGCAAAGCACTCAGAACCCAAGGGAAATGATATTAATTATTAATATCAGTCAGCGAGGAGGATGAAGTATTTAAACTGAGACTTGAAGGATGAGGAAATTAGAATCCTCCTATTAGAGATCATTTACGGTGTGACATCGTCGACTGATCCTCAGTTCACTGACAGCTGGTTCAGTCCCCTTCTGGGGAAAGTTACAGTGGGGAGGAAGCCAGGGTGGCCTGAGTTTCTCCTGCAGAGTGCCTCTGGGTCAGCTCAATGTCCCTTTTGGTGGCTTTCACTCTTCAAATGAAATGCAGCGAGCCACACCACAGAAAACCCAGTTTTCAATTAAATGAATACAAACTAAAAGGTAGGAGCATCTGAGGGGTAGGTATCTGCCGCTATGGTCCTGGATTCTGAACAGCCGTGGAAGTGCTAAAGTGAAACTGTACAGAAGGGAGGACAGTAGAACCGGATGCACTGAGGGATGCACGCAGGTTCTGACGCAGGGCATGAAGCGTTTATGGATGACTGCTAAGTGACTTTCCAGCTGTAAGAGACCACGAGTCCATTGTCAGAAGTCTAACCACAAGGAGATTGCCCCAGAGCACGGAGGTAGGCCCACAGACAGGCTGAGGTTTCCACCGGACCTTGCCTATCAAATGTGCTACAACCCTCTGCAGACAAGTTGATTTCGATAGTGCTGTCTACGTAGGAGTTCACCGGCCTAAAGACATGCCGTTCATTTTCTCTTCGACTGTCAGCACATTGGGATCATTTGGCTCATTATGTAAGACGTACTATCTACAGTTATTAATTCACAATTTACATGTGTAATCAAAACCAAATCATAGTCATAAAAGCTAGATGCACATTAAAGGTCATAAGACATTGTAGAATGAAGAATTATGTTGTAAATCAGCGTGAATGTCAATGTAGTAAGCAAGCTACATTTTGTAGGCAGATAAAGTAGTAATAGTATTTCTATTCTATCGAGATTTAACTCTAGTATTTCAATAGCTCCTTATTATTAGAGCAACATGGTTTAATGGCAAAGGCACTGGAGTATACCTATAATGAAATTACTCAGGTGCAAATTCCATGGGCCGCAGTGTTGAATGCACACTAAATAAGAGATTGAAAACTAGAGATTTCAGTTGATTTTGCTTGTTTCTGGTTCCAGCAGTTCTTGTCAAATCGCCCTTCTGGACAATGAGTTGACAGTGAACTATTGAGATCACACTTGTGTCTTTGGTCTTTTTACTACAGAGTTAATTACAATGCACATTGCTGTATTCATCTTGCCAGTGTAAGGTAATTTTTCTGTGTTTTCAGAACAAATTGGGTCCTAAATTAGTTTGGGAAACAAAATTTAAATATTTAAAAGGAAATCGGCATTTGGTCGTAGGCATGTACGTTATAGAAGTGTTGTAGAGGATGACAGAACATAGATTGTGAAAGGGGCAGAATTCCATTATGTTTTGAATGTGCACAGGTATCTCAATGCCCAAATCCCAGTCTCCCTAAGAGATGAGTGAGTTCACTTCAATGTCCTTTGCCCAAATTTCCTTGGTTGATTTTATTTACATGAGTGATGCTGGACTTGAGCCCTCATCTAAAATGCTCCTCCTGCCAAGCATTTTAGAAGCGTCCCTAGGGCTTGTCTCCCATACGTGACGGGGTCAGCAACTTCCTTGGAAGTACCACTCTACTCTGCACCCTGCACCTCCTCTCTCCTCTTTCTCTGCCTTATAGTTTTCCATGTCGTGATGCCAGTGCTTTTCCAGGCATGTTAGCAACCAGATCTGACACGGCTATTTTTTTTTCTGGTTACTGATCCAAGTTCTTTAGAGCCCAGAGGTTAAATCCAGGAAAGGAAAGAAGGAAGAGATGGAGAGAAAACAAGAGAAATAAAGAAGAGTTTTCTACCTGATGATGTTTCATGATTCAAAGTGCTGTTTTGCCTAGATGTGTTACTAAATAATTCACTCTGAACATTTTACTTATAGCTCTGTTTTTCTTTTTCTGATATTTTGTCTTATCTGTATGCCAAAGAAAAAGACCAAAAGGTAAAAAAATATAGGATTCAGTATTATTTTTATTTTTCAATACTTGGAAGTTTTTATTTGAAAAAATGAGTAAGTATTAATTTTACTTGGAAATAGCTATGATTCAAGGTTCTAGCTTTAGTATTATGTCCAAGGATTAAAACTTAGCAGGTTAAAAACAAACAAGTCATTTTATGGTTCTGAGTTAATAATTGTTTCAATTTTTTATTGATCTATACTTTATTTATATCTGAAGAAGATTTGATAGCACTTATGATAACTAGAGAAAAGCCAGCATTAAAACCGAGAGATCAAGTTGGAAGTAAAGGATAGTAGAGATGGAGTGCTTGGGGGAAGAAATGAAAGTCATTTACTCTGATAAAAAGGAATTTAAAAGGACTAATGGAAAAAGACCTTGTCATGGAGGAAAATGAGAAGTCAGCAGACACTGTCCCAATAAGTTCTTCTTTGTCTTTATTTTCTATGGCACTGCATTGTTAAACCTGCTTACTCTTTGATTGCTCACCTCCAGGGCTGAAGTAAGAAATCCAATTTCTTTTCTAGAAGGCCTAGTGATGACCAACTAAACTGTGGCCCTTGGGGTCAGTATTTGTATCCTTTGACAGCAATTAATGAAACCAATAAATCAATTAGTTAAATTAAATTAAGGTCCACCCAGCTGTTTCCACAACCTATCCGTGTGTAACTAAATGTGATTATAAGGATGCCCTAGATGTGAAATGAATGCAACTCAAGTGATCTTGGCTGTTTTTATGTCTTTACTGTCTCTCCTTTTATAAAATTATAGTTATTCTTTGTACTGACTCTATATTGGATGAACTTTGCTTGGGGGAGATTTCTGATAGAGGCAGCAGAAATATTCTCTGTACCACAGAGTGATAACTGAAAACACCTAGGACTCTTTCCAGCTTTTCCTTTTTAGGAATTGATACATCTTACTTTTCTTCCAAAGTAATTTGTTGTGTGCATACCCATCTGGTGTCTCAAGGAGAAGGTTCCTCCCTTCCTTGACATTGGGTTCCTCCAGCTTCTGCCTTCTTCTTCAGGACAATTCCAATGCCTTCCTTCCCTTCCTGGATGGTGCTGTTCTTCCAATTTACCTCCTTTTATTTCCTAGTTCCTGAAGAACTCAACTGGTTTTGTTGCTTCCTTTTCTTCCCCACTTCCTCACATTCCAGCGTTTCACTTCTCTTGGTTCACCAAGTTCCCCTCACTGATCACCCTTGAGTGTCTCCAAGACTTCTGTCCAGACATGGACCGGCCCATCCTTCTGGAGCTGCTTTGATGAGAGTCATCCTACTTTAACCAAATCCTCTGCAGGCCTCGCTGAACATGTGCTCTCTATTGTCTTCATTAATTCTCATTCACCACTGCCTTCTGCAGGTCTTTTACATACTTATCAAGTACTTACATTTAGGTTCTAAATATAAATGTGAATAGAATATGCTCTGAATTAGTGCACAAATAGCTATAATGTAGTAAATTATAATTAAATGTCCTGCTCAAGCATATAGAGTATTGAAGAGAATGATTTTTGCCTGGCTGGACACCTATACCGAGTAACCAAGGTAAGAGGAAGATGAATGTTAAACCCAACGTAGAGTGGAGTACTGGTGTGTGTCCTTAGAGACCTGAAGTTGTGAAAGTCCATGGTCTGATCTGATCAGAGGTCTGGGAACTTTGAGAATATTTTCTGTGGACGATGACAGCACAAAAGTAGATTGTGACCAGACTGAAGAGTTTTGAAGGCTACACAGGCAAAGTTAGACGTTTTCAATAGAAATACGTGGGCTACTTGTTTTTGAGCCAATTTATACCATCAAAGGAGTTGGAAAAGATGTATATCAGCAGTGTGGGGAAGAAATTGGAATTACAGGGACCATTTAGAAGCTCATCTTAATGATCTCAGAAAGAGAAAATGATTGGGACCTGAACCAACATAGCTTCACTGAGAATCGAAACTTGAAATCCTGTGCATGTAAGATGAAAGGAAGATATTGGTGAATTGGGGATAGAAGTGAAAAACACAGATGAGCAATGTTTCTGAAATCATCCTTAGATTATGTCCTGCCCCTTTGAAAACATTTTAATACTTTTTTACTACAGTGTTTGATATGAAATTTTTATATCAATCGTTTTTTGGGTTATAAGTAAAATAGACTAGCTAGGGAGGGATCACGGAAGGGTACTACGGTATCTCACAGGACTCAGGAAAGATGCAAACAATCCAGTATCATGAAGGACACAAATCAAAGTAGTGAAAGCTATCTCCAGATAAAGAATTCAGGAGTATTTCTCTAAATTCTGTTGTTGGGATAAATTAATTCTCATAATCCCAGACTTCAGGATTCTGGGTTGAAATTTACTCAACTTTAGGTTCTGACTGAACCAACCTGGGCAAGTTATTGCCCCAGCTTCATTCAGCTGGCTTTGAGCACAGTCAGACCATACCACTCTGACCACTAGAGACCAGCTGTGCGTGTGTTAGGGTCGGTATCTAGGGGGAGTGGGGTGGGGGGCTTTGTGAGCTGGGCAGCTGTTCCACTAGTGCGTCAGACTCAAGAATCTCCTGAAAGGGACTGTTCTCCCCAACCCTCCAAGGCAACCACAAAAATACCTAAGAGATTTTACGGGCGGGCCCCTTGCAAATTTATGCACAAAAGTAAATTAAGCACCCCTTTCAAAACAATCAAGAGCACACTTCCTGTCTTCACAAGGCTTTCTTGATGTGGTTTGCAGGGGTCTCTCAGCAGGCTTGTATCCTGTTCTTTCCTCACTCACTGCTACAAAACAAATTACTTTCCCAACTCTAAAGCCTCACTCATGTCATTTCGTCTCTTTATGGGAAATGTCCAAATCCTCTTACTGACCCTCAGGTTTAACAGCTGAACTGAAAAGCTGTTCCTTTTATGAAGTCTTCCTTGACTCATCCACCAACACAGGGGTGACGTCTCCTCTCTTCCCATCACCTGTAGCACTTCATATCTATTTTTCTCATGACATTTATTACTTCCTCCTGTACATTATGATTTCTATGTAGTTTCTGTCTGCTCTTAGATTCTAACATGCCTGGAAACAGGATCCAAGACCTTAGGTGTCATCTAGCTTTGTGTCTGCAGCTCAGGGCTCTCTGCTCAAGTGTGGAGCTTAAGGACACGCTTGTAAAATAAATGAGAGGCTATGCGCTGGGAGGGACAAGGCCCCGACTAATTTTATCCTGCTTGTATTTTTTACTGGCCTTCTTTTCAGAGAAATAAGTTCTTTTCTTATTTTCCTTTTTATTGTACTCATTTTCTTAGGCTTTATGTTGTATCTGTTTCCCAGATCTGTTGTATCTGTAGAATACATTTTTTTCTTCAAACTTTTTTTTTCCCTTGGAGTTGTGTCTCTGCCTTTCAGATGTTGTTGTATCATAAATTTTTACCCATTTTCATGGCTTTCTTGTTTGGATTTCTTCAAAGCCTGGCTATCTATGTTGGTTTCATCTATTTACAGAGGGAGAATTCTGATCAATTTGAGAAGCTTTCTCCTGTCACGGGAATCCACGGTCATCAGATGCATTAAATGGGAGCTATGAACTCAAAGAAGAGCAAACAGTGTCTGATGCTTATATTTCAGAAGGTGGCATTTCACTCATTCCCATTCTACTCCAGTATTTTCAAAATTTCTTTAAAAATTTGTAGGCTTAGGAATTACCACAAAAGTATTTAAATTCACTTTAGCTAATAAAGGACTCCCTTCTCTTTGTTCAAAGTACAAAACCACATTTACAAAATGGCCCAGTGACAGAAATCCTTTCTCCTGTGGACTGTTCTCTGGGGAAATTGAGGTTGGGGACTCGGTGGTGGTGGTGAGGGTGGTGGTGGTGGTGGAGGAAGGCTGCTGTGCCTTGCATGGAAGAACAGCATCCTCTGCTGGTGAGAGGCCTCTGAGGCTTCAGCCTTCTGAGTATGGTGAGTCAAGAAAGCTTTGGGAAAATCTTTGGCTTGCATATCTACTCTAGGTTGGGAATTAGTTCAAGATTTCAAATGCTCATCATCCATGAAATAAATGAACCTTTTTAACTTCATACCATTGAAAACACCAGCAGTTTTTCTTTCTTTCCCTTCCTCCCTCCCTCCCTCCCTTCCTCCTCCTTCAGAGCTTTCTTAATTGCTCAAATGAATGTCACCATTACCACCAGATATTTCCTTACAAACCAGCTATGATGGTGTTCCTGGGGTCTCTACACAGCTGATTTTTAGTGAGGTCATCTCATATAATGATGCCTTCTTGGTATTTAGAAACCCTTGGCTGGAATCCACAACCAGCCATCATTAAATGAGATTTCCATCTGTACCAAATATGTGTGAAATGAGTGTATATTGTGTTTATTGTAAAATGTGCTGCTTGACATTTTCTTCTCTTTCATAAAGACCATGTTGGCTGGCTCAGCATGCCTTCTCCTACCTCCAATGTCTGAAAGTGCACTAACTCGAGAGTACTGAATTACCATGCTGTTCATGTAGCCTTGCAAAGTGATGCGTCTCTGGGATAGGAAGGTATACAGAAGAGTAGAGTTAAACAGAAATAATCAGTGAGCAAGTGACTTTTATAAGATTTATGAATTGCAAAATCTCACCCATCCATCTCTATAATTGTCAAGTATGTGCAGCAGCTCATTGTTGTCAGGACTGATAAGAGTGACCTTCTGCTATATGCAGGAATTTGAAAATCAGAGAACATTCCAGAAACCTTTTCAATAGAAAACCCCCCACAAAGCTCCATTTGTAGCTGCTTTCACAGGATCTCCATGCATTGACTGTTTCTTTCATTAGCTTGCTTCAGGGGCTGTGGTCCATGTTACTACTTTTCTTATTTGGAATTAAAAAGGGCCTCACTATATCAGAACATTTTCTAAACTTCAAATTATTTCAAACACAGGGCATTTTGTTTTAAGAATGATACTCACTTTTTCCTGAGAAGGTCCCAAATAGACCTGAATCAAATCTGGGTTTATCAAAAATTTTTGATAAAGAAAGTTAATATCTAGTAACTAATAGTCATACACATTCTTTTGCCTTACAATCATACTATAGTTCTTTATTCTAATTTCTTTATGATGGAGCAATTAGCACTAAATACTGCTTGAGCTTATACTGATTACAGGGGTTGCTTTAATCATAGTTAGTGATAACTATAATTATCATTACACATATGGTGGCTACTAAACTAAATTTTAATAACCCATTGTGTCATTGATATAATTGTTACTATTGACTTTGTGCCCTCTTATAAGCTGAGAAATAATGAATAATTGACAAAGATATGGAAATATTAATCTGAAACACAGACTAAAGAAATCCCATTCCTGGTATTAAAGGATTACGTACAAAAAATTCACTTACGAGTTTATAGCTCAAAACTCCAATGCATTTTTCTTAATAGTAATAGTTTTATAAATAACCCTGAGACCCTGAGTTGTGTATGCTAGCATCTGTCCCAAAATCTCCTGAACTGTAATATAGGTTAACATGAAACTAATAAGACAAACAAGAATTGGAAATCCATGGTCACAACAAACTACGTCACCTAGGATCACGACAAAGATATTTTATTATTGACAAAGGAGCAAGACTGACTGTAGGTGAAATCGAGTGATAGTGAGATTTTATCTCACTTCCAGTCTTTGGAACCCCACTTTGTACCCTCATCCAAATCCATTATGGTGGACTCTTCACTTAAAGTAGCCATGGTTGAGAAAAATGAGTATTCCATTTGCCCTCGAGATCACTGAGCGTAGGAAATGAACATAAACCTTGGGAACAGGCTTGGTGAGACCCACCAGGCTGGAGCTCTTCTCCTCCTGGAGCCGGTCCCCTCTTTACTTAGCAAGACCGACAGAAGCTTGGGATGCCCAGGATTTTGGAGGTCAAGGAAGAATTCTGGAGGTTAGCAGAGTTTGGTGCCTCTGTTTATTCTTCACCCTCACTTTGCTATGAGCAATACTGTTTCCACAGCCTCTCCATGACTGCCCTTTGCTGGCTACTCTCAGTATCACATTTCAGAGCAAGGCTTTTCTTTCTCTTGCTTGTACTCCTGCCATAAATCTCGCTCTTCCATAGCCTCCTGTTTACCCTTACTTTACACTGACATTGATCTTAACTTTTTCCTTCAAACACATTTGCTTATCTCTATTCTGTCCCCATTACTTGGTAATAATCCCGTTTAAGAATTTTTACAGATTTCTTGTGTCTCTATGATCTATGTAAATTAGCACAATCGAGGTAGTCTACAATGTGTGTACATTTCAAAGCATCATATTGTACATAGTAAATCTATGCAAGTTTTACTTATCAATTTAAAGAAGTAAATGAATTAAAATATTGAGCCTCTGATGTGTTGACTATGAAATGCCATTGGCTATACACATGGGGGCACGGTGTAGTGGGTGAATAGGTAAATCTAATATTTGAGAGAAAATGATTGGAAATCTTCAAATAGACATGTATTTGGAACTTTGAACGTGATAGATGCATACATCTCCCGAGTGAGAATGGAAAGAGAGGCAGTCTAAGAACTGAACCACAGAGTCACTTAAATGCTGGGAAAATAAGGAAAAGCTGGCATGGCAGACAAGGTTGGTGAGGTGAAGGGGTTGGACGGAGATCCAGGTAACAGCACTCAGTGAAGAAGGTGTTTAAATACAGGGGTGGTACCCACTCCAGGCAATGTCCCCATGGAATTGAGAAAGGAAGAGTTTGAGGATCTGGTTTTGGGTCTACAATAAGCTGGCCATTGAGGTCGATTCATTGGGTCAAAAGCCTGAGGGAGTATGCTTGAGAAAGAAGAGAGGAAGTAGAAGCAGCAAGAAAAATAGTTCTAGTGTGACAGCATAAAGGAGGTGGGAAACTCAGACAGAGGCTGAGACGACACGAGTGGGAGATATTACATTTGTGTCCATGGTGGTGGACTGGCCCAGTAAAGCCACACACATTCCATGCACAGATATGGAGGCTGAGCCACACAGGCAATGGCCCTGCCCTCAGGAGCTTACATTTAGTTGTAGGAGACTGACAATAAAGAGGTAAAGAGAAAGATATATAATGTGTGATTCAGTGATGATTGCTACAAATAGGAAAGTGAAGTTGTGTGTGAGAGAGGACAGACAGGGGTACTATGTTAGATTGGGTGGTCAGAGAAATCCCCCTGATAACCTAAAATGTGAGCAGAGACTGAAGGACGCTAGAAAGTGGGGAGCCTGTGGCCCTGTGAAGAAAAGCAAGTGACTTCTGAAGGCTGGGCACTCAGTGACTGTCCACCAACAGGAGAGTAAGAGGCTTCTTTGAGGGGGTGCGGCTCAAGGTATGGCCCCCAGTTCCCAATTAACTGAATTATTTGTTTACTAAATCTTAGCTGTGAGAGCAAGGACTGGTCTTGTCCATTGTGTTACTCAGAGGATTTTTCAGGTTGCGTGATGTACAGACAAATCGTACATTAACTATCACTATCCATATATGAAAGAATATACAAGTTTGCTGGGCCCTGCATGTGGATTGGAAGTCAGGTCTGGTAGGTTAACTGACAGCAGCATTCATAAGGGATTCTACTTAGCTTGCCTTATTTCTTTCTCTCTGCATGCTCATATCAAATCCTAAGGTTCGATCCATGACCCTTTTTTGTTCCAGTCAGGAGAACAATCTGGTTTGGACAATTTCTATTTTAATGTCTAACCCTAGTGTATCTGAAAGAATGAATACAGACCCAGTGTGAAAGCACATGAAGAAAAGTTATCGGCGTTTTGAAGCTGTGAGATTCTGATTTTGTTTAAATGGCACATTGTTCCGGCATTCATCAGATGACAATACAAGAAATGATTTTCCTGCCTTAGCTGTCAGGTGGTCTGATTCACTGAGCTATGGGGTGGGGGAGTCGTGCCTATGTGGAGAGAACTGAACTATGAATGCACTGGTTTCTTTGGAATCAAGCAAAAAAAAAAAAAAGAAATCTCATTTTGTGTTTTTTCCGCCACTGGGAAAGAACACAGCTGTAATAATAATAGTCCATTAGAAACAGATATTTGACTTGAACACTTTCTCCTCCTGGCCTGTCCCCTTGCCTAGGAGTCTTCACCTTTTGAGGTGGAGCCCTCTCCCCTGCAGAGAACAAAAGACACATTGCTCAGAGGTGAAAGAGAAGGACAGTCCCCAGGCCATGAGGAGGGTTGGCTTTCAAAGGAGGCAGAAGTGAGCCTGCGGTAATCGGTCTTTCAGCTATCCTACTGAAAGAACAAATAATTGCTGTGTTAGACACTGGCCTGCTTTACGATGAGAAGCGTATAGCCTAACTGGCAAGGATAAATAGAGCCCTGTTTCAGTGTAGATGGACAGCTGTGCAGGAAACACAGACATCCACAGTCCCACGTCTCACACCTGCACACTTGTAGAAAGACGGGGAAATCATTCATTTTGTTCTAGGGAAAACAGCCACATCCAAAACACCAAACAGTCAGAAAAGCTACACTAGCTGCTTATTTCATATTTTGAAGGAAACCGCTTTGGCTTCTCATTAGTTTTACTGTATATTTTCTAACCTCAAACTGAAAGTTTCCTCATCATCATGGCTTGACTATGATGAATCCAAGGACCTTTCCTCTCCTACTTCTGTACATCACTGCACTGTTTAATACCATGGCCAGTAGCCCCATATGGCTATATTAAATTCAGATTAATTAGAATTTAACACAAAAAGGGCTGGGAATTTAGCTCAGTGTTGCCGGGAATTTAGCTCAGTGTTGCCTGCCTTGCAAGCCCAAGGACCCAAGTTTGATACCTGGTACCAAAACAAAACAAGCAAATAATAAAAAAAGAAGAATTTAACATAAAAATTCATTTGCCCAAACACTACTCCCACTGCAAGTGCTAAATAGTCTCAAATGGCAACTTGCCACTGTATTGAAGAGCACAGATAAGGGACATGTGTACCCTTACTGAAAATCCTGTTAGGATAGCATGCTCTGGAGATGAAATGCACATGGTGGAATGCAGCAGGGTACAAGAGAGGTTTTATGCCTTTTTTTTTTTTTTTTTAGCAAGGGAGCTGTTTCTTGAACAAAATTGTATCTGGGAACTTAATTTGTACAAAAGATAATTGTAGATGTCATGGCTTGTGATTAGATGTCCCCCAAAGCCTCATGCTTTTCCAGCAGTGGCTGAAACTGGACTGTGTGACTGATTCATGGTGGAGTGAGGCTGAAGGGCACTAGGATTAAGGATGTGCATGTTACCTGCCCTGAGTGGTCTGAATAAGATAAAAAGGGTAGAAAGACTCTGTGAAGGTCCCTTGTTGCTTTTGCTGCCTTCTGCCATCTCCCCTCTGCCAGGCCACCCTGCCTTGTACCCAGCCCATTATGGACTGAAACCTCTACACACTGTGTGCTAAATAAACCTTTTCTCCTTTAACTTTGGATGTCAGGTATTTTGGCTCAGAGATGATAGAGAAAAGTAACTAAGACAGAGCTATTCTTGCCAAACTTGAAATGGAAGCTTCTAGGTACCTGGTCATTCACTACCTAGTTCTCCCTAGCTCTCCTTACCAAAACCTTGAAGACCTCTCCATACACATGTAGAAAAATCACTAGAACAGCTGGTAGATATCATCCTTAGAGTGAGCATACCTGAGTTTAAATTTTTGCTTTTCCTCTTGCTAGTTTTGTGAGTTTGGAAGCTTCGGGGCTCTTTTGAGTTGTTTTTCTTGACTGTCTCAGAAGATTGTGAGAGCTGGGTTAACTTTCTCATCTCTCACACAAGGAACTGGGAGTTGGCACAGATGTATGCGCCCCAGCCAGCCAGCAAGCAGAGACCAGAGCTGGGATCACACCCAGCCTTTCTTAGTGCTGTTTCATCCCACTGTCCTATAATTTCCTGTTCAAATTGAAAAAGTTCAAGTCAAACCACTTTTTTAAAATAAAAAAAAACATCCGTCCAGATGTCACTTGTGATTTTTAAATTTGTTGGATCAATATAAAGTACAGATACTTCTAAATATTGGAGTAGAAGCCACTATCCCTGAACTATCAAACACTGTTTGAAGAAGTCAGATCTTTAACATCTTTCATATTTTTGGGTTATGCTTCATGCTCTTCTCTCGATAGTAGATGGAAAGTAAAAATAAAAAGCAAACAAAACTCCCTGACTTATCACGCCTACTGGCACATTGTTAGGCGACTGATCAATATCCCTTTTCATTTATCTTTAGGTCACAATAATAGTTTTGAGGCTTTAAAACTGAAGCATTCCTCTCTTACATTGTCATTTCCAATAATATTATAGGAGTTACCACAGTGGTAGCCATCCAGGTGGCAATAAGTATTCTACTTCTGTTGCTGCAAGTCTACAGCTTCTACTATTTCTATAGTGCCTATTACTGTTATGTAATTAATTGTTATAGTGTTGTCTGTCGGGGTTTTAGATCCATGGATGTTTAATGCTTAAGTCATTCTGTGAAAAAAAATAATATTACTCTCGTTCTACGAAAGAGGAAAGCGAAGCTCTGAAAGGCTGATGTGGTCAAGCCAGCAAGTTGCTGACCAGGAATTTGACCTTCAATGCATCTGCCTACCTCCAAACCTCAGGCTTTTGCACCTCTCTTTGTTTCTCTGTCGTCCCTCACTCTATGGCCACAGCCCCCCAGTCCCCACCTGCATAGAATATGTGTTCAGAGGTGCACTATTAAGAGCTTTGCCGGAAGCACAGATGCTTGCCCAAAAATGGCTGGTTTCCTTTATGTTCACTGACTCTGACTTGTCTTAAATGCTCCAAAGTTATTGTACTGTCATTTCAAAGGCAATTTAAGGAGCATCCATAGAGATAAATGGTGCCTGAAGCCTGTTGCTGAATGCACATTAAGTTCTATTCATGGATTTCCTAGCAACCAGAGCCCAATGACGCACAGAGTCAGTGAACTTGCGTTATACACGTATACAGAAATTGAATCATTTGGACTTTATTATTAATATTTTTAGAAAGCCTCACTGCATTAGCTGTTTGAAATGCGTTGTTATCTGAGTTACTATCGACAGCTGGTCCCACTCATATCCGAAGTCATGAGGACTCTGTAATTTCCACAAAAGCTTCTGTGAGCGATTACTTTCAGTTTAATATTTTTGACAATTAAAGATTTACTGGGCAAGAAGGAAATTGAAAGGAAAAAGTTTGCTTTAGAAGTTTGTGATCTTGGCGACGGCAACGTGCTCAGACTTGAGACAAACCTACTGTAACTGAGCAGTTTGGCACCCCGGGGAGAAGAACAGGCTGGACATCAGGCTTTGCATCCAGGATAGATGAGACTGGAGAACATCCTGTTAACAAATGCAGCTCTTCTCCGGGCAGTCCACAAAGGGGAGGCTGCAGTATTCTTTGTAGAAAGGTGCACTGAATATGTATACTGCTTTACAAGCTTAGAGAATACCCATGTTTGTGCTTCACAACTCCAAGCAGCCTACAATTGTACAGACTTCTTGCAAATTTCTCCCATTTTAATTGGTACTTTTTTGGACACACAATTCAAAATATACATATTGTCTACTTCAGTGGTATGGGTGTGGCACGCACAAACATGGTCTCTCTCACACACACACAGATACAGAAGTAACTATTTAGTTATGACAAAAATGTAGGCATCTGTATTCTAAGCCCCTGTTCTTTATAGGAAGTACTTCCAAGACACTGGCACTTCTTTTTTTTTTGCTTTTTTTGTTTGTTTGTTTGTTTGTTTGTTTGTTTGTTTTTTTGAGACAGGGTCTCACTATGTAGTGAGACTAACCTGGAACTCACTATGTAGCTCAGGTTGGTCTTGAACTCACAGGGATCCTCCTGCCTCAGCCTCCAGAGTGCTGGGAATACAGGAGTGCAGCACCACGCCCGGCATGACACTGGGACTTCTAAGATAAATATATTTGAATTAGATATCCAGACGAGCATGCTGTATTTTAAAGTAGTTAACTTGAGATGCTGGCCACTTCACCCTATGATTCTGTTTTGCTCAAAATATTCTTAAAAGTTCAGCTTTAAAGGTATCTTTAGTGGCATATTATATTTAAAAAACATCATTGGTAGTGACAAATTTTCCATTGAAAATAATTTTATTTGTACTCCTTGAGTGATGAGAAGACATTGGGAGGGTACTGATTTTTTTCTTTTTTTCTTAAATTTATTGGTATATTTTAGGTGTGATGATGCAATATGACGACACTCATCACTGGGAATTTTTATTTTTCCATGATGTATCTTGGTTCTTATAGTTCCCCACCCCCTGCCCTCCCTTCAACCCCTCCACCACTCCCTATTTACAAAGACTTTGTTTTCATTTTCTCATATTTTTTCCTTTCCCTTCCCCCTCCCACTTCCTCTTCCCCTTTAGAGCTTTTCACCCTATTTCAAATTATCTATTATACATTTTGATTCTTATTTACACTTTGAGTTTCTTACACCAGAGAAACTATTTGGTATTTAGATGTGTGTGTTCTATTTATTTCACTTAAGAGTATAGCCTCAATGTGCATCTATTTAGCTATAAATGTCTCTAGTTTCTCACTCTTCACAGCTGAATAGTACTCCATTTTATAGAAAAACTACATCTTTATCCAGTCTCCAGCTGATGGGCAATGGGGCTGTTTCCAGGTTTTAGCTATTATAAACTGTGTCGCTATAAACATGGATGTACATATATCACTGCGAAATGATTCTTTTAATTCTTTTGTGAAGATACCCAGCAGAGGAATAGCTAGGTCAAATTGGACTTCTAATCCCAGCTCTTTGAGGTACCATATTGATTTCTGCAGTGGTTGCACCAGTCTGCACTTTCACCAACAAGGGAGAAGGGTTCCTATTTCCCCACAACATGAAGGATACTAATGTTGTCACAGTGAGAGGATCGTTTGAGAGCTCTGTGTGACCACCTGTGACTTTTATGTGAAACCAAAAGATAGTGGAATAAGAGTCTTTTATGTAGAAGTAGTTGCTTATTCAATCTTCATAATAATGTAAAATATTTATAGGTAGCAATTAGAAAGGCAAACAGGTTTTTCACAAATACTTAAGATATATTCTCATTAGATACTTGGAACTAAAAAAATCAGATATCTCATCGAATCTCTATAAAAATTATCTAAAACTTCTCTGTATAAGTACTTATTTTTCATAAGCAAGTATCGGTTACATATATGTATCCCTGTTTTTTGTGGGGTACTGGGGATCAAACTTGAGACCTTGAGCTTGTGAGGCAGGGGGCGGAACCACTGCACTAAATCCCCAACCCCTCCCTTATCTTAACCTATCTTCAAAAACAATTGAAAGCATCTTACAATAAAACCCTTAAGAAGAGATTTAATAAGAATGACAGAAAAATATATTAGAATATGTAAAAACTTTCTAGCAATCAAGGTAATCAGGAAATCATTGTAGACTGTTTAATCTCTTAATCTGATGTGAGTAAGCATTTTGATTTCTCAAGAGGACTCAGAAAAAGTCTCCACGAAGGTTTCTGTGGAATTCATATTTAACCACATAATGCACAAAACTTTTGCTAGGCATTTTAGAAAAATAGGGTTTAAAAACATTGCCTCATATAAAGATCACAGATAAAGGCAAGGGCAAAGTGTTATAGCAGTATTCAGCAAAGGCAGCCATCTTTAGGTTGGCCCCTTGTTTATCCCTTGGGAGCTTGGACCAGACAGATGCGCATAAACCATCCCAGCTGCAGCCACAGTCTTCAAAGTGTCTGGAGGCTGTGCCGAATTGAGAGTGTGAGTGGCTCTCTGCCTAATTTCCATTGCTATCATGTTTGGCAGCCCTGATGTGCTCAAAAGAAGAGCAATAGTTAATAAAATGTGCCCCACGGAATCCCCACGGGGTCTCTTCTGGTCATGGTGGGCTACCATAGCACCTGCCCCACTTTTAGCTAGAAGGATTCCTGTTGTACATATTGCTTTCCCAAGTGAATTAATTTCTGCAAAAGATAACCTTTGGAAACTACATCTTTATAGTCTGATGTCAGTAGCTCATTTGCTTTTGTTGAAGAGTTTGGAATGAAAGCTTGCTTGTTTAGAGAAATGAACAGCTCTCAGAGTTTGAAACATGACAGCTTTCTCTCAAATCACTGACTGTGCACGGATTTCATTTCAGTGTTAGTTTAACATTTCATATTAACAGCCACCTGTTGCCAGATGGAAAAGTAATGACAGTGTCCAGCGAAGTATGCCCTCACCGGTGCCACACACGGATCACAGGCTGCTTTGGGAAAACAGACCTCTGAGTGTTTTCAGCGAAAATTAATTATATTGGAATGAATGTGCCAGTTTTTCTCCAAGTGGCTAAATGTCAACAAGTTGGAAATAATTTGTCTTCTTGTGGACTTTGATGCTGGTGCAAATTCATACATACACGCATACATGTACATTTTTTTTCAGGCTAAAACAAATTATCAAGGATAACAACACTCTTTGGCAATATAGCAATGCAAAGGGACTTTAAAAATCTCAGGGAAAGATTGACCTCAGATAGAATGCAATTTTGGATTTGAGCCATCAGGAAGGTTATTACAGCTGTTCTTTGTAGTTTTTCTTTAATGGCCTATATGGGAAAGAGTGAAGGATAAAAATCTGGGAGATAGAGTGGAGATAGTCATGCTGATGGCAGAGGAAACTTGACCAGCATCTGTCAGCAACAACTGAGCAAAGAAACCAGGGGAAAGCACTTGAACTCAAGGTTTCTTGATTTCTAAAATTTACCCAGACCGTTTGAAAAAATTTATGTTTCAAAAAATTCTTAAGAAATATTGAGAATTTCACAGACCCTGAGCTCTCACAAAACTCCCTATTTACTTTCTTTTTTGTTAAATATAGCACCTTTCATTTGAATAAATTGGTTGTTTTATAATTTCTATCCTCTAATCTTTGCTTTGTTCATTTATTGAAATTATCCACTTAGCTTGTCAATTTCTGGAATTGAATGTTCTTAAAAATTATGGGCTGGGGGTTTGGCTCAGTGGTTCTGCTGCCTGCCTTGCAAGCGCCCAGTACAAAAAAACAAAAAAAAAAATATAAAGCAAAGCATGTGACTGAAAAAATCTAATAAAAATTGCTGTGCTTTTATGTCAATAATCCCTATCATTCTATTACAAAGTTGTAATTAAATTACTGCTATCTTGTGCTTTTCTTATTTTATTTTCACCTTATTTCATATATCTCCATGAATCATTATGGCTCACACATGTGACTTAAAAATCTATGTACTGTGTGTTCATATTAACAAAACTTATTTGCTTAGTTTTATACGATTTTCTAAAAATAAAGCTTAAATAGTAATACTCATAAAGGGCTTATAACTATATATTTCATATTAAATGTTATATAAACTTTTGTTAAACTATGTTGTTGATAATTTTTGTTGTTTAATATATTTGTATGATTAATTATACTTCACTGACTGTCTTTATATGGTAACTTTAAAGTAAATATTCTAAGCCAAGTGTGGTGGCACATGCCGGTAATGCCAGCACTCGGGAGGCTGAGGCAGGAGGATCCCTGTGAGTTTGAGACCAGCCTGGGCTATACAGTGAGTTCCAGAGCAGTCTGAACTACATAGTGAGACACTGTTTCAAAAAGCCAAAAAAAAAAAGGTAAATATTCTAAGCTATTTTCCTTAGGATATGAATCCTCAAACAGACAAAGGCTCTGGTTGTTTAGTACTTTCTGTTTTGCATTGTTTTCTAGTTAATAATACATATGTAGATTATATCAGTAATGTTTCTTCATATTTTAATCAACTAACATTTTATAGTTTTTACTTATATTTCTACTTATTGGTTGTGTTTCAGGACTATGATGTAAAATGTAAGACATGAAATTCTCTAACAGAATCACTTGTGAAGCTGGTTAAAAATGTCAGAATTCTGTCTTTTTTACAAATCTACTAAAGAATGCCTTGAGATAGCATCGGTAAATCCCTACATAGAACAAGCTTTCAGGGTAATTCTTAAACATTCTGAAGATTCAGAACCATTGCCTTATAATTATCTTAATTTGTTTTCCTCTAACTGGGAGGAAAGCTTAGCATAGGAAAGCTTGGTGCTGTAGGGAACTGGCAGCTTTCCACTCTAGTAAACAAATCCTTCAAGTCTTTTGCTCCTCTATCCAAGTCCCTTTGTATTCCTCTGAACTAAGATGGTATGAGGAATTATCTCTATAGTGAATTTGTTGATTGTGATTTTATGTATCTCTATCTAGATACAGATATAGGTTGTAAGAGATTCAAATCTTAATATTTTAGGGATATACACACCACACTGATGTCTGACTTCGCTGTCCCATGCACCCTATTTCTATAGAACATATTATTGGATGGGGTTACCAAGGGATGAAGGGGGGAGGGGAAAGTAAGACGAGGTACAAAGAATTAAGATGCCTGTGTCTATGTACCAACTCCTCGTGATTAATGCAATTATTATGTACTATAAAGAGATACTCATGAAAATTAAACTAAAAGGAAGGAAAATGAAATGGAAGATGTGGTTACAAGGGTACCAGAAATCATGGTCAGTACCTTGACAAAAGGAGGAATAGTTTCCAGAAAACTTAGAGACACAGTATTCTAGTTAAATAAGACAATTAAAGAGGATAAAATTAACCTAAAATCTTGTCGTATTTTTATAAGGTCAATTTGGCAAACCCAGAGTAATATGTAGAATTAAACTAATATAAAGATAGGGAGGAAATGACAAAGTATTATTTCCAACCTGTATAAACAGGATATTTGCTGTAAAAAATCAAGAAAAAAAAAGGGCTTTATTTAGTAAGGATTCTTCAAAGAAGCTATTTTGAGAAATGAGATTAGATCATGGGGAAAAATGTGCACTTATATTTTCTTTGTCTTTGCTAACTAGAGATTCACATGTGGAGTGGACCTAACATTTCAATACCTTTGTGGACAGACACTGCACTAAAAGCTTTCAGTTTCTCCATTTAATTTTCCCAACAAACTGTTGAGCAAGTATTAATAGCATCCATATATCTAGGCACAACATCTGAGTGATTTGGGAGTTTTGATCCATATGAAGAGATATTTCTCTCAATCCTTGAGCGGGATCCCAGGGAGCTTTTAAGATAGTTTCAGTTCCCCATTCTACTCCCCATCCTGGGAGTCTTCATGCTTTTCATTCTTTCAGATTGTCGGTATTACTAATGACTGCAGAGTGTGCCTGTGCTTGTGTGTGTGTGTGTGTGTCTGTGTGCGTGTGTGTGTGTGTTCGTTCTGGATATATGTTTATTTTTGTAGCCTAATTTTTCTTCAGTATCTTTTGACCTCATTAAATATTATCCAAGCATCATTTTGATAGGCTCATTGTATCATTGTATTCCTATGCATGTGCAGTAATTTTATTTTCAGGAGAATTTTATATGTAGAGCCAATTGAAATTCAGTGGCAAGATATTTTTATGAATGAGACTTAAGTGTTTCTTTTTCTGAACCCATGGATTCTACTCTACCTAGGCAGGCCTGGGGACTGACTGATCAGATATGAACCTGAGGAAACCAACATGGTCTGTCACAGCATGATCATGTATTCTACTCCACAACATGAGAATTAATCATATGATCACATACTTATTATTCTTCTGCAAGCTTGAGGAAGTTAATTGTCTTCTGTATTTATACCTTACACTTTTCCAGATTTGATTCATCTCTGATACATTTGAATGAAAGATTCATTTATTTGCTTCTAACATGAATGGTGAAGAGAAATTGACAACACTAAAAAAGTTTAAAATTCATGTCCTTCTTGTATGAAATGCAAATGAGAAATTTCTGTCCAACGCCCTGGAGTCAAATTAAGACTCAGCACACAAAGTTAAGTAGCAGAGTCCTGCCTTAAAGTTTCTAGTTGCTTTTAACAGTATTGGTCTATTTTAGGGATATGTTTGCAGGAAGTTAAGATTTTAATACAAGTAGAATAATAAATAATAACCAGAATAGGAGACTGGTGAAGAATTAAAATCAAGTGTTGGCTGTGAACAACTTGTTAGTGATAATACATAATACTATTGTGATTTGATGGAAAAGGTAATATCTCATTTTGTTTTCTAGGCAGAACAAAAGGAGTTTTGAGTAATAAAAAGTGAATGCTTGAGTTCCACCAATACAATATAAATCGCTAATTCTCTGAATTCTCCTTTTAAAATCAGCCTGCCTCTTCCCTCTATCTCTTCCTTCCCTCCTGCCCTCCCTTCTCCTTTCTTTCCTCCGTTTCTTCTTCTAAAAATCAGTTAAAGTTTTCTTATGTGCCCACGAAGGACGCCAGTGCTGAGGGAACAACTCTCAAAGCTAAAAGAATAAATTGTTCTCCTATGATAAATTTAAATAAGATTTTGTGTGAGAAAGAGTGGTAAAACCACTCAACATTTTAAGTATATTAAATGCTTCTCCCTTTGGATTTGACTTCCGATTTCAAGATTAATGAGCCAGGGGAGTTTTGTTCATGGGTTTATTGAAGGAAATAAGATTAGTGACTTCGATAAGTTCATTAGATTATTTTGTATATTTCCTCCTTTGGATTTTCAGAATAATTAAACAAAATAGCACTAATTATGTACTGTGAATTTTAGAAAAAGTTTAAAATGTACCTAACTCAACCTTAATGCATACGGTGAAATGTTCTGTAAAAATCCACTGAACCACAGAAGACTGAATGATACACAGATTGATAGTAAAAGGATCAAATGATGCATATTTTCTTTTATTTCCACTCTCACTCCCTGGGCACTCCCAAAGCATGTGTTTCAGTCATTACAGTGCCAGTCACTGGGCTTTGGGACCTTGCACTGAGCTCTTGAGGTGTGAAGATGGTGTTGCCATAGCCCATATCTTTTACAACTCTGCCCCCCATTGGTCCTATTTGTAGTTCCCTGATTTAGTATATTGGATCAAAAAGAGAGCACACGGATGGAAAAACTGAAAGCAGTCACACTTTCCAGTTTCCTCTGGGAAGCCTCTTGAGAAATGGAGGGAGAGAATGACTCTTTGCTTATTAATATGCATTTTCCATAAATGCCTCCGAAATGAATTCTGCCTCTGAATCACTACATCCAATTACATCAATCTATCATAAAAAGTTCTAAAACACGTCTCTTCTCCTCCAGAAACACAAAGGAACATGTCCCAAATGTATACTATAAAAGGCCCTCTCATAGTAGAATTGCTTAAAATTAAGAGGTACATAAATTGAATTTCAAATTCAATGGGTCTTCTAGTAATTGCTCAAAATGGGATTCCAGGTTTGAGATTGTCAATGCTGTGCCATGTTTACAAGGTCTTAACTTGTCCGTGACATTTTGACTATTGTTTCCTTTTAGGGGATTCAAGGCCTCAAAACATGTTATGTAAATCCATGTCCCTTTCGTTCCATTTCTGACAGTTTTGGGGAGTGGATATGTCTAATAATGTTGCTTTGCCCAAATGGCTTACCTAGTGTTATGATTCTCCAATATTCCCAAAGGTGCATGTGCTAAAGGGTTGTCCCCAGCTGAGGGTACTGCTGGGAGAAGATGGAACCTTAAGGAGGTGGGGACCTAGTAGAAGAATGTTAGCTCACTAGAGGCAGGAGAGGACATTAGAACACTGGCTCCTTTGCCTCTTACTCTTTGCTTCCTCCTTGCCTTGAGGTGATCGGCTGTGCTGTACCACATGCCCTTGTTCTGCCACAGTGTTTTGCCTCACCACTGACTCAAGAATGACACAGCCAGCTGACCATGAACTGACACCTGGAATCTTGAAGCAAGTCACTCTTACTTCCTTTAAGTTGGTTCTGCCAAGCATTTTTTCACAGAGATGGAAAGTTCTGTGACACACACCCAGTATTCAAAGTTGTAGGTCTGGCTGATTGACTGAGATGAGTTTGGGATTGGCTTTGGAACTTGGTTAGGAGAACAGAGACTTGAATATTCAGTTCAGTGCAAGCTTAGTCCCTGCAATAGTGAGGCTTCATGTTTGTTTATTGGCTTTTCACATCAAGTTTCCAAGGAAACAAACCAGTTGTGTGGAGTTCCACTTGAAGAAAACACTCTCATCACTGATAGAATTCTCAAGAAAAGGAATCAGTTAGTTCCTCTAAAATTGGTTTGTGTTTATCTATGGATTCTGAGTATTTTATAATGTATACTTCCCTCTGCTTTTTATCTGATAGAAAGATTACAAGCCAAATCCATAGCTCACTTATTCCAAATTTATCAGACTTTACAATAGGTAATTTAGATAATAATATCATTCCTGTTTCTTTTTTCTTTATCCAACGCATACTGTTTATAATAAATGTATTTTTATCATGTTGCACTACATATTTTAAAAATTTTCTTAAGTAATTTTCTTGGAACAAAGAAGAGCAAACACTGATAATAATTGATAACTATACTGTTAACAGGATCAAGGAAAGCATAGCAAATGACAAACATGAATATTAAAAATTAAGATGCCATTAGCTAATCCTAAAACTCCTTCAAACCACAATTTAGAAAGAAAGTTCTGCAGTGTTTTGTTCCATAGATTCTAAAGTTACATGGGCATCCTGGCTACACAAGACTAGGAGAAGAGATGAGAATTTTCTATTTGTTTTAAAAGCTTCCATCAAAATGATTGTGAGCTCAATCCTCCTTTGGACACACCTAGTGGCTGCTTTGTTTGCATATTGGCTATTTCTGTGTTTGAAAAATATGAGGGTCAGGCCAATATTGACAATTAATATTTTGAACTAATCCAGCCACAGAAGCTGTTAAAGTATTAAAATAATTCCATGAGAAGTATCTGATAGAGAGGTCTTGCTCTAAGCTCCTTAAGCCAGCCAGTTCCTTCCTGTCATCCTGGCCATGGTCTTACGTCAATCTATCAACTTCATGGTTAATATTTTATACAGTAGGTAGGTTCTGGTACACTGCTCCATTCTGATTGGCTGGAACCCTCACTTTATGACATTAACTATTTTGAATATCATCCTGATGTATATATACAGATCAACATAAAATCTTGCAACATCAATTGGTAAATTGTAATAAAAAAAATCCAAGCTCTCCTTACTACAAACAGGGATGAAGTTTGAAATTATTTGAAATTATTTTTAACAAAACCTTCAATAAGTAATTAGCCAATCAGTAAGCATTTCTTAAAACTATTCTGTAGTGTACTAGGCATTTTAGCAACTACAAAGAAACATACCTGATTGGGAAAGTGACAATATACCCATGACAAGATAATTGCCAACACAGGCAAGGAATAGATATCATAGACGGTAGAGCCTGGAGAGACCACTGATAGGGTATAATGAAGGAGATTTATTAAGGGAGATAAAACTCGAGCTGAGTCTTAAAGGATGAACAAGATTTACAAAGATGAAGATAAAAAGTTAATTCTCTGCAGGTTGAAAGCTAAGGGTGCTGAGCAGAAGTCTTTGTACGTGAAAGAATAACAGGAAGAATCTGACACTAGAGTGAGATTTAGGTTCTCACCTCAACATTGCCACTCAGATTCGGAAGTTTGGAGAAGCCACTTAATCTGTCTGCACATCTGCTTTGCATTATAGTGAGGCTAAAATAATATTGTTGACTGTAATTTTGTTATTGATGACAAGTTTGTCCTCCTAGTCGTTTTTGATATTTCTCTGTCAAATTCAAACCCCAGTGATTGCTTTTGGCCTGCAACTTTGTGTGAAAGGAGTTCTAAGTATATGGATGTGTAGGTGCTTGGGACACTCACTGAGTGGTCCTGTCCGAGTCATATTTTGGGAAGTAATCTTAGGGAAAACAATTGTCCTTCAGAAGATCAGTTTTAGGTTGCCTTTAAATTCATAGAATAATCATGCAAAATTCCATTTTTACTTAAAAGGAGAGCTATAACTAGCCACCCATGTTCTGAATTGATCTGTTGAGGTGTGCATTACATTCCTTCATTTTGCACTTAGCTATGTATGTTTTTGTTTGCATATGCAGGCCCAGACTTCTTGACTGTAGGTCCCCAAAAACTAGAATAAAGCTTCTTCTGAACAAGCTTATGAAAATGTCCAACCTGAAAGCCATGTGCTAATACCTGTGTACAAAACCCCCAGATCTGTAAGAGCCACCATACATTATTATGATTGTGGTGCCGTTGTATTCTGTTCTAAAGCACACGCATCAGCTACGAGGGCTATTGTAACAAATGCTGTGAAACAGCACTTCAGCTGTGATCTTAGACACGGATTCTTGGGATGGGCCTTCTCATATTTGCACTTGTAAATATTGACTAGCAGGAGGATCTGGATAAAATATCACAGAACTTTGTCCTTAGGCTGTGGGATTTGAGTTAAACTTTAGCTCTTTCGTATTATGTTTGTTTTTTCCCCCTTGGCTCTGACTGAGCATGGAAACTGAAACTCCCCAAGAGGTTTTGAGGGAGCAGAAGTGCTTCTCAAAATTAAAGTGCTAACACGGGCACGTATTCTCAGCTGCTTCCGGGGGACCAAGACCGAGAGAAGGACTTTAAGTGACAGGAGAAAGAAAGTGAGGACAAGAGGAGCACGATGATGTTTGTTTCTTTTCTACTAACAACTTACATTTGGCGCAGAAAGTTATTACTATTTGGGAATTTCTTATTGTTTGGATATGCCGAAAATCTTGTAAGAAGAAAAGGTCAACCGAATTTGTATAATACAATTTAAAAGTTCACTTTGAAAAACCTGGCGTATAGTGTAGGTCCATTGATATTGAGAGACGATTTATTAAAGAACAGGAGGGGAAATGAGGGCAGCATACAGAAGAACCTACTGATTCTAAGGTGTGCTTTCGTTCTTTTTGTTGTTGTTTTATTATAAATTCGATGAGAGATTGCATCTCTTTTGGTTAGCCTCGGACATCCTTGATCAGAAGTTCACATAAATGCAACAGTGAGCATGATATTCTCAGGGTAGCTTTAGATTAGAATATTAGCTTTTTAAAAAAGTGTTGTGCTTCTAGTTTCTGGAATCTTTTATATTACATAAGCTAATTTAGTCCCCTGATGTTATTCAACTCTAACAGAGTAACAAATGACAAAATTGGTGCCTTAACCTTGCATTATTAAATTCTTAAAAACACCTTGCCTTTCATGTTGTTTTGGTATATCCGGCACAAGCCACTACATTAGTCAGTTATCATCTGCATCTTTTTTTCCAGGCATCTTAGAGATCAATTTCCGGGTAATCAATTTGATTCTGGAGATAATCAGATTGGTCTCTGGTTGCTTTGGGGCTATCAGATTAAGTCTATCACACACGATTCCCCGATACTGCTTTTACTTTTCTGTGTATTTCCAACTGTTGGAACATTAGCATTTTGAGAATCTTAAATTGCATTTTCTCTACAAGGTCCAGTTGAGGAATTCTCTGGCCGAAAGTTCTTCCTTATGGAAAACTCAGGGCTACCCTGCGGCTGTTGCATTCTGTGCTTAGTTCTGTTTTCCTAATACTTTGTATTACTCTACTCTCTTGGCCATGTTACAGCCCTTAAAAAACTGAATACAATTGCATTTAAAGGTTTCCTTTCCTCATTTTCTTATCCAGTTCAAAGTAATAGTAAGGAGCTCTCTGCATTAGTGTATCTCTTTCCAGTTCACTCCTGCAGGCCACAAACTCCTCCTATGGCTCCATATAGTAGCTCAATTTTACCTGTGTCAAGGTATAATCAGGAATACAGAAGGCACATAGGATTTTACAAGATATAGAGAATTGGTCACATATGGAGAATATAGAGAATTGGTCACACAAAAATTAGAGGATTAAAAAAAATAGCAAACAGGAGGTTGTAGTGGAATTCACCACTCCATGATTAGGGGCTTAAAAGGAAATATTGTGTTGGGAGGATGGATCTCACAGAGCTGGTCCTCAGGCTTCTGAAGAGGAGTGCTAGAGCACTGCCACACCTCAGCTGCTCAAGAAGGAAACTGGGCACAGTGATGTACACCCATAATCCCAGTACTCTGGGAGGCTGAGGCAGGAAGATCACAGGTTAGAGCTCAGCCTGGGCATCTTAGTGATTCAGCAAGACCCTGTCTCAAAATGGAAAATAAAAGGTATGGGGAATGTAGATCAGTGAAAAGGTCTTAGGTTCAATCTAGCATTGAAAAAAAAAAAAAAGAAAAAGAAAAAGAATAAAAGCAGCTCCACGACACTGGCAGGCAGATAACTGGAAGAGATATGGTACTTGATGGTGAGGTGTTGACTCTGCTGTATTTTGGAGGAGGCCCTCTGTGGAGTTGGGCTCAGCACTTAACATGGAGGGGGGTGCCGGTCTTACCCCTAGGGGAAAGGACTAAACTTGGTTCTGAGAGTGACCAAACAAACCCCAGTCTAGACCAACAGAAAGGGAAAATAACTTTCTCCCTTTCTCGATTCTTTCAGTCTAGCTCCAGCGCCTCCTACTGACAGATATTAAGCCGCAGTCAACTGGTTGAGAAGCAGATTTGGCCAACTCCCAACCCCAGCTCCCAAAGTCAAAAAGGATGGTTCTTCTCTAAATGTCTTGTAGAATTCAGCAGTGAAGCCATCGGGACCTTGGCTTTTCTTTTGTTGGTAAATTTTTAATTATGTTTTCAATTACTCGGATTGTAATTGGGTGTTTTTTATCTTCTTTGTTCAACTTTGGTAATTCACAAGTATCTAGAAATCTGTCCATTTCTTCTGTGTTTTCCATTTTGTTAGAGTACAGGTTCTCACAGTAAGTATTTATGATCCTCTGGATTTCTGTTGGATCTGTTGTGACTTCGCCTTTTTCAGTCCTCATTGCATGGATCTGAGCCTTTTCTTTCCTTTTTTTGACAAGGTTAGCTAAGGGTTTATCAATTTTATTTATTCTTTCAAAAAACCAACTCTTTGATTCATTTATTTTTGTATCATTTTCTTAGTCTCCATTGCATTGATTTCTGCTCTGATCTTTATGATTTCCTCCCTAGTATGAGCTTTGGGTTTCTCTTGCTCTTCTTTCTCTAGAAGCTGAAAACTCACCATTAGGTTGTTTATTTGAACTCACTTTGTTTTCTCAGTATGCGCACTCACAGCTATGAATTTTCCATGTAAAACTGCTTTTCCCATAGATTCCTGTATCTTGCCAGTGCATTATCATTAAATTGTAAAAACTGTCTAATTTTTTTCTTTAATTTCTGCTGTGACCCATTGGTTAATCAGGAGAGTGTTACTCAATTTTCCTGTGTCTGTGACGTTCTTATGGTTTCTTATGCTATTAATCTCCAGTTTAATAACTATGGTCTGATAATGTACATGGGATAACTTCAATTCCTTTGCATTTACTTAAATATGTTCTATGAGCTATTGTGTGGTCTATTTTGGAAATTGACCTGTATGCACCTGAAAAGAATGTGCATTCTAATTTTGTGGGGTGGAGCACTTTGTAGACATCTGTTAAGTCCATTTGTTCAAAAGCTTGGTTCAATTCTAGTGTTTTATTGTTGATTTCTAGTCTAGATGATCTGTTGATTTGTGACAATGGGGTATTGTCTTTAAACTTTTCAATGAAATTGAAAGGGAGGCAATACTTTCAAATTCATTCCTGGAAACAAGTGTTACTTTGATTCTAAAACCAGGGAGAGACCCAACCAAAAAAGAGAACTACAGGCCAATCTCCCCAATGAACATAGATAAAAAAATTATCAATAAGATACTGGCAAATAGAGTACAGAAGGTCATCAAGAAGATTATACACCCTGACCAAGTCATATTTATCCCAGGGATGCAAGGATGGTTCAATGTACATAAATTCTACAAGACATTTAGAGAAGAACTATTGCCACTACTCTTTAAACTTTTTAGTGATATTGAAAGAGAAACTATAATTCTGAAATCATTACTAGAAGCAAGTATTACTTTGATTCTAAAACCAGGGAAAGAGCCAACTAAAAAAGAGAACTATAGGCTAACATCCCTAATGAACATAGAAGCAAAATTCCTTAATAAGATACTGGCAAACAGAGTATAGAGGATCATCATGAAGATTATACACCATGTCCAAGGCGGATTTATCTCAGGGATGCAAGAATGGTCCAACATATGTAAATCAATAAATGTAATACACTGTATTAACAGAATTAAGGACAAAAACCATATGATCATCTCAATAGATGCAGAAAAAGCATTTGACAAAATCCAACACCCATTCATGATAAAAACCCTGCAGAAAATTGCAATAGATGGTCTTTATTTTAACTTGATAAAGGCTATCTATGAAAACCCAACAGCTAACATCATACTAAGTGGTCAAAAACTGAAATCCTTCACACTAAAATCAGGAACAAGACAAGGATGTTCACTATCACCACTCCTGTTCAATATAGTTTTGGAATCATTAATCACAACAATTAGACAAGAGAAAGGAATAAAAGGAATAAAGATAGGTAATGAAGAAGTTAAACAGTCATTATTGGCAGATGATATGATACTCTATATAGAAGGCACCAAGAACTCCACCAAAAGTCTTCTAGACATAATAGGGTTCAGCAGGGTAGCTGGATATAAGGTCAACACTCAAAAATTAATAGCCTTCTTGTACACAAATAAAAGACTCACTGTGAGTGAAATTAGGGAAATAATCCCTTTCACAATAGCATCCAAAAAAGAGAGAAATATCTAGGAATCAGTCTAACAAAGGAAACAAAAGACCTCTACATTGAGAACTACAGCACTCTGAAAAAAAGAGATTGAAGAGGACATAAGAAAATGGGAAGACATCCCTTGTTCCTAGGTAAGACAATATAGTGAAAATGGCCACACTTCCAAACGGCTATACAGATTCAGTGTAATCCCAATAGTATATTTCACAGACCTGGAGCAAATAATCCAAAAATTCATTTGGAATCAGAAGAGACCTAGAATAGCAAAAGCAGTTCCAGGCAACATGGCAGGGTGTATCACAATCCCTGATTTGAAACTATACTACAAAGCCACTGTGTAAAAACAGCATGATATTGGTAAAGAAACACCAAAGGGTAGGTGGAACAGATTAGAAGATACAGAAACAACTCCAGACACACTCAGCTACCTCATCTTTTTTTTTTCCTCATTGAGTTTATTGGTACATTTTAGGTATACAGTACAGTTACATTCATCATTGGGATCTTATACCTTTACATGACAGGTCTTGGTTCTCATTTTTTCCCCTTGTCTCTGCCCTCCCTTAATCCCCTCCTACCCTCCCCCTTTACAAACACTTCATTCCATTTTTTCATTTTCTCATATTTTTTCTTTTCCCTTATTAGCTTTCCCCTCGCCATCCCACCTTCCCTACACATTTAGCCCCTTACTTCCTATTTCACATTGTCAACTATATTATTAGGATCTTATGTACTATTATAGTTTATTCACACCAGAGAAACTATTTGGTATTTACACATGTGTGACTTATTTATTTCATTTAGGAGTACATCCTCAATATGCATCCATTTTGCTATAAATGAATCTAATTTCTCATTCTTTATGGCTGAGTAATATTCCATTTTATAGAAAAACCACATCTTTATCCAATTTCCAACTGATGGGCAAATGGGCTGTTTCCAAGTTTTAGCTGTTACAAACTGTGCTGCTATAAACATGGGTGCACATATAGCACTGTTATATGACTCTTTTAATTCTTTTGGAAAGATATCCAACAGAGGGATGTCTGGATCAAATGGAACCTCCAGTTCCAGCTCTTTGAGGTATCTCCATATTGATTTCAATAGTGATTGCACCAGTCTGCACTCCCACCAACAATGCAGAAGGGTTCCTTTCTCCCCGCAACCATGCCAACATTTGTTATTGAGTAATTTCTTGATAGCAGCCATTCTTTGTGGGGTGAGGTGGAATCTCAGTGTTGTTTTCATCTGCATCTCTCGAATGACCAGTGATGTGGAACATTTTTTCATATATTTCCTTGCTGCTTTTACTTCTTTGTCTGAGAAATGTCTGTTCATTTCAGGTGTCCATTTTTGAGTTGGGTCTTTATGTTTGGGTGGGCTGATATTTTGAGTTCATTATATATTCTAGATAGTAGTCCCTTGTCTGAGGAGCAGCTGGTAATTTTTTTCCCCACATTGTAGATTGTCTCAGTTCTGTTGATGGTTTCTTTTGCAGTGCAGAAGCTTTTCAATAAGATGAGATCTCAGTTGTTGATTCTTTCTGCTAGTTCCCATGCTACTGAGGATATGTTCATGAAATTTTTTCCTATGCCAATGTCTTCCAGAGTTCCGCCAGACTTATCTTCCAGCAAGTTTAGTGTTTCAGTTTTAATATTGAGATCTGTAATCCACTTGGATTTTAATCTAGTGCATGGTGAAAGACAAGGGTTCAGTTTTAATCTTTGACAGGTTGAAATCCAGTTTTTCCAACACCATTTATTAAAGAGGTTATCTTTCCTCCACTGAGGATAGTCAGCATCTCTGTCAAAGATGACATAGCTGAGTGCATCTGTATTTGTTTTTGTGTCTTCCAATCTGTTCCACTGATCCTCAGGCCTATTTCTTTGCCAGTACCATGCCTTTTTTTTTTTTTTATCACAGTGGCTTTGTAGCAGTTTCAAATTGGGAATTATTATACCCATTGCCATGTCTCTGTTGCCTAGGATGGCTTTTGCTATTCTAGGTCTCTTATGGTTCCAAATTAATTTTTAGATTCTTTTTTCTAGTTCTGTGAAATATAGTGTTGGAATTTCAATTGGCATTGCATTGAATCTGTATAGCAGTTTTGGTAGTATGGCCATTTTCACTGTGTTGATTCTTCCTACCCAGAGGAAGGGGATGTCTTTCCATTTTCTTATATCCTCTTCAAACTCTTTTTTCAGAGTGCTGTAGTTTTCAGTGTAGAGATCTTTTGCTTCTTTTGTTAGAATGACTCCTAGATACTTCATTTTTTGGGGATGCTATTGTGAAAGGATTTGTTTCCCCAATTTCTCTCTCAGTGAGTCTGTTATTTGTGTACAAGAAGGCTATAGATTTTTGCATGTTGACCTTGTATCCAGATACTCTGCTGAAAGTGTCAATTAAGTCTAGAAGTCTTTTGGTGGAGTTTTTTTGGATCTTCAATGTAGAGTATCATATCACCTTCAAATAATGACGGTTTAACTTCTTCCTTTCCTATCTTTATTTCTTTAATATCTATCTCTTGTCTAATTGTTGTGGCTAATGTTTTCAGAACTATATCGAAGAGGAGTGGTGATAGTGGGCATTCTTGTCTTGTTCCTGATTTTAAGGTGAAAGTTTTCAGTTTTTGGCCATTTATTATGAGGTTGGCTGTTGGTGTTTCATAAATAGCTTTTATTAAATTGAGATATAGACCATCAATTCCATATTTTTGCAGGGTTTCTATCAGCAGTGGGTGTTGAATTTTTTCCAATGCTTTTTCTGCAACTATTGAGAGGTTTTTTTCCTTGACTTTAATATAGTATATTACATTTATTGGCTTACATATGTTTAACTATTCTTGCATTCCTGGAATAAATCTGACTTGGTCAGGATGTATGATCTTCTTGATGATCCTCTGTATTCTGGTAGCTAGTATCTTATTAAGGATTTTTGCATCTATATTCATTAAGGAGATTAGCCTGTAGTTATCTTTTTTAGTTGGGTCTTTTCCTGGTTTTGCAATCAAAGTGATACTTGCTTCCAGGAATGAATTTGGAACTATTGCTACCCTTTCAATTTCACGGAAAAGTTTGAAGAGTAAAGGCAGTAGTTCTTCTCCAAATGTCTTGTAAAATTCAGCAGTGAAGCAATAAGGACCTGGGTTTTTCTTTCTTGGTAAAATTTTAAGTACATTTTTAATTTCACTGATTGTAATTGGGGTGTTTAAAATGTTTTTATCTTCTGTGTTCAACTTTGGTAATTCATAAGTATCTAAAAATTTGTCCCTTTCTTCATTGTTTTCCATTTTATTAGAGTACAGGTTCTCAAAGTAGGTATTAATGATCCTCTGGATTTCTGTGGGATCTGTTGTGACTTCACCTTTTTCATTCCTGATTGCATGGAACTGACCCTTTTCTTTCTTTGTTTTTTTTTTTTTTTGATAAGATTTGCTAAGGGTTTATCAATTTTATTTATTCTTTCTAAAAACCAACTCTTTGATTCATTTATTTTTTTGTATCATTTTCTTAATTTCCAATGCATTGATTTCTGCTCTAATCTTTATAATTTCCTCTCTTGTTTGAACTTTGGGTTTTTCTTGTGCTTGGTTTTCTAGTAGTCTAAGATTCATTAGGTTGTTTATTTGTGCTCACTCTGTTTTCCTAGTGTGGACATTCAGTGCTATGAATTTTCCATGTAGAACTGCTTTCATTATGTCCTATAGATTCCTGTATGTTGTTTTGGCATATTCATTTATTTGTAAAAACTTTCTGATTTCTTCTCTAATTTCCTCTGTGATCCATTGATTGTTCATGAGAGTGTTTTTCAATTTCCATGTGTTTTTGAAGTTCCTATGGTTTCTTGTGCTATTGATCTCCAGCTTGATTGCACTATGATCTGATAATATACAGGGGATAACTTTGATTTTTTTGCATTATTTTGACCTGTTCTGTGAGGTAGTATGTGATCTGTCTTGGAGAATGACCCATGTGCAGCCGAAAGGAATGTATATTCTGATTTTGTGGGGTGGAACACTCTACAGACATCTAATAAGCCCATGCATTCAAAAGCTTGATTGAGTTCTAGTATTTTATTGTTGATTTCCTGCCTAGATGATCTGTCTATTTGTGATAGTGGGGTATTTAAATCCCCCACTACAATTGTATTAGTGCTTATTTGGTTTTTATGTTACTTAATGTTTCTTTTATATAGGTGGGGGCATTAATATTTGGTGCATATATATTTGTGATTGTTATCTCTTCCTCTTGAATTGTTCCCTTTACAAGGATGTAGTGGCCTTCTTTGTCTCTCTTAATCAATTTTGGTTTGAAATTTATTTTATCAGTGAATAAGATTGCTACCCCTGCTTTTTTCTTGTCTCCTGTCGTGTGGAGAATTGTTTTCCACCCTTTCACTTTCAGTCTATGGGGTTCTTTTTGCACTAGGTGTGCTTCTTGTATATAACATATTGTTGGTTTTTGCTTCTTAATCCATTCTGCCTGTCTATTTCTCTTGATTGGTGAATTGAGGCCACTGACATTGATGGTTATAACTGATATGTACTGACTTATTATTATCATGTTTTTGTCCTTTTGTTGACTCTTTTTAATTTTTCGCCCTCTTCTTTTAGTTTCTTGCCTTGCCTATTTCATTTGTTCTCTTGGGCCTCATTGGTGTTGTGACCTTTATTGTCTTTTTCTAGTATATTGTTTAGAATTCCTTGTAGTGCTGGTTTGGTGTTCATGAAGTTTCTCAGGTGTTCTTTGTCATGGAAGTATATTATTTCCCCAAACATTTTGAAAGAGAGTTTTGCAGGATACATCAGTCTAGGTTGGAGGTTGTTTTCTTTTAGGACTTGAAATACCTCACTGCAGGCTCTCCTTGACCTGAGGGTTTGTGTTGAAAAGTCTGCTGCAATTCTGATGGGCTTTCCTTTGCATGTGATTTGTTTCTTTTGTCCTACCGCTTGTAGTATTTTGTTCTTCTGTGGGGTTTCTGGGATGTTGATTATATTATATGTGTAGGTGTAGATTTTTTTTTTAAATCATGGCTAGTTGGAATCCTATATGCCTCACCTATCTGTATGTTGAATTCTTCCCTTCTGTTTGGGAAGTTTTCTGCCATTATTTCTGTGAACATCTTTTTTCAGTCATTTGTATTTTCTCCTGCTACTTCATGGATTCCTATCAATCATAAGTTATTCTTCTTTGCATCATCTAGGAGTTGTTGAATAGATTTCTCATGATCCCTTACTGCTTTTAAGAGACCTCTCTTTTCATGGTCAGTGACTGCAATCCTATCTTCTATATCTGAGATTCTATCTTTGCAATCTTTTATTCTGTCAAGTACACTTTCAATAGAGTTTTTAATCTCTTGGGTATCTGTTTGAGTCTGTTTTATGGATTCCATTTCTTTCCTCTCTTGGGCATTCACTGTTTTCATTTCTTTCTTTTGCTGGGCCTTCATGGCTTTCATCATGGTCCTGAGGTCATCTATTTTTTTCAGTTTCTGTTCTAGAGTCTTAAATCATGACTTCCATTTTTCTCACCATCTCTATGATTATCTGAGAAATTATTTCTGTTTTGCATTTTTCTAGAGCCTGATTGATCTGTTTTGTTTCTTCCTGTGCTATGGATTCAGGAGGTCCTACTGGTTCACTATCAGACTTTTCATTCTCGTTTGCCCTATGGTTTGCCACTGGTGACCTGGAAGTCTGTCTTTTTGTCTTACTTAAGTGTTTTCTCATTTTTATTTTTGCTGTTGGGTTGTCTTTGGTTTAATTTCTGGGTTGTTACTCAAATCTTACTGATATAGTTGTGCTTTAGCTTTTGAGTCTCTAATGACTCATAGACATTCTCATTTTCATAATATCAGAGAAAACAACTCATCAAGTCAATGACAATCCTTTATCTCCATTGATACAATCAGCAACACAGTAGGATCAAACACAACCTGCAAATTAGCCACTCATGGTAGTCATTAATCTATCACCCTTAAGCCATGTGAATTAAATTAAAGTGAAGAAGCAGCCCAAAATATGTTTCAGGGAATACACTCTTCATTATAGCATCTTTTCCATTTAGGATGGGGGCTTAGATAGAGTCAGGATGAGAGGACTAGATAAGTGAAAGAATTGGAGAAGGTTTCAAGTGAAGCTAGAGGACATAGAATGGCCATACAATCTTTAACAAACTATTAAATTTGAAAGGGATAGACAGAGTGCAAGAATAAGGACAGGAATATATCCCCTTAACAGTAATAGGGGCTCACTTTCCCTTGAAACTATTGACCCATGAGTAAATTAAAAAGACAGAAGAAAAGAACATAAAGAAAAAAGAAAAAATGATAAAAGAAAAAATCTAGGTTAGGGCAGGAGAAGGAACAGAAAGGGAGATGAGGGATAATATGGTAGAGCAAGAGACTGAGTTGGAGAAATAGCACAGAAAAAAGAAAGAATTTGCACAGTTGAATGAGGAAAAGAAAGAAACAAATGAACTTGAAGGTCTTCTTTCAGACTGTATCTCTGCTGTCATAATATACACCATGTGCAGCCATGTGCAGAACCTAGCACAATCAGGTGGTCTGAGAGTGTGGGGGCGTGTTTCAGGGGCCCCTGCATGGCTACCTTCCTTGCTGGAGCTGGTGGCGGCACAGACAGGGGAGGGTACTGCTACTGGTCTGCTGAATGGACCCATGCAGGCTGGAGGGAGAGCAGATCTCAGAGCAGCCTTCCCAAATCTCACATTTCTGGCTGGGGCTGTTGGCATGCAGTCAGGTCATGGGAGGGCGCAGCTACCTGATCGCACTGAATGAGTCCATGCAGGCTGGAGGGAAAGCAAATCTTGGAGTGGCCTTCCCCTCAGCTACCTCATCTTTGACAAAGGAGCCAACCATCATCACCAAAGAAAAGATAGCTTCTTTAATAAATGGTTTTGGAAAAACTGAATTTCACCTTGTCAAAGATTAAAACTAGACCCATATGCCTCACCCTGCACTAAACTAAAATCTAAGTGGATTAAAGATCTCAATATTAAAACTGAAGCAGTAATCTTGCTGGAAGATTAAGTTAGGTAGAACTCTTGAAGTTACCTGTAGAGGAAAAGACTATGAATAAATCGTCAGTAGCAGGGGAACTAGCACAAAGAATCAACACTTGGGATCTCATCTTTTTAAAGTTTCTGCACTGCCAGAGAAATCTCAAGCAGAGCTAAGAGACAACCCACAATGTTGGAAAAAATTTTTACCATCTGTTCCTCAGAAAAAGGTCTACTCTGCAGAATATATAAAGCACTAAAAAATAAAACAGACCCCTCAAATATAAAGACCCAATTCAAAAATGGGCTCAGAAATGAACAGAAATTTCACAAACAAAGAAGTAAAACCAGCAAATAGGGCTGGGAAATTAGCTCAGTGGTTTTGCCACCTGCCTTGTGAGGGCAAGGATCTGAGTTAGACTCCTGGTACAAAAAAAAAAAAAAAAAAAAAAAAAAAAAATTGAAAAGGGCCAGGCTTTGTGGTGCATGCCTGTAATCCTAACACATGGGAGGCTGAGGCAGGAGGATTGCTGTGAGTTCGGGACCAGTCTGGGCTACAGAGTGAGGTCCAAGTCAGTCTCAACTACATAGTAAGACCCTGTCTCAAAACAAAAAACCCAAAAATCCAGCAAATAAACATATAAAAAAATGTGCAACATCACTGGTCATTCGAGAGTTGCAGATGAAAACATCACTGAGATTCCACTTCACCCCAGTAAGAATGGCCACTTTCAAGAAATCAACCCTTTGATCCCTGCTTAAAAAAAGAACAGAAAAAAAAAGAAATCAACCAATAACAAATGCTGGTGGGGTTGTGGGGAGATAGGAAACTTTCTTCATTGTTGGTGGAAGTGTAGACTGGGGCAATCACTGGAAATCAATATGGAGATACCTCAAACAATTAGGAGTAGAAGTCCCATATGACCCAGCTATTCCTCTGATGGGCATCTTCCCAAAAGAATTAAAAGAATCACACCACAGTGATGTATGCTTATTCATGTTTATAGTGGCACTGTTTGTAATAGCTAAAATTTGGAAACAGCCTAATTGCCCATCAACTGGAGACTGGAAAAAGAAGATTTATTTTTGTTGTTGTTGATGTGTTTTGTTTCATTTTTTGAAATAAAATGGAGTACAACTCAGCCATAGAGAGTGAGAAATTAGAGATATTGATAGCTAAGTAGATGCATATTGAGGCCATACTCTTCAGTGAAATTAATGTCATGTGTAAAAACCGAATAGTTTCTTTGGTGTGAAAAAGTAAAAGTGTAAATAAGGATCAAAATGTATAAATGATATTGTATAATAGGAAGAAAATGTCTAGGAAGTGGGAGGGGTAGGGGAAAGGCAAAAGTGGAAAAGAAAAAATATGTGAAAAGGAAAAACATGGAAATGAGGTCTGTAAACAGAGAAGGGTGGAGGGGGCTGGGGAACAGGGAAAAATAAGAACCAAGATAAATCATGTAATGGTATAAGATCTCAATGATGAATGTAACTGTATTATATATCTAAAATGTGCCAATAAACTCAATAAGATAAAAAAAGAGTAAAGAAGGATTGATTTGGAATGGAGTGAAGGAAGCCCAGAAAGTACCTTTTAAAAACTTCTTTTAAAACCTTTCATTAGAAACTCAAAAAGGTGGATTAATTTTAATTGTAATTTACAAGGATTAAAATCCTAATATATTAATATTTGCCTATTTATTCATATGTGTCTGTGTAGTAGGAGTTGATCCAGTCATTGCTATTTATTTGACTTGTTCTTTTCAATCATTATTTTTAGTTTAACTTTCCAATAAGTCAAATTTTCTTCAGCTTGAAGACTGTAAATATTTTTCCTCAGAGACTTCTTAATGTCTCAAAAGTATTCCTGCTGGTATTTGATTTTGTGGAATATAGAATATCAACATACAACTTAGTGACTAAAACTCAAATGACCAAAAGCTACAGGCTAGCTCATTAGGAAAGTTAAAACTGAAGTGAAATTGACACCAGAGACTCGTTCAAAACTTCTTGTTGGAAACAAAACAAAAGAAAGCAAAACTCCTTGTTGGAGTGAAAAAGATGAAAAGAAAAATATATTGGTATTGAAATGAATTGTTGTCTTCTTCCTATGGAAAAAAAGTGACAAATACCTTTTTACAGTTTATAGCTTTAATTTTCTCCTTTATGGTGGAGGAAAGCTCTAACCATAAATTTATACATTGGTATGCAGGGGAAAAGTTTGCAAGTCTTCCAACTTTCCTAGGGTGTTCTAGGTTGAGGACAATTGAGAAAAGTGAAAGATGAAGAAAACAATTTCCTAAGGGCCAGGGATTTAGCTCAGTGGTTCTGCCTCCTGCTTCCTAAGCACAAGGACTGGAGTTCTATTGCTGGTACCTCCCCTCAAAAGAAAACAATTTCCTCATCTAAAAAGTGCTTTCTTTTTAGGTATAAACTTAAGAGCACTGATCTGATAATAATACTAAATGTAGCTCATTTCTAATTCTGATTCTGCCACTTAAGTCTGAGGTCATTTGTTGTTTTTTTTTCTCATTGAGTTTATTGGTATACAGTACAGTTTTTAGGTATACAGTACAGTTACATTCATCATTGGGATCTTGTACCTTTACATGACAGGTCTTGGTTCTCATTTTTTTCCCTTATCCCTGCCCTCCCTTTACCTCCTCCTCCATTCGCTATTTACAAACACTTTATTTCCTTTTTTTCATTTTCTCATGTATTTTTTTTCTTTTCCCCTATTACCTTTCCCCTGCCCTTCCCCTTTCCCCTCACATTTAGCACTCTTCCTATTTCACATTGTCAATTATATCATTAGTATCTTATGTACCATTATAGTTTTTCACACTGGAGAAACTATTCAGTATTTATACATGTGCGACTTATTTATTTCACTTAGGAGTATATCCTCAATATGTATCCATTTTCCTATGAATGACTCCAATTTCTCATTCTTTATGGCTGATTAGTATTCCATTTTATAGAAAAACCTCATCTTCTTTATCCAGTCTCCAACTGAGGTCATTTGTAAGCAACTCTTTGAGCCTCAGATTTTCCTTATGTAAAACACAAACATGTAAAATGATCTGTAAGCTTTTTTGTTTTAGTGTAAGGAAAACAAATCATTTTAGAAAGTTCATATTTCCTCTAGAAGTACAGGCTTTGGGAAAGAGAAAAGGGTAGGAACTGCAAATCCTGCTTATAGTTTTTATTTGCTTGTTTCAATGTAGCCTTCTTTCTGTGTTGCAATGGACTATGCAGTTGAAAGTCTTTTTGGCATTGTAGAGTCAGAGCTTGGCTCAAAGTCTAATGCTGCCTCATGAAGTGGTGCTTTATAAACCCCTGAACTATGAAAGGGAAATAATGAAGCCTCGCTCAAATCTTTTGGAGGAAAACAGTAGCTAATAAATGTGAGATCATCAACAGAACCCTTCACATCAATAATACTAATAAAATGGTTAGTAGCAGTAGCTGATGTATAGCCTTGCTTGTGCTTTTCTGCTACACTGGCCTGCAGGGCCACCAAAGCTATTCTGGCCTGCTGACTACCAGGCTGTTATTGTCCCAACGCACACAGAATGCAGTCCAACAGGCAAATAGATGCTGCTACGTTCACCTGTGTGTGTGTGTGTGTGTGTGTGTGTGTGTGTGTGTGTGGGTTCATGCACATGCATGGGCTGGTGTGGTGGAAACCAGCAAGATTGTTTTCTCCCTCTGTTGTCTTCCACCTCCTAGAACATAAGAGTTTGTTGATAAAACTGGCCCTTCTCTCTTGTAGAACAGAAGATAAGCCCATGCTGTCTTTCAAGTCAAACCCATTCCCCATCTGTAAAGATAAAGGCCTGGGAAATGATCAGTACCCTCCACTGTATGGAGGGCTGAGGCTGTGGAATAAATTATGAGAATTTAGGGGCCCAAGGTTAGTTTTAACCCTATCAGATCACATCTTCAAATAATACACCATCATGCAATGATTTCATCATTTATTAATGTAGCTTCATTATGGGTTAGCTACTTCCCCTAATATATATTAGTGACATAACTTAAAATGTTAGGGAACAAAGAGTGAGAAAGTTTAAATGTCCAACTCCAAGGATCTAGTGAGATTAGGTGACATTAAAAGTGTAAAAAAAATCTGTGGCTTTATGTTTTGAACTCCAGTGTCTCATCCTGTCTTAGGGGCTCCTCTCTTCTCTGCCTTTGCCATCAGGCTCACAGCACTCTCTCGTTCCACCCAGCATCGGGTGGTTCAGAACTTGTGTCTTTTGTGGAAATCCTCTCCCTGAGCTGTCTGGGGCTCAGTCTTGAGCATCAGGCTCCCAGGTCCCGGCTGCTGGTGCTGGTCAAGCTCCTGATTTTCTGCCAGGTGGGAGGGCTCCTTTCCTCACACCCGTTTATTGTCAGCCCCTCAGCAGCTCGGCAGCAAGCTTGACAGGACCTGTCTTCCTAGATTGTTAATTTCACAGCCGGATGAGTAGAAAGGTAATTTATATGGGCCAGTCAGATTTTAAATGCTGCTGTGTCTCTTGACGAGGATTTAAAAGAATTATTAGCGTGGTCCGGATTGGCTGTCTACAGTCTCTTTGACACAGTCCCATACTTTTTCCACTTGGTAAGCGCCCTGTGTGGCCTTCCCATGTTGACTGTGGATTACAACCAAGATGAGAAGCGAGTCGCTGGGGGAAGATTTTTGTTTTCATTTATTTTTAATTAATTGCAAACTTCCTCTTTCATTTGGTTGGCCATGCTCTGCAGATCCTGGTGAAACAGGAGCTCTGCCAGTGGAGGAGACACCAGGCCGAGCAGCTAGAGGCCTGAGCACCAGCCAGCTGCTCTGGGCTCAAGCTCAGGGCCAGTCTGCGATAAATCTGCACACTTTGACACCCCCCCCTTCAGAGATGATCCACATGCCTCCTTTCTTAATGGCACTATTTAGAATGAGAAATCATCATTTTTAAAACAGGTTTATGAACTTTTAGTGGGTGAATGAGAGTGCACAGGGGGTCTTGATGGGAGAGGGCTTTTCCGGCCTTGCAGAGATTTATTGCCATCTATAGAACTAGCAGGCGTATACAGGAAGGGCATGCTGAGCAGCTGAACAGCCAAGCAAATCAGAACAAAACAAACACTAGAAGACAATACAAAACAATACTGCAAAACAACAAGAACCGCAACATCCCCCACCCCCAAAACCAGGGGCTTAGGAAACAGTCATGTCTGGTTTTGAGGTCAGACTGACATGATCGGCAGCCTAGTCCTGCTGCTGAATTATTCTGACTGTGGGCAAAATTATTTATCAATTACTCATTTACCCAACTTTCCAATCCTCAACTTTTTCCTCTGTAAAATTGCTGTGAAAATTAAAGCATATATGAAACCCTTGGTACCTATAATTGATAGAAATTTATAAATAATAGAAATTATTGCTGGGCAATGTGGCACACCCCTGTAATCCTGGCATTCAGGACACTGAGGCAGGAGCATTGCCATGAGTTCAAGGCCAGCTTGAACTAAACCAAATAATGAAACCCTGTCTCAACACACACATTCAATATAATCTTACAGGAGATAAAAAGTTATCTAAATAGAGAGTCCATATATCTTAAGTCTGACTTGAAAAACTTCTTGTTCCAACTAAATTATCAACTAGGGTAACAGAAACACCTTTCTAAAAACTGGGGAAACATATAGATTACAAGGATATAAATCACTGGATACCTATGTCCTCAGAGGAGAAATACAATCTCCTCTGCCCTGTGCACCCCAAGTCTAAAGACTGAGGAAAGGGCTGGAATTGGGCGCCGCCAGGGAGGAAGGCTAACTCTGGCTGGGGGTGGAGAGTATTGGTCTCTGGTGAGTCATGGTAAATGTAGTCAAGAGAGAAAGCTTGGGTACAAGCAAGAAAAGGAAAGAAAATGGAGAATGTTGCTTAAAGCAAAGATGCTTAAGCATTTTCAATTTAAGTGGAAAGGTGGCTTTCAAAAAAGTGCACTCAGGCAGCCCAGGAAGATAAAAGGAAATACAGAAAAAGAGGATAAATGAAACCTCTTTTTCCTGAAAACCCCAAGCCTTTGTCATTAGTTTAGAGTTTGTTTTTACAATTTCTGCTTTATATGGGGGGGCACAGGTCTAGAAATTTAATAGTAGTTTTTGGATATTGTTATCCAACCAGAAGTGTTTGCATTTCCTGAGTTTGGAATGCATATATTTTAATATTGATTATGCTTTTTAAAATTGAACATGCTCATATATGTTCTCACCAACCTTATTTTCCCCACTCAGCTGGAAATCACAGACCCAACAAATTCATAGTGCAGATATATTTTCCTGGAAAATTCATTAAATGGGAGTCTACAGGTAAAGAAGTAGGTGTCCGATCTGGAGAGAGGAGTCCTGGCTTCTCTCTGTTTATTGCGTGACTGCTTTCGGAGCTCATCTGTGCTGGGGTTTCTTTACCTTTCAAGTGAAAGCATTGACTTATCTCTAAATCCTTTCCAAATCTTAGGCTTTGTAATTTTATGAAGTGCATGAAGTGAAGTCAGTCACAAAATGAAGCAGGACCAGGACATATGAATTGTGGAGGGGCCAAAGTGCTCCTTTGCCTCTCAGAACCTGGCTTCTCTCTTGCCGAGTGTCACTGTTTTGGAGCAATGTAATGAAGGTTGAAATTTAAAAGCCATTTTTTTTTTTCCTGAGAAAGTTATACCATTTTTATTCACTAATGCCTTATAGAAGCCAATTTTTAAATATTTTTAAACTTTTTTTTTCTTTTTATTGAGTTTATTGGTACAATCTAGATATACAATACAGTTACATTCATTATTGGGATCCTGTACCTTTACATAATAGGTCTTGATTCTCATTTTTCCCCTTGTCCCTGCCCTCACTTCACCCTCTCCTCCCCTCCCCATTTACAAACACTTTATTTCCATTTTTTCAATTTCTCATATTTTTTCCTCTCCCTTATTACCTTTCCCCCACCCTTCCCACTTTCCCTACACCTTTAGCCCTTTACTTCCTATTTCACATTATTAATGATCTCATTAGGATCCTGTGTACTATTATAGCTTTTCACACCAGAAAAACTATTTGGTATTTCAGTTAAAGAAATCTCTGTATGAACATTAAAAATAGGAAATCCTAAAATAAAACTAAAAAGGAAAGTAAAAGAGAAAAAGAAATGATGTAAGATTAAAATAATCCTTAATTCTGAAGATGAAAATGGTCCCTGAACATATTTAAGTTGCTTCTTGCTCTTGTAGTCTTATCTTATTCTTTTTTTCATTATTTAGAGAATACTTTATTAGTTTCTGTAATCAAACCCACGTACATATGACCTAATTAGTAGGTAGATTTCATTAGTCAGAATCTCTGAGTCCCTAAGATATCTGTATAAATAAGGATCTGATATAATTCATGTTTGATTAAATTTCACCTATAAATCCAGTTCTTGGAATTAATAATTTACTATTGGCATATTATTGAGCCAGTATTTATTGAATGACTGATGGAGACAGACAACTAGAATGGATATTTATATACATTATATTATATACATATTGTATTATATATAATTGCATATATATCCATCGCATATATTATATACGTGTGTGTGTGTGTGTGTGTATATATGTATGTATAAAAAGATGAATAATAGCAGTATGTTATGCATCAATAGCAGCAACAGCTTTTCCAGGTTCTGCAATCATCTGAACAAAATTATAGACATTCAGCACATTACATTAAAAAAAAAACAAAAAAAAAACAAAAAAAACAAAGAAAAGAATAATATCCAGAAAACAGTAAAGTTCTGTTGCTGTTGTGGTACCTGGCACCATTTTTTTTTTAGCATTTTAATCATCATCTGGAAAGAGAATATTCTAGAGTAATGTCATTAAATATAGTTCTGATAAAGCATGGTCACTACTATGTATCATAAAGCAGGTACAAGATATTTTACCTTCACAGAAGTATGATACAGTACCATTCTACATCAATAATACTAGAATCAGTTTTGGTTTGAAATTTGCCTTGTCTGCAAATAAGATTGCTACCCCTGCTTTTTTCTGGGCTCCTGTCACATGGAGAATTGTTTTCTATGCTTTCACTCTCAGTCTATGGGCTTCTTTTTGCACCAGGTGTGTTTTTTGTATACAACACATAGAAACCAATTTTTAAATAAGCAGGTCAGGCTATGCTCCATGAGAGATTCTGGGAAATAGGGCAGGTGTAACTTGATCAGAAGGTGAAGTGGGAAGGGACTCATGTATAGACAGCACCAACTTAGCAGCAGTCCCTGCCATTTGGAAGGATTCCTAGGACACAGGGGGCTTGAAAGTATGGATCCTGAGTAGGGCCAAAGGTAGAGAGAGAATAATGAAGCAGAACCAAAGGCAAGCATTGCCGAAGTCCATGAGTGCAGCTATGGAATCATCTTTTAAAGTCCTGCTAATGAAGATACACTTCTTGGAGACCAAAGTTTAATAGTTTTTTACATAGTTGAAAAGGACATTTGAAGTCTGTGAGTCTGTGATAGGTGAGCTTTTCCCATCTTAGGATGAGGTTGAAGAGAAGTCATTGGCCAAACCACCAAAGGAAACTCTGCAGCCGGTCCAGAGCCTCAGCAGCCCTGGCATCTCATGATGACTCGTGGTCAAAGTCATGTGCTCCGCTAGAGTCACAGAGGGGAGATTCAGGTTAAATGAAAAAGGTGGCAGGAACATCGTTCAAAAGCTCTAATCATGAGCAGTCTACTCGTACAAGCAATTTTGAAATGGTATCCAAGTTTTCAAGTTTTCTACAGGAAAGATTTAAATGTAATTTCCTTGAGTCTTAATTGCTAATTATTTTAACAAAGGGCTCTAAATTAAACATGCTCTACGTTAAAGGTTTTAAGGAGTTTGAAGCAATTGCTGTCACTGGAAATGTGTTTAGTATCTGTTCTCAGAAGTGGAATCTAATCAGCCGAGTAAGGATGGTGACCTCAGAAAGCCAGAAGCATTGGCTTTAATTGTGTTAGGAACTTAGTGTCCACTTGAATGAAAAACTACCCTTGATTGGCCGAAAGTTTTGGAACTTAAAGATCAGTGTATCTGAGTCCATCATGTGTAAACTATAAGAAGAGTACTTTAAAATTTATTTTCTGATAGGCTGACCTGTCAACAACTAATTAACTTGACAAAAAATTGAAATGGGTTGTGAATTGAAATGGCACTCAAATATGTTTTTCTATCCTAAGTGACATTAAAAATTGTATTTAGGAACAAAATCTTTCAATAAGATATGTTTCTTCTATTAATAATCCCATGAAAGAAGTTCCGATTTATCTATATCTCTACAGCTGTAAATATAGTACTTATGAATAGTCACTCAATCGAGCACGAGCATTTCAATACTTATGGATACATAGCTCAATCAAATGCTGTCAGAACATAGATGATCAACCTCTTCTGTCATTTAAAAAATGCTCAGTCAAAATTTTATTTTCCCATATTTGGGTACTCCAAAGAATTTTATATTACAATGTTTGGGTTACTATAATAAAAGATGGACCAGGATTTTATGTTACTTTTGTTTCCTTGGAGTTGTAGTGAGTTCTGAATCTGTGAGCAAAAGTTGCTTGATACCCAAGACTCTTAAGCAGAGAATCAGCAGTTGCCAGGACCAAATCACTTCCTACAGAAAACGAAAGCCTTACAGTCTCCACCTTCACTGCCAATAAATAGAAGAGAACTTCTGGAGAAAGGAAAGGAATGAGCTTCTCTTTGTGGATTTTAATATTCCTGAAGATGCCTATACCCTACTTAGATTTTGCTTCCATTTGCTTAGCCAGTTGACTTGCTACCTGTCTGGGTACTAGAGATAACAAAAAGGCAATTTGTGAGGGAGGTGATGGATTTTCCAGGTAAAGAGAGGGCTGGGGTTGAGGGACACACCTTTGTTGTTCCCTAGCTAACATTTCTTAGTTCAAAGAATTGTCTGGGGAAAGAAATAACATGGAGAGTGAGGGGCTGTGCTCTTGGTAGACCTGGTATGTCACAGGAGTGAAGAGCCCTAGGTCATGGACAATCTGTTGGCCATAAGCCAGAGGCCAGAGAGTTCCTGACCACTTCTCATAGTAAATGGCCACCACCTGGGAAAATGTGTAAGGGTACTCATTGATCCTTAGCAATTAGACTGTTGGAGCCACTGCTCTTCTCAACAAATCCAGAGACAATGAGCAAGAGCAGTAGTTTGGGCTTAGCTAGCGTAGAAATGCACCCTCTTGGTCAGGACCAGGGCATTTCCTTTTCTCAGATGTGACGTTGCTTTCTGTCTATGAGCACTGTCCTAGCATGGTCCTAGCATTATGTGTCTCCACCCCTCCCACCATGCTACCAGATTTCAAGTGGATTCTGTGCATGTAGCCTGGTGGTCTCCTCATCATTCTCCATACAGCAACAAGAATGATCCTAAGGAAAGAAAATCTAGCTATGTCACTTTCCAGATTAAAACTCATGATCTCCTTAGAATAAACAAACTTTTTCCCCCCTGTTTTCCCTGGCTTCATGTTTTCACGGTGGTTGGCTTCTTTTAGTGCTTCTACCTTGCCAGTGTTCTCTCTTACTGCTAGGCTTTCTCAGTACCTTCTACTCTGCCAGGAATGCTTTCCCTGTGGACACTGAACCTCCCATTTACTTCAGACCTGCTACTTCTCACTGACCTTGACTTAACAGATTTAGTATTGCTTCCCTACAATACACCTGGCTATCAGTTCCAGTAACAATTGTTGCTCCCTCCACTGTGGGAGTGAAAACCTGCCTGTCTTATGCACCACACAATTCTGACCCAGAGTACATACTTAATAGATATTTACTGAAAGAATAAGAATTAATTAGGGATCATTTAATCCTTGGACACTAAAAGTTAAATTTAGTTACCTTAATCAGATCAAAACTGGGCCTTCTACCTGTGCCAATATCAACATTTGACTCAGAGAAGATGCTGACATTATATCAAGGTATCAACTAGAGAATAGCGAATATAATCCATCATTTTGCAGGAAACAAGAAAAGTAAAAACTTCAGTGCTTCTAGCAGAGTTTAACCTGATGACTATGTACCACATGCCTTCACTTAGTCTCAAACCATTTCAGCTTTGTGTTATTGTTTATCCTAAGGCTTTCCTTCATGTTCTAAACACTCAATCATTTCCTTGTTCTTATCAATTATTGTTTTCTTTCAGTATGCCTAGAAATGATATAAGCAAAACTATGAAGTACTCTGATCTATATTGAAAGCCAAATTATGAACTTTCTACATGGATTTCCTCCCCTCCTCAGGCTACCCAGGCCTTTCCAACCCCCCAAAACTCCATGCCAATCTGCTCTCTCAAACTCTGAAAAAGAATTCAACTCTTTTATTGCATTAATTTTATTGGGATGCTATAGCACAGTCCTACTGTTGGTTTAAAGCAACAAAGACTGAAGGATAGAAGTCTAAAAGCAAAATGGTGTGAGGTTGGTTCCTTCTTAGAGCTTTGAGGAGGAATCTACCCCATGGCTCTCACCTGGCTTCTGGTGCTTTATTGGCAACATTTGGCATCTCTTGGCTTGGAGGAACATCACTTAACCTCTGGTTTCATCTGCACATGCTCTTCTCTGTTTAATGTCTCCCTAATTATATGGACACTAGTCATACTGATTATGGCCCTTCTCTATTTTAATATGAGTGCACCCCAATTTAAATAATGCCACCTGAAAATACCCAGTTCCAAATAAGGGCATATTTTAAGGTCTAAGATTTCATCACTTGAATTTTTAGAAAACACAATTCATACCATAACAGTTACAAATATCAGAAACTTTTGCATAAATGGAAAATGGAATCCATTGAACTTGAACAAGATGGTATACTACAATGCCACTGTGATAAAAACAGCATGGTACTGGCAAAGAAAAAGACCAGAGGATCCATGGAACAGATTAGAAGATGCAGAAATAAATCCTCACTCAGCTACCTCCTCTTTGGAAAAGGAGCCAATCATCCTCAGTGGAGGAAAGATAACCTGTTTAATAAATTGTGTTGGAAAAAATGGGTTTCAACCTGCCAAAGATGAAAACTAGACCCTTATCCTTCACTATGCACTAAACTAAAATCCAAGTGGATTAAAGATCTAAATATTAAAACAGAAACACTAAACTAGTTGGAAGATAAGTTAGATAGAACTCTTAAAGCTACTGGTATAGGAAAAGACTTTATGAACAAATCCTCAGTAGCATGGGAACTAGCACAAAGAATCAACAACTGGCCTCTCATCTCTTTTAAAAGCTTCTGCACTGCAAGAGAAAACACCAACAGAGCTAAGAGACAACCACAAGTTTGGAAAAAATTTTTACCAGCTGTTCCTCAGATGAGGGTCTACTATCTAGAATATGTAAAGAACTAAAAAAATCAAGCCCCCAAATATAAAGACCAGATTAAAAAATGGGCATCTGAAATTAATAGATATTTCTGAGACAAAGAAGTCAAACCAGCAAATAAATATATGAAAAAATCTTCAATATTATTAGTCATTCAAGAGATCTAGATGAAAACAACACTGAAATTCCACCTCATCCCAGAAAGAATGGTTGCTATCAAGAAATCAACCAACAACAAATGTTATCTGGATTGTGGGGAGAAAGGAACCCTTCTTCATAGTCGGAAGGAGTGCAGACTGGTGCAACCAAGGTGGAAATCAATGTGGACATACTTTAAATAACTAGGATTAGAAGTTCCATTTGACCCAGTTATCCCTCTGCTGTGTATCTTTCCAAAAGAATTAAAAGAATCATCCCACAGTGATATATGCTCACCCATGTTCATAGCAGTACAGTTTGTCATAGCTAAAACTTGGAAACAGCCTAATTGCCTATCAACTTAAGAATGGATAAAGAAGATTTTTTAAAATATAAAATGGACTGCTACTCAGCCATAAAGAATGAGAAACTAGAAACATTTATAGCTAAGTGGATGCACATTGAAGACATAATCTTAAGTGAATTAATAGCACACACATGTATGTGTAATTCCCCTGGTGTGATAAACAAAGTGTAAATAAGGATCAAAATGTATAATTGACATTGTGTAATAGGAAATAAAGGTCTAAAAAAGGAAAAATAAGGTATAAGGGAAAAATAAGGAGGGGTAGGGGAAAGGTAAGAAAGGAAAAGAAAAAATACAAAAAAAGAAAAAGAACGGAAACAGTCTTTGTAAATAGGGAGTGGGGAGGGGGTGAAGTGAGGCAAGGGGAATGGGAAAAAAATAACAACCAAGATCTGTCATGTGAAATTACAAGACCACAGTGATGAATGTAACTGTATTGTATACCTAAAATGTACCAATAAAGAAAAAAAATAGCCTTTTCCAGGAGAAAAAAAAAAGATAGTATTGAAAGTTCTTGGTGATGGGGACTGCTCAAGAGTCTCTTCTAGGCAGTACAGCTGGAGAGAGTGGACCATTTCTTTTGTCCTTGGAAAATTCAACACAAGATTTAAAATCCTGGTAGATAAAGTTTGATTAGCAAGGCTTTGGTCATATGCCCACTCTCGGGCTGCAAGAGATGGTGATGTGATAGTGTGCAAAAATGTCGGTCAAGGAACACCCCAGTTTAGTTTCCATAACGTATGTGGGGAAGGCTCTTGGATTTATTCTATAATTCTGCATGCTTGGCAGGGTAAAGGTAATTAGGAAGAATGTGGGACCTGGAAATATTAGAGATGGGAAAAAGATGCTAAAAAAAATTCTCCACTTTTTTTTTTGAAAAAAGGCCATAAATTCAAGAGAAATAGTTTATAGTATGAGTACAAGAACCAAATACAGGGCTATTTGTAGGAAGATATAAATTGGGGCTTTGAGAAGCCCATCACTATACTGCCTACTGGGCCTCTTTGCATGGTGATGTTCCCTTAGAACAAATACTGCCATCTTTGCAGGCTCTCATTGGGTGTACATTGTAGAGATTAGAATTTCCAAGAAGTATAAAGGGAGAGGAAGGTATCAGGCTAATATTTTTTTTGTGTGGTGTTGGGGACTGAATTCAGGGTTCACTGCCTGCCAAGCAAGCACTCTGCACTGATTTATACATATTCCCAGTCTTATTATTATTTTTTTGAATTTTTCTTTTGATACTAGACTTCAGATTTACAGAGGTCTTCATGTACTTGCACATAGGAAGCAGAATCAATCCTAGTTAAAATTACACTGAATGCCATTAGCCTGAAACACCCAAGATTTTTATCCATTGGGCTGGCTGACCTGGCATGGGCTTCCAGGGGCAGAAGGCTCTAGATGATCTTCTTAAAGTAACACCATGATCCGATGCAAAGAGTATGAGCTTCAGGATCACTTGGTTTTTTGGTAAGAAATAAAGGCATGGACTAAGTAATCTACTTCCTCCAGACCTCAGGATCCTCCACTGAAATAGGACTGTAATTTCCCCCACATTTCTATATTTGAGCATTCTAGAAAGAAATTCTCTGATAATAGGTCAGAAGAACCTCATTCCAGGAGGAGTCCTGCCTATACCTGGGATTGGAAGGAGTGTTACACAGAGGCCAGGGAGAATGGACAGACAGACAGTCTTCATCCAGTCTCTCTCAGTCTATTACCTTTAGGTCAAATCTTTTTGTCCAGTCCCATTTCTATATGGCTGTCTGAGCTTTATGGGATCTAAGGCTACGCAGAGTTTTCTCTGGGTCTTTTGGAAGTCACCCATATTATGTCAAAGTTTGATTAAATACACATGTTATGCTTTCTGCATCTATTGCAGAGTCCTTGACTCTGTTAACATAGTGTATTACATTCATTGATTTCCATATGTTGAACCATCCTTGCATCCCTGGGATAAATCTGACTTGGTCAGAGTGTATAATCTTCTAGATGACTCTCTGTACTCTGTTTGCCAGTATGTTATTGAGGATTTTTGCATCTATATTCATTAAGGAGATTGGCCTGTAGTTCTCCTTTGGGTCTTTCCCTGGTTTGGGATTCAAAGTAACACTTGTTCAGGAATGACTGCAAGTATTGCTTCCCTTTCAATTTCATTGAAAATTTTAAAGAGTTGTGGCAGTAGTTCTTCTCTAAATGTCTTATAGAATTCATCAGTGAAGCCATCAGGACCTTGGTTTTTCTTTGCTGGTAAATTTTTAATTATGTTTGCAATTTCACTGATTGTAATTGGGATGTTTAGAATATTTTTATCTTCTTCATTCAACTTCGGTAATTTATAAGTATCTAGAAATCTGGCCATTTCTTCTGTGTTTTCCATTTTATTAGAGTACAGGTTCTCAAAGTAGGTATTAATGATCCCCTGGATATTTGCTGTATCTGTTGTGACTTCACCTTTTTTATTCCTAATTGCATGGATCTGAGCCTTTTATTCCCTTTTTTTGACAAGGTTGGCTAAGGATTTATTGATTTTATTTATTCTTTCAAAAAACTAAATCATCGATTTGTTGTTATTTTTGTATCATTCTCTTAGTCTCCATTGCATTGATTTCTGCTGTGATCATTATAATTTCCTCCCTAGTATTGTAAGACTCAAAGTCTCACTTACACTCCACAGAGTGTGAGCAGCTGAATAGGCCTCCACGATGTTGGGTTCTATAGCCCAATGAGGCTCCGGGAGCGCAATGGAGGAATGAGAAACCCAGGAAGGAACACATCAGGCTAGATGGTAAATAGACCTTTATTAGTCTGGCCAGATGGCACTCTCAGAACTAAGTAGCTCAGATAGGCACCAGCTCAGGGGCTGAGGTCCTTTTATAGGGGGGTTAAAAAAGGGGGTTAACATGTTAAGCTTGCAGGCAGGGGACAAAGGTCTGCTGACTTGAGCTGGTGGTCAGCAGTCACACATTGATGATTAACAGATATTTATAGGATGGTTCAAAGGCCACCAAGACATTAAGGATGAGCAAACAGTTCAACGATTAACTTGGGGTCTCTATGTATTTCATAGTATAGAACCACTAATTTACACATTAATTTGGATCCAGACTTCAAACAGTACAAGATTGCCTTAAATTCCTAAGCCCGGGTTTGAACAAAGGTTGGGGCTATGGCTACAATGGGAAGGGGTTAGAGCACTGTCTCCTAGGCCCTTTGTCATTTAGCGTGGGCTTGTAATTTAGGTCTTACAGTATGCTCTTTGAGTTTCTTTTGCTCTTATTTCTCTAGGAGCTTAAGATTCACCATTAGGTTGTTTATTTGAGCTCACTCTGTTTTCCCAGTATGGGCATTCACTGCTATGCATTTTCCATGTAGACCTGCTTTCATTGTGTCCCATAGATTCCTGTATGTTGTATTGGCATTATTATTTATTTGTAAAAACTGACTAATTTCTTCTTCAATTTCCTCTCTGACCCTTTGATTGATCAGGAGAGTGTTGTTCAATTTTCATGTGTTTGTGAAGTTCTTAAGTTTTCTTATGCTATTGATCTCCCATTTAATTACACTATGTGATAATATACATGGGATGACTTCAATTCCTTTGCATTTACTTAAACATGTTCTATGAGCTAATGTGTCATCTATTTTGGAGAATGACCCATGTGCAGTGGAAACGAATGTACATCTTAATTTTGTGGGGAGGAACACTGTAGATAACTATTTAGTCTGTTTGTTCAAAATCTTGGTTCAGTTCTAGTATTTCATTTTAAATTTTTTTGTCTAGATGATCTGTCTATTTGTCATAGGCGGGTATTTAAGTCCCCCACTACAATTGCATCAGTGCTTATTTGGTTTTTCTTGCCCCTTAATATTTGTTTTGTATAGTTGGGGTCATTAGTATTTGGTGTGTATATATTTACGATTGTCATCTCTTCCTGTTGGATTGTTCCCTTTAGAAGGATGTAGTGTCCTTCTTTGTCTCTCTTAATTTTGCTTTGAAATTTACTTTGTCTGTGAATAAGATAGCTACCCCTGCTTTTTTTCTGTGCCCCTGTCACATGGAGAACTGTTTTTCAACCCTTTACTTTCAGTCTATGAGTTTCTTTTTTGAACTCAGTGTGCTTCTTATGTACAACTTATTGTTGGATTTTGCTTCTTAATCCATTCTGCCAGTCTGTTTCTTTTGATTGGTGAATTGAGACCATTAACATTGATGGTCTTCACTGATTTCTATTGTCTTATCATTGTCATGTTATTGTCCTATTGTTGGCTCTTTTTAATTTCCCCCCCTCTCCCTTTAGTTTCTTGACTTGCCTAATTGATTTGCTGTGTTGGGTCTCATTTTGTTATGACCTTCATTTTTTTTTTTCTAGGATATTGTTTAGAATTGTTTGGAGTGCTAGCTTGGTATTCTTGAAGTCTCTCAGGTATTCTTTGTCATAGAAGTATCTTATTTCCCTGTCAATTTTGAAAGGTGAATTATCAGGATACATCAGTCCAGGTTGGAGGTTGTTTTCTTTTAGAACTTGAAATACCTCACTCCATGCTCTCCTTCCTTGGCCTGAGGGTTTGTGTTGAAAACTGCTGTGATTCTGATGGGCTTTCCTTTGCATGTAATTTGTTTCTTTTCTCTAACCGCTTGCAGTATTTTGTTCTTCTGTTGGCTTTCTGGGACGTATTATATACCTAGGTGTAGATTTTTTTTTTTTATCATGGCTAGTTGGAGTCCTTTGTGCCTCACTTATCTGTATGTCAAATTCTTCCCTCCTATTTTTGGGAGTTTTCTAACATTAATTCTGTGAACAGGTTTTTTTTTTTTTTTTTTTTGAGTCATTTGTACTTTCTCATGCTACGTCTTGGATTCTTTATGTCATTCTTCTTTGCATCATCTAGGAGTCGTTGGATTCATTTCTCATGATCCCTTACTGTTTTTAAGAAATTTCTCTTTTCATTGTCTCTGACTGCAATCCTATCTTCTATATCTGAAATTCTATCTTCACATTCATTTATTCTGTTGCAAGTGTTTTCTATAGAGGTTTTTTGTTGTTGTTGTTGTTTTTGTTTTTTTTTTTGAGATGGTCTCACTATGAAGTTGAGACTGCCCTGGAACTCACTATGTAGCCCAGGCTGGTCTCAAATTCACAGTGATCCTCCTGCCTCAGCCTCCTGAGTGCTGGGATTACAGGTGTGCACTACCACGCCCAGCTCTGTAGAGTTTTTAATTTCCTGAATATCTGTTTGAATCTGTTTCATGGAATCCATTTCTTTTCTATGTTGGGTATTCATGGTTTCCATTTCTTTCCTATGCTGGGGATTCATGGCTTCTATCATGGTCCTGAACTCACTTTTTTTTGGTCTTTTTCTGTTCTAGAGTCTCTAATCATGCTTTTCACTGTGTTCACCATCTCTGTAGTTATCTAGGAAATTATTTCTGTTTTGAATTTTCCTAGAGCCTGATTGATCTGTTTTGTTACTTCCTGTGCTATGAGTTCAGGGTGTCCTGGTGGTTGATTGTCAGACTTTTCCAACCACATTTCCCCTAGAGTTTGCCATTGGTGAACTGGAAGTCTGTCTTTGTGCCTTGCTTAAGTGTTTTCTCATTTTTATTTTTGTTGTTGATGCTGTCTTTGGTTTAATTCCTGGGTTATTGCTTTGATATAGCTGCTGTTTAGGTTTTGAGTCTCTAATGACTCAGAGACACTCTCAGTTTCATAATATCAGGAAGGACAACTGATTAAATCAATCATAACTCTTTAGCCCAGTCAATACAAACAGCAACAGAATAGCATCAGGCACAGTTTAGAAACTGACAATTTGTGGTAGTTATTAATCTATTGCCTTTAACCATGTGAATTAAATAAAAATTGGGGACCAGCCCCAAATCTGTTTATAGTGAATAAACTCTTCATTATAACAAGTTTACCCTTCAGGATAGGGACTTAGTTGGAATTGGGAGGAGAGGAATGGATAGGAGAAGGTTTCAAGTGAAGCCAGAGGACACAGGATGATCACACAAACTCTAGGTAACTGTTGAAGGCAAGAGCAAAAGACGGTGCAAGAACAAAGACCAGAACAGAACAACTTAAAAGTAATAGGGAAGCTATAAATTGTACTCACTTGCATTTAAAATATAACTATCGGGCAAAAGAAAAAGAGAGAAGAAAAGAAAAAGAAAGTAGAAATACAAATTAGGGCAGGAACAGGAACAAAAAGGGAGATGAAAAATAATGTGCAGGAGCAAGAGACTGAGTAGGAAAATGAAGAAATAAAATAGGAAGAATTTGAAGAATGGGAAAAAATAAAATTTAAAAATTAATAATAGGAAAAGAAAGAAAAAAATTGAAAAGCCTATTTCAGGGTATGTCTCTGCTGTCACAACAGACAATGTGAGCAGCAGTGTGCAGAATTAAGTCAATTAGTCTTCTCTAGCCAACATCAGACCCCTGAGATTCAGACTGAATTCTGGCTGCAAGGCCCAAGTTGAGTTCCCTAAGTCCTACAGGTTTTAACTCTGCAAGATTTTTTAGCAGGTTCCAGCTGCTTTTCCCCTGAAGATAGTCTAAGACCTGATGGAAGGTGCTGATCCCTTCAACTTACCAACTATGGAGGTCTGGTGTGCCTTCATTGCAGTTGTTTGCATCCATTCTATCTTCTGGAGCTCAGTACAATGGCCTTTATGACCACCTGTGACTCTGCAGAGTGGATCCAGGTACTTGGACAACCAGGAGACCAAGAGCACAGGGGAGGGTTGGGTGCTGCAGAAGCACCTGCATGGCTGTGCATTCCTCACCGGTCTGTTCTGATGAAGGCCCAGGGCACTGGAGGTGGGGAGGCAGCTCCTCAGTCAACTTTGTTGATGGCATTTTATTTTGTCTGCTTCTCAAGTAAGACACCTCCCCTCTGCCACTTTTGCTCTTCCTGCCCTCTGCAGCTCTGTCATTCCACTATACATTATCAGTGTACTTTTTGGGCTCTCTGGAGTTCTTTTGAAACTGGTTAAAGGTACTGAATATTTATATGGGATGTGAGATTGCACAAGTGAAATACAGTGAGTGACTCATAGCTTCTCTTACTATCAAGCTGATCAAAGAATGAACTCTTAGCTTGGTGGAAAGATTGATGGAGCATCACCATCAGTACCTGTTGCTCCCAGAATGTGACTTGGCAAGATTAGAATGTTTTATCAGATTAACCCAGGCATCAGTAAGTCTGAAAATTTACTTAGAAGATTAAATAATCCTTTATTGTGACTGCTGTTACCTTTCCACTCAAATCTCCCCCTATACAATTTCCATTGAAGCCAGTGAAAGTATGCACGAAGATTATAGGTTTGAGAGTTTTGGAAATGTGCACAAATTGGAAATTCACTGTCTGCCTGAATACTCGAGATCCATTAGGAAATGTGAGGGATGATTTCATGAGGCTGGTGATTTTACCCAGACTAGAAAGTTAGTACTCTTCCCTTCTTATCGTGCTTGCTATGACTTGGTGAACTCCTTCTTCTTACATGGTACCAGCCCTTCTGACTTATTTAATCTATTCTCCCCTTGCACATTCCTCTGAAGCCCCATCCTTCCCTCTCTTCCTCCTTTCCTTCCTTCTCTCTTTTCCTCCTTTTTCTGCCTAAGTGTTAAACGCACTTTTCCTCCTATTAGGAGGAGATAGGTGCTCCAGAATAACATTTGTGGCTTTCTAGAAATTCTGCTCATTTTAAATAAATTACTTAAAAAATCTAACCCCCAATTTCCCAAAACTTACTCATTCAGCTAACACTTGTGCAATTTTATCATGCCATATCTCAGTCACCCTTGTAATATATTTTTCTTTGAAATAAACTCACTTTGATGTATATTTTAGCTTTTATGCAAGAAATAATATTTGTGGAACTATGGCTTTGGCCTGTACTGAATATTACACATTAACATAATATATAACTATTAAAATTCTTTGCATACTAGCTATAATCATTATATGTAATACTAGAGGCACCCTTATTGGTCAATATTGTCACTACCCTATATAACCTTCTGTGATGATGAAAATGTTCTGCATCTGCACAATTTGATATGATAGCTACAAGCCACATGTGAGTATTGAGCACTTGAAATATAGCTCATTCAACTGAGAAATGGAATTTTAATTTAATTTAATCAATTTAAATGGAAACAAACACATATGGCTCATGGCTACAATACTGTAAAGCAAGTGCCTGTACTCTGAGATGTGTACTAAATAATCTATAAACATATTTGCTCTACAATTTTTTTAAAAAAGGAAGCTATAAGATAAGGCTATCTGGGTAGACAGAAGATCAGAGCTCTTGGAGTAAAATTTTTGATCAACAAGTACTTTTGTTCAATCTGACTAGTGAATACCCCAGTATTCAGCCTCAAAAATGGATCTCAAAAGTGGAAGCTTAATCAGTGGACCCTCAAGTCACAATGGCTTTGGTAAAAGAAACATAGGATTCAAGTGATTGGGACACTAATTCAAGATGGAGTTTGTCCTGTTATCTACGAATTCATCACCAAACTTAATCCAGTGTTCAGTGTACACTGAGCAATTTATTAGGAAAAGTACAGACCCCATAAGTGTAATTCATAGCATGTGGCAGGGGCTACTGGTCAGGGATACATCTTATGGAATTTATACCTTACAGAGTTGGAAAACTTTGAAGTACAATTCTTTGTCTAACTTAGTTTTATCGTGAACAAATATGAGAGTACTTATAGAGAGAAATCATCTCCAAAGCACACTTGTGGTGATTACCAGCTGGTCCCCTGGCAGCAGATGGATTGAGTGCCTGAGTCAGTCCGACTGATTACCTTAATCACCTTAATCATAGAATCTACCCTCCCTGAAAGGCCTCCTCGTGGAGAGTGGCAGAATGGCCACTCAAAGAGGAAAATGCCTTGTTAGAACTTATTCTGATGTGTTTAACAGAGTGCTTGTGATTCTTATTAGGAACAAGATAATTCATGTCTGTCAACCCTTCACTAGATCTCTTGTTAGTAATGGAAGTTTCCATTTGTCTCTGTTAGGACACAGGGCACCTCCTAGAGATGAACTGCTGAGTGTACAGTCGGCATCTTTCCCAGCATTGCTCATGCATCCATGGCAATAGGCCCTTTTCTGTGTCTTTATGCTACATGCTCTCAGTTGAGGCATATTGGGGAACAGGGAGTATAAGAAATAGTGTCTCAAATCTTCTTCATTCTGAGCTCTTCTAAGTGGATTCACTCTACTGGACCAGATTACTGCTGTTCAAGGTTCTAGGCCAAATATTTGTACTATTTCTCAAGTACTACCTCTGTAGATGTATATGGAAAAGCAAATGTAAAACAAACGTCAAACTCACATCAGTAATTGTATCACTGCAATTTTTTATCTTCCCATGTTCCTATAGGTCTGAACTTGTGACTTTAAGTCATCAGAGAATTCTCTCCTCGCACTGCTTTTGACAAAAGTTGTCACAGAAATAATAGTGATCTGATGATGCTCTATTGCCTGAACCGTTAGATTTTTCAGGGGCATGACTTACATTCAGATATTTCAATAAATGTCCTTTTTAGTGGAATAATAAAGCACTAATATCAACTGATCTTTAATTAATAATACTCAGACAAAATTTTAGGAATTAATGCAGATTTTAGCTCTAGCTAGGACTAGGTTATGATACTAACCAGAAGAGGTTATCTTTTGTCCAGAAAGACTTGTGTTTAAATTCTGGTTTCTTGCTTTAAGCAGCTTTCATAAACCTCTGTGTTTTTCTTGTTTCCTTATGTATAAAATGACAGTATTAATGCATAACTTATAAAACTTTCTGTGAAAATACAATTCATAAGTACATGCAAAATAATCAGAGTAATTTCTAGCACAAGACAAAAAGCAAGTAAAGGGTAACTGTTAGCAATATCATTATACAGTTTTTGGTGGTGGGTCTGAGGGACGCTACACCCCTAGCTCTTTTTAAATTTTTCATTTTGAGACAAGATCTTGCTAAATCAGGGCCAAGCTTATCATTCTCCTGCCTCAGTTTCCCAGAGTGCTTGGATTATAGGCATGTTCCACTAAACCCAGTTCATCATTAAACTTTTAATGTGTCCTTGAGAATCTCTGTTTTTCAAAATTGACTGATTTGTAATGATTAGATCATTTAGTTTTCAGAACATTTATTGTAGAGCACACTTATTTAGAATAAAACAATTATAGTGAGTAGTTTTATAGTGTTGTTTGGCTGTCATTGTTCTTTGTATTTCTCACATGTTACTTACATGTACTCATATGTACAGTTGTCAAAAAAACTCAGTGACGTAGCTACCAAGAATGTTGTTCTCTGATTTATGGAAGAGAAAAAAGGCACCAGAGACAAATAGCTTGTTGAAGATCACTTAGTTATAGAAGAGCCAGGATATGAAGACATAATACCATATAATAAGAAAGGAATGAAATCTTCAGCACTTCTCTGTTTCAGATAGCCATGGCATACTTTCTCCCCCTGGCCCCTTCTGAATGAATATCCTTATTCAGTAGACCCCTGTGTTTGATTTATGACTCAAGATTTCAACTTTTTAAAAAACAACTTAGAGTTTGCTGCACAAGAGGATGTGTTTTTTCTTTCCAAATCACTTACTCTTAAAAAGTCAGTAAAACCTATGTATTTGTAAAGATCCTCCTGAAAAGAAAACCAGTGTTTAGTGCCAAGGAAATGCAGAGAGTGTGAAGAACAGGAGAAAGTAATGATTGCTTACTCAAAAATCAAAGTTTCAAATCAGTTAAAAATATATTGGGAGAATCTGGCAGTATCTTTGCCATGTAATGGAATGAACTTTAAAAAGAAAACCCACATCATGCAGAGGAGAGTAATGAATTCTAGACTCTGTAAAAATCTGAATTTTGGATGAAATTAAGTGCCACTGAAATATTCAAAACTTTGAGAATTTCCAAAGTGCATATTTGTGAAGAAAAAGACCAAGTGGGTGGGCATATTCTAAAATACATAACTAAGATGATAATTACATATATGCATCTATTTAAAGTTGTGTTTATCAATGTAAACAGTATTATACTTTTAAACTCTTTTAATATATCCTGTGCATGCTAATTTGTATAATTTGCCTTTTGGAAAATTTATATTTCTTTTCAATATTATGAATAGCTCTGCAATAATCGCCTGTGTCTCCCTCCACATGTCTTGTTGCCCTTGATGGCACCCCAGGAGGTTAGGTACTGCACTGAAAAGTTTCAGGGCTTAGTACTGAGTAGTTTTTCTCTAATCCTATATCTTTCTCATTTACAAGGTGTCAAATAGAATATTTACATCACTATTCTTTACATCACTATTCAGTTTTGAATATTATCATTAAATAATTATATTTTATTTTTAAATATGCAGATTACTATGAGACTGCATGGCTCCCTGATAGTTTTCTTCTGAACGTTATCCATTCTTGCCTGTATTATTATTAGAATGTTAATATATCCTAGTGATTGTATCAGCCTTTTCTATAATAAGGATATCTATATTTATTAATTTAAAAAGTAATCTTCCAAGTTTGTCTCTTGCATTTTAATTTTGCTTATGACTTTTTTATAAGTATGCTTTAAAATCAAGATATAGAATGGCTTATTCAAATAAATCAGAATCAAATATTACATTTGCTTTAATAGAGAATCACAGTGACAAAAGGACAGGCTTTGCAGGTCTATCTTCTAGGCTGGTGTTATCAACTGTTAAGCATCAAGGCTCTGAAGAAAGAGGGCAGGGGATGCTTCTAAGTCACCACAATTGTTATTCTGATAAATCTGCATAGTACACCAAAGACTTATACACATTTCTCCCTTTCATCCCTCTTACTGCTATCTTATTGTTTTCTTCTTCTTCTGGAGCATCCACATTTTTTTTTAATTTTTTTTTGTTTTGTTTTGTTTTTTATTTTTTTTGGTAATGGGAATTGAACTCGGGTCCTTGTGCTTGCAAGGCAGGCCACCGAACCGCTAAGCTAAATCCCTGGCCCTGAGCATCCACATTTTAACAGAGTAGGCCACCCCCCCTAAGCTAAATCCCTGGCCCTGAGCATCCACATTTTAACAGCATTAAAAATGTCTTCTTGACTTTGTCTATGTGAGATTGTAGTACTGCAATTCTATGCCTTGCCTTCTCTGACACATCATCTCTTCTGTATTGTTTGCATTTTCTACTTGTATTTTTCAAAACAGTACTTGCAACGACAGAAGAAAATATGGGAAGAAAACTAAATTTTTTCCACTTCATTTGAAAAAAAAATTAAATATCCTATGGGTTCTCCCTCATGGGACAGGATGTGACTATTGTTTATCTACTGCACGTAGCTCTGTTCCTGAAACTTGCAAAGATAACTCCTCCAAGGGATTAGAGAATATGAACTTTGACATGGAAAGCTCTGTGGTGACTGCTTACTCTTTTGTTTCTGTTGGAAAATTAGGTAAAGGTAGGACTGAAAGAAGACCTCATTTTGGAAAAAAAAAAATCTCTGAATATCATCAGAACAACATCTGGATCAGATGAATAGGAAAAATAATAGTCCTGATGAAAAGGGATCTACAGTCAAATGAGCACTGGCTCCTTGCTAAAAGGAACTTACTAAAAGACGATGGATGTTGCTGAGAGTTGTTATCCTCCTGTTCTACTTTCACACAAATCTCAAGTCAAAACAGATGTTATTTTCTAGCCATCCCTCTGCTAGGCAGGAGTTATACAACAGCAAGAGGAAAGCGGGTAGTCAGTTATTTAGTGGAAATGTTTGAATGACACTAGACTGTGCCTCTTGTTTTTGTTCTCATGACCCCAAGTGCTCCCTTTGGCTTTTTCTCCAAATTCCTTCCACTTTTTTTCAGGGAGAACTCAATTACATGTTCTTAGGTCTCTTCCTAATGGGAAAAAATTGAACTGATTAAAAAAAGTCCTCCATGTTAATTCTTATTTCATTGAAGACACTTTATTTCCTACATATTCAGAGTTTTACAGGAGATTTTCACTGCTGATCCACTTGGTTCCCAGCTGTAGAAACCTGGTAGCATGAATAAGGTGTACTACTCATTTCTGTGCCCAGATGCTTATCCCCTGCAATCCTTGCTATACTGAAATGGAGACAGATGTAGAAGCAGAACTTCAAGAAAATCCCTCGGTGGTTGCATGTCTAGGGCCCCTGGTTCATCCCCAGTGAGGCTGCTTTGTCTCATTCAGGGCCCTCTGCTCTCAGCTAGCTGTTGTCAGACATTCTTTAGCCTGATGTTCACCATCAGCCTAATATACTAGTGCCATTAGGAGCAAAACAAAGAGGAAAGTAGCTTAAAATTAACTCAGTTTATTAACTGAAGGCTCTTTCAGGATCTTGCCAGCCCCAGACTGCCCCTGAATACATTTCCTAAACTTCCAGGTCATCAACATTGTTGGATATCCTTTTGTAAATCGCACTGCTATGTTCCTCAAGTGAACAATATTATTTCAGTGAATTTGAAGCAGAGCCTGGGAATTTAACTTTTTAAAAAACCCTCCAAATTTTAAAAATATTTAAAAACTATCACATTGGGTCTTATGACTAGGCAAACTCAGGAAACTGTCTTAATTATTGCTTCATAGCTCCTGCGTCAAAGATCTGATGATTTAATTACATTGTACATCTCATAGTTGAAGTGTACCTTGTAAAGAGATTTCAAAGAAGCAAGACGGGCAGTTTGATTTTTTAAAAGGTGGTCATAGGGACTGGAGTGTGAAAAGATAATTAAGGAGAGAGACAGGAGAAGTACTTCACTGGAAAAATGGGAAGAAAAAAGGGCCAGAGTAGGAGTTAGTGGGGAGATGGAGTACTCGAATCGTCAAGGCAGCGCGATAATGACCTCCTTATGGTCTACTCGCCTCAGCCTCTGCAGCCTCAAATCCCTCACAGCTGCCACAATCATCCTCCGTGGGCCTCTCTCTGATTGCGTTACTTCTCCCTCTCAGAATCCTGCGCCAATGCCCAATTACTTTCCAGCCAAATTAACACTCTTAATCACAAGCACATAGCCCTTCACTCTCTGGTTTCCTGCAAATGATGGTTGTCCTCTTCCCCACTCAGGCCTGCTGTTTACAGGTCTCTGGTGAGACTTGTCAGCCTGCTCCTGGAAAAGTCTCATCACAGCCTCCAACTTTTTCTTCTCTATGAGGTTGTGTGATTTTCTTTCTTTAAATTAAAATACTGCTCACAAGTAATCTTTCCAGTGTTAGATTTGTTTCCTGTTTCTTGTTTACTGAGCAAGATGACTGTAAATTTTCAGCTTGACTAAACTTTAGACAGGTTTCTTCCGGACTCTTAGTCCCTGACTTCCTTTTCTTAACATATTTTCAATACTTTAGAAAATTTGTCATGGTAAATTCTTTCTTTGCTCTTTGGAAATCCAAATAAATCTTCTTCTGGTCTCTAAACTGTTTGATAACCCAGGAAGTGTTTTTCCCCAAGAATCTGTGGAACCACCTTCTGTGAAATGTAAACAGGGAAGGAGATAACATTCCTGTCTCCCAGTGGCTTCCTGTTCGGTAGGAGCCTAACTTTAGGCACCAACTAGCAAGCATGATGGCCGGATCACAGAACAAAACATCTTCAAATTCAGGAATAACCCTGTGTTATCATAATGCTGCCCACTGATGAAGCTCGCCCAATGTCCTCCAGGACTCTTCCACTATCTCCACATGGGTAGACTCGAGGTTAGTCTCTCTCAGGTTAACCACAGTAACTTGAATAAGTCTTCCTTGCCTGTTTAACTTTGTCTAGTGTAATTCTTGTTCGACAAACCTGATACCTTACAGATCTAACAGGCTGGATTCATATACAGCCTATACACTTCAGGAAAAAATGCACATATATATTTCATCGTATCACTAAAGTAGCGGGTCCTTGGCATTGGCCAACAAAGCAGGAGTTCTTGTGCAACTAGAGAGGGCTAATGGAGTGTCCATATATGACTAAACTTCTATCCTCTGGAAATGACTTTGGGGAGTGTTATATCAAATGTGGGAAAATATTTAACAATTGTTTACAATTGTGTTTAACAATGTTGTATTTTAAGATGATTTTTTTTAGGCTGGGAGGGTAGGTTGGTGGATCTATGGATTCATTTCATATTCTAAAATTTAGTAAAAATTGTTAGAACAGTGAACTGAGCTATTTGTGAATAAGCTTAATTTAGAGTACATAATTTATCATTTTAAGGTTTAAAAGTCCCCCCCCACCTTATGTTATGAAGCTACATGTTCAGATAGACTTTTGTGGAACCCACTTTTTATGCACGTCTTAGGTCCTATGAAGGACTGGACTATAGAAGTGATATTGTAAATGCTTAAAGTGGTCACCTGCCTCCTCTCCCCACAGCCCCTACCATAACATAATCTTGCTGTCTTCTCTCTTTCCTGCAGTTCTATGTTGCTTTCACCTGAGTGTGACCACGTCAGGTATGTTTCTGAGCCAGTCTACAAAGTAATCTTGTCTGCAAGCTGGAGTCAGGGTTGGAACTGACTATGAAGAAAAACAAACAAACAAACAAACAAAAACAACCCTTTAATTCAAAGTGAAAAGACCAGGTTGTTCATCTGGAGGCGTAGTCATATGACAGACCTTATCCCCAACAATTAATTGGAATCGCTTCTGAATCCTTGGCTGATTGCTCCCATTCATTGCATGCCGTGTGCCCTCTGGCCTACTAGCACCAAAGTTCACATAACAGTTTATTAAACCATTTAGACAATGATTTTAAAGAAATAATTGAGGGGACATATTACTACATTCTAAAAAATCCCCAAAAAAGAGAGAAGAGTATATAACAGAATCACCAGAGCTTCGATATTTTTGTGCTGTTTTCTTTCTTGGAGAGGAGCCACTGATCTGAAAAATTGGAAAGATTCTGGAAAAGGAGGTTTAAAGATTTGTAAGAGACTTGCAAGCACAAGGACATGAGTTCAATCCCTGGTACCACAAAAAAAAAGATTTGTAAGAGAAAATTTTCTGGAATTATAGGGTACCAAGAAGTCACTTTCTTACCCCCAGAGATTGAGATTTTTGAGTCATAAAAACCTGTTGGGGAGATACTTCAGGTGGCACAGCGTCCCAGTGGCAGAGATTTGTAACTCATATACAGAGAAAGGTTGTGTTAGTTTGCAATTGCTGCTGTAACACATTTCCACAGACTTAGTGGCTTAAGAGTAGAGTATATGATATTATGATCTTACAATTTTGTGGATCAGAAGGTCCACATATATCTACCTGGGCTAGAAGCAAAAGACAGTCTTTTAGAGCTTCCTAAAATCCCCTGTACTCTTTGGCTCTGGTCCTTTACCTCCATCTTCAAAGCCTGCAGCACTGGGAAGTATTGTACCATAATGATCTCTTATCTCCTAAACCAGAAGTGCATGCTTTATTAATGGTTTCTCACTATGGGATATGGTATGTGTAAGTCAGTCTGGTAATGCTCCCAGATTTTAGCATTCTGGCTGAACTCGACGTATTTTTCTTGTATTTAAGGAAGCATGTCAGAGCACATATCATTGAAGTGACATTGTAGAGACCTCGTTACACTCACTGCCACTTTAAAAAGTCAATAACTTGTAAAAGTTACTATTTTTATTATTAATAGCAAGTTACTTATCTCACAAATGATAGTGGGCTGGTATGTTGTCAACTTTTCATTACCATAATGAAATGCTTGAGAGAATCAATTTAAAGGAGCAATGATTTTGAGAGTGCACAGTTTTAAGGTTTCAGTCTGGAGTTAGTTGCTGCCATTTTTTCTGGGCCCGCAGTGAGTCTGAACATCACGGTGAGGGACATGTGGTGGGGCAAAGTTGCTTGGTGAATAGCAACCAGGAGTCAAAGAGAGGGAGCCATGAAGTCATGGGGACAAAGCACATCCTCCAAAGGCCTGCTTTCAGTGACCTTCTGCTTCTATGTAGACCCCAATTTTCTTCTGCCTCCGATAGGCTGCTCAGCTATGAATCCATCAATTGATGAAATTGCAGCCTTTATGACCCAATCACCTCCTATAAGCCACAGTTCCAAACACTGGTTCTGTGGGGATGAAGGCTTCGACACATAAGCTTTTGAAGGACATTTCAGATTCATCGCATAATGATAGGGAAAACTTTTAAAATAGCAAAAACCTGTAAAGTGTTACAATATGAAATGGCTTCTGCTGTCTCTAACAACAGTTTGTTTTGCTCAGAACTAATAGGCACCAAAGGCACTAATTGCTGAATGAGGCATTTGGTCTTGCCCTGAGAGAACAGGGTACAGCAAGACCTTGAGCTCCAAAGAGACAGGAGCCACATGATCATAAGAGCATTTAGTTAAAAGAACCCATTGCTAACACCCTCCTTCCTATGGACTAGAATAGATAACTGGGGGAATCTTAGAGGTAAACTCCCCAGCTACGAAGAACTGTTACATCTGGGTTGAAAGCTCACTATCCTGTGGCCGTGATTTGAACTGTGAGAATGAAATGTAACCTCCCAAACGGAGTCAAAGGTGTGAAACCTTGTAAAAGGAGGAATTGTAACCCACTGCGTTGTCGATCCAGGCATGGCTTATGTGCAATCAACCCTTATTGATGAGTAAATTTGTTATTTTACTTCCATTCTGCTGCCTCTCTGTGTGTCACTTACTGATTCCTTCCAAAACAGTAATAACTAAACTAGTCTGTCTTCGAGCTTGAGGGCAAGTCTTATAATAATCTTGACAGATAATACTGGTGGCATCTAGGAACCTGGGAATGTGTAACTCCTGCTTCTCATCTATTTTCTGAAAAACATAACATGTTACAACTGGGAAAGTGATATGGGAAAAGGATCATGTCTTGCCCACATTTGGCTCTAGCTCTAGTTCTCAGAATTCAGGGTATACAAGAGTCACATGACGGGCTTGTCAAAACACAGATTTCTAGGCCTCACCCTTGGCTTTTGGTTCCATAGGTCGGGTTAGGACCTGAGAATTTGTATTTCTATCAGGTTATATTTTTGTGGAGAACCATCATCTTATGCTATTTCAGTCTCTTTAAATCTGAAGTTCCTCTGAAACTGATTTTCCTTTCAGATACTTCTGAGATTGACTGCTAGTGACTCTTTAGTTTACTTTCTGTGCCATTGCTAAAGTCACTAATGCTTCTGTGTTTCTGTATCACTGTCTGCAAGATGGAATATGCCCTCCAAGGCTGAACGATGCTTAGGCTCACATGAATAGTGCTATGGATTTGCAAGTATTTATTTTAAAGTATTATTTTGCAGACTTGGAAAATCCCCCAGAGAAGTTATGGTTAAGGCTCTATCTAGAAAATGAAATCCCTCTTTGGCTTCAAAATCATTCACTCTTTAGCACTGGCTTATTTGGAAAATAGTCAGCTTTTTTGTTATCTGGGTGTCTGTGAAGTCATAGTTAAAAATAATTTTAAAAGTTAAACTGTCACAGCCCTGAGAGAACAGGGTACAGCAAGACCTTGAGCTCCAAAGAGACAGGAGCCACATGATCATAAGAGCATTTAGTTAAAAGAACCCATTGCTAACACCCTCCTTCCTATGGACTAGAATAGATAACTGGGGGAATCTTAGAGGTAAACTCCCCAGCTACGAAGAACTGTTACATCTGGGTTGAAAGCTCACTATCCTGTGGCCGTGATTTGAACTGTGAGAATGAAATGTAACCTCCCAAACGGAGTCAAAGGTGTGAAACCTTGTAAAAGGAGGAATTGTAACCCACTGCGTTGTCGATCCAGGCATGGCTTATGTGCAATCAACCCTTATTGATGAGTAAATTTGTTATTTTACTTCCATTCTGCTGCCTCTCTGTGTGTCACTTACTGATTCCTTCCAAAACAGTAATAACTAAACTAGTCTGTCTTCGAGCTTGAGGGCAAGTCTTATAATAATCTTGACAGATAATACTGGTGGCATCTAGGAACCTGGGAATGTGTAACTCCTGCTTCTCATCTATTTTCTGAAAAACATAACATGTTACAACTGGGAAAGTGATATGGGAAAAGGATCATGTCTTGCCCACATTTGGCTCTAGCTCTAGTTCTCAGAATTCAGGGTATACAAGAGTCACATGACGGGCTTGTCAAAACACAGATTTCTAGGCCTCACCCTTGGCTTTTGGTTCCATAGGTCGGGTTAGGACCTGAGAATTTGTATTTCTATCAGGTTATATTTTTGTGGAGAACCATCATCTTATGCTATTTCAGTCTCTTTAAATCTGAAGTTCCTCTGAAACTGATTTTCCTTTCAGATACTTCTGAGATTGACTGCTAGTGACTCTTTAGTTTACTTTCTGTGCCATTGCTAAAGTCACTAATGCTTCTGTGTTTCTGTATCACTGTCTGCAAGATGGAATATGCCCTCCAAGGCTGAACGATGCTTAGGCTCACATGAATAGTGCTATGGATTTGCAAGTATTTATTTTAAAGTATTATTTTGCAGACTTGGAAAATCCCCCAGAGAAGTTATGGTTAAGGCTCTATCTAGAAAATGAAATCCCTCTTTGGCTTCAAAATCATTCACTCTTTAGCACTGGCTTATTTGGAAAATAGTCAGCTTTTTTGTTATCTGGGTGTCTGTGAAGTCATAGTTAAAAATAATTTTAAAAGTTAAACTGTCACTAAATCTTAATGCCTCTTGGTGCATTTGATCAGACTTTACAAAATTTAAGGAACTTTTAGACGGAAAGTTGAGACTTTTAAATAATTTTTGATGGAAGTGTAAAACTAAATAGTGCATATAAAGATATTATTAACTAGACATGTGTTATTTGAACAGTTTGTTAGTTTGTTAAGTAAATCAAGTTACACTGAAAAATTGTGCCAGAGTTCCACAGCATGTGTGTTCTCCTTTATCTCCAAGTTCTCAGCCTTGATAAATGTTTACTCTGTGTTCTTAGAGCAATAATTCACTTAAGACTCAGCTTTCTTATCTGAGCACCATCCTCTGTAAAATTGTTTAGGCTCCTTAATATTACGTCATGAAAATATTTTGGGACAATGTATGTCACTTGTTGGTTAAAATCTAATCTGTAACGTAATTTAAATTCTGCAAAAATTACACAAACAATTTTCAGTGGATTTATGCTTTTCTTAGGGTATAAAGAAAATCTTTGTGACAAATCAACAAAGCAAAATGACCATTAGGAAATAAAACATAAAGAACAGTGAGCTAAGTATGAAACGGAGGAACCCCAGAGATAAAAGTTAGGGTTTTCCAGGGAAAGAGCCTCCACCAGTCTTGAGAGTAGAAAATAAGCTCTGGGTGAGCATGGAGGTGAGAGAGATGAAGGAGATTCCCAGGTTGACGTAAGCCCTTCAGAACTCAGTACACCGTCCTGGTTTGACAGTATCTTCTAGCTTTCATACTCTGGAGATACGTATGGCTATTTTATAAACTCAGGACGCCTAGAGAGTCATGCCAAAAAATCATCATAGTAAAACATCCAAGAAAGCTGCCCAAATAGCTGTATGCCACCGAGAGCTTCAAATGCTAGAATTTACAGATGTGAGATATCAAACTTGGATACAAATAGAACCTCTACATATAAAAGCCTAAACTCAGAAATTAACAGTGCCACAAATATGTTACTCACAGAGCCAATAACATAAAGAAAGAATAAATTAAAATGTAAAGAAGCTCTCCAAAAACCAGCGCAGAAGAAGATAAAAAGCATGCAATTTAAAGTCAAGGAAGATAGAATGAAAAGAATAAAAATACATGTGGTTTGAGAAAATACCTAAAAACAAAATGATCAAAAATATTTTTTAGACTTGATAAAATACAGAAATTCACCAGCATGGAACTCAGGATAGTTCCCAAGTAGAAGCTAAAAATAAATCTATACCACCTGTGCCAGTTAATCTTATATGTCAGCTTTAGAGGATTAGGGAAATCCTGGAGGTGACTCGATCACGGGGACGCTATTCGCCTTCAGTTGATCAATCCACTGATGTTAATAGGTGAGTGTGCCTTTAAGAGGTGAGGCCCAGCTCCTCGCGGGTCGCTGAGCGTGTGCTTTGGAGGAAAGGTGTCTTGCCAGTCCTCTTTCCCTGTGCTTTGCTTTCCGTTTGTCAAAAAGGGAGACGCTTTGCTAACCACACCCTTCCACCACGAAGTTTCTGCGTTGGAACCAGCCAATCATGGACTGAAACGTCAGAAACTGTGAGGCTGATGACACTTTTCTCCTTGAAGTGTGTATGTCTGGCATTCTGTCCAAGCAATAAAAACTGACTAATATATGATGCAAAGTTTTGTACAAAATTTTAGTATATTAGTGATAAGGAAAGGATCTTGTTAAGAGACAGAGAGAGAGAGAGAGAGAGAGAGAGAGAGAGAGAGAGAGAGAGAAGAGACAGAGAGCACAAATAACTCATAAAGGGGTAACAGACCAACAGCATAATTGTTAACCTCGGTAATAGGCGCCGAGAGACAGAATATTTTCAGTACTCTAAAAAAATATGTTACTTGTTGAAATTAGATTTTAGGAATGAGTAAAATAAATATGTTTAAAATAAATAATTAGCATATTTTGCCATCAAAATACCTTCATGTTTAATA
>NW_022900916.1:60810731-60823591 GCF_012274545.1 Fukomys damarensis
CTAGGGATTGAACTCGGATTTTTGCGCTTACAAGGCAGGCCACCGAACCGCTGAGCTAAATCCCCGCCCATTAATAGCTATATTTTGAACCACCACAAAAATATGAAAGTCTGAATTGTAAGAAAGAATAGCAAACAAAGAAAGCATAGCCATTTAAAGAAACCTAGGTAAAAATAATTGTATAAAATACTAGTTTAACAGCATGCAGGTTAAGATCTATCTATCTATATGTAGATATGGATATAGATATAGATATCACTAAAATGCAATACAAATAGCAGATATGTTGAGAAGGAATGATTTGAACTGAATTATTCTGTAGCTCTTGTGCTGATTTTAGGAGAAAATATTATCTTTAGACTTAGTCTAACATGCATGATAAAATTTCAAGGGTATGCATGTAAAAAAATAGAATATACAACTGATTTTTTTTTTTTTTTTTTTTTTTTTTTTTTTTTTATTTTTTTTTTTTGGTACTGGGGATTGAACTCGAGTCCTTCAGCTTGCAAGGCAGCAGGCCACCGAACCACTGAGCTAAATCCCCGGCTGCAACTGTTTTTCTTTAAAAATTTGGTTTTTATTTAATTCTTCATGCAGAAACTGAAACATTGCAAAAGAAAAATGTAAAATAGCTAGAAAAAAAATATAATCAAGTTTCAGTGTACAGGTATGCTCTTTAACTAAATTTACTATGCCTATTGGAATAAAAATGAAATACAACTGTCCTAATAAATTAATAGATTGTCAGAATGTACTAAGACTAGGAACCCCCATTTCTATTCAGTGGGGGAAAACAAAACAAAACAAAGCAAAAGCAAAAGCTCTACTCGTTTTTTGTATTTTATTTAGAGACAGAGGCTGTAAACCCATGAAGGTCAACAAAACATTCTGATCTACTTCTCGTTGTCCTTCATTTGTTTTCTGTGACGTACTGACTGGCACATTTTGTTTTCAATGATACTGACAGTAGGCTCAGCTATATCCTTGTTCTTAGGCTAGTATCAGACTTTAATAAGCCATCTGACTTAATGCTCTCTGTATACTAACCATCTTCACGTTTGTGGTTTTCATACAAACAGAATGTACAGCTTTCAAGTAATATTTAAATTCAAGCATTTATTTACAAAAGTAAAACAGGGAGTAACAAATCAGCTTTAAAAGAAGATACGCATTAGAGCCATTATAGGCACAGAGAACCAATTTATTGCTTTTAGTAATTAACTGCCTTCTAATGTATTTTTCCATGTAGATTTTAGCTTTACATTTTAAAATTTTCTCTTCATAAATGAGTTAGAAATATTTACATAGAATAGGAAAATAATAGAGAAAAGGAAGAACTGCAATGAAGAAAAAGATATGAACAGCCAGAAAACTCAATTATTTCCTGTCCTATTAAGGAAAAAGAGGCAATAGTGGAATATTTGGACAAAGTCCAAATAAACAGAAACAAGTAAACATATAATATATATCATTTAGCTATCATCCCAAAATTGCTTACTAAAAAATCATTCCAGAAGTCAAGGCATTAGCATGAAAGGCATTTATGCTCATAGATCTTAACATACTTGAAGACTGGTGGCCCAGGCCTGGTTAGCTAACCTAAAGATATTTTCTCCTGGATATAATAGGAAAACATACAAGTGCAATTCAGTCATAGCCTCTGTTATATCTGTTAAGACCCTATTTTCTAGTACAAGCCCTATGGTGAATTACAACAATGATGGCACAGACACATATTCTCCACCTGTAATGTGAAGTTACAGACAAAAATATTTATAAGTAACATTCTGATTCGAACAGTAGTAAAAGTAAATAAATTCACTAGATATTTCTATTATGAATGCATATTTATCTAACAAATTCTGTTGTAGCAGTTCTACTATTGCTAGCAAAAAATAGTGATTCTCAGATTAGATTTAAAAGAAACATATAAGCCCATGGAGACTGATGATGAAAGGGTAAAAGGATAGCTAGGAAAATATTAGATAAAACAAGAACTTGTGAATATTTACCTCTGAGGACACTACAGATAAGAGCAATTAGCAGGAGGCTATGAATATTTTGGTGGCAAATTTAAAATTAAAAAAGCAAGCAAACTGTAGTAGCTGAATTAAAATTTAATAAAATAAGACTGTAAGCACAAAACAGTATTAAGGACACAGGAGATCTCTCCAAGATGCTGAGAGGTTCAGTTCTTCAGACAAAGTATGACATTCTTACTTGGATTGGGATTGGAGGATTGCAGAGAAAAGTTGCAGTAGGCTAGAGATTCACCTTGCTTTATATCTACTTGCACGCTACATGTATTGAGTGTGTTAAATAATATATTTAAATGTAGATTGAGAACATTCAAAAATCCCCCATTCTTTTTCATTCAAAATAAAAAGAAGTTATTTTTCTTTTCACAAAATTGACTGTCAGGAGCCACATTTAAAAAAGCTCCCAGTTGTGGACTAGTTACCCCACAGATGGCCTCGCCTCTTCCAGCAGGGGACGATGACGCTGCGTGGGTCGTGGATTGGAGGTCCTGGGGTCAGTGAGCCTTGAGAAGGAGCGGGAGAGGCTGAGCCGGGGCAGGGCCTGCGCGGTGGGGGCTCAGGAGTGGGGCACCCCTTGGAACTGGACCTTTGTGCCCAGGTCCTCGGGGACTGTGCTCGTCAGAGGCCTCTCCAGTCCCCTGGCTGAAAAGCCCAAGGGACTTTCCGTGTGGCAGGCCCTCCGGGAACGGGGTCTCCACAAGATGCGGACATTTTCAAAGGAAAGTCCAGTGACCTGCCAAGCGGGCGCTCTTGGGTTTTTTCACCTATTTACTCTAGGAAGTGAAGTATCATTCAGACGAGAGCTAGCACTTGTCCGGCTCTTCTCTGGAAGGGTCAAAATATTTTACATAGTTTGATCTTTGTTAAAAAAAAGTTAACTTTTTTTTGTTTCTTTAAAAAGTTAAATTGATTGTTGAAAGTTATTAGAAAAAACATTAATCACGAGAGAACTAAGATTTTTTTTAAACCTCCAAATTACCAACTAAAATAATTTTTTATCCAGAGATTTTAGTGAATTTTATTCGTATTTGCATGATTTTATATTATCGCCTCCTGTATCAAGCTATTGGATCTGTCTCTAAACTGTTATATGGTACCTGGGGGGGGGTGTATATAGATTTGTACTGAGAATCAAACTCAGGACCTTGCTCTTGCTAGGCAGGTCCAGAGCCTCTGAGCTCCATCGTTCCCAGCCCCATGAAATATATTTAAAAGCCCACTTTAGTAGAGTTCCGGATTCTACCAGTTCAAATCCCAGAAGGTCTACTTTACTAAAACTGTACGACCTGGTTAAAATTAGACTTTTTGAGGTTTTCATCATCTGTAAAATAGGGAGACCCTAAAAGGCACTTGATTTTATAGAATTGACATGGAAATTAAATAGGCTAACCTACTTGTTGTGACTTCTGATCAGTGTTCTCAATTGTTAGACATTATTATTATTATTAAAAATATAATTAATAACATTCATATTATCTTTTAGGATATAGTTGTCAGCTATGATTAGCTTACAAGCATATCATTAGCATTATATTCTAAGCACGGCACTTAGAAATTCTTGATCTTCTTCCACAAGGCCACGTTCTTAATTTTTGATGAAATATGGCTTTGTGGAAAAGTTATGCAGTTGGAACTTTGGGCCTATTTCTTTAAAACCTAGTTTAGAAATAACTGGTGAAATGAAGCCAGTAAACAAACAATACTTTATTTTTTAGTTTATTCAATTTATTTCATTTTTAAATTTTTTATTTTAATGTAATACAAGCAGTTAATCACTTTGATTATATTTAGTTAGCTTTGTTTGCCTGTGTGGTTTTGAAAAACAAGTTTGTATAAAGGATCACAGGATGTTAACAGAAATAACTATAATTTATCCTGGAGTGTGTGACAGCAGGGCAAATAAAGTTCTGTCTGTACCCAACTCTACTTTAATCACAGTAACTATGGTTTTATGCATTTAGTTTCACCCAACCCTACTTTAAAACAGAATATCTTTGGTTGAGCTCCTGTGAAATTTTCACCTGGATGACAGATATTTAATCAACTAAGACAACTACATCCTTAGGTCATTATTTTGTTTAAACTTTGAGAAACTTCCTCTATAGACTTCTTAAAAGTTCTTACTTTATAGATGAGGAATATGAGGCCCAGAATTACCCCAGCTAGGGGTGAAGCTATGATTTGAACCTAAGTTGACAGTCTGCAAAATATATGCTTTTTATTAGTCTCGCACCAAGAGAAAGACCATATGGGTCATATCACCTGTGGTGCTGGATCTTCCAACAGTCCAATAATTACATAATGAAATATTTGAATTATAATCAAAATAAAAACTTGCAGTGAGAAACAAGTAATTGGAAAATAAATATAATATGAGATACACAACATTGCACTCATAAGAATGAATAAAGATGGGGTTTTTTTTTCTCTTTGTGCTGGGGACGGGGGACTGGACCTAGAGCACTGGGTGTGTGAAATAAGCACTTTTTCACTGAGCTTATTCCTATTCTGACTTTTAGGAATTTTCAACACTGTGTCTTCCTAATGAGAAAAGTCTTTCTTAGTCCTTTCATATCCTATCAAATAAGCTATCACTTTATTCCACCCAGCTTCCTAGTGGAAGACCAGCCAAATACCACCTAAACCAGATAGTCTCAGTAAAATGCTCTTTCATAGGACTAAAGTTAGTAGCTTTTACCACTTCATTAATGACTGTCTTTGTTCTCTGGAAACAAATGGAACTAAAAAATCAAAACTGTGTCTTTGGCTCTAGTTAGTCATGTTAAGATTATTGTGCATACTTCCCAGAAGATATATTTTACAACTTACAGCCAATGAACCATGTAATTCTCAAGATTTTCCAGCAAGAAGTTTCTCTCAAGTTGCAGCTTACTATTTAATGTTTTTATTAGAGGAAAAAAAATGGGACTTAATTATGGCATCCATCCCATGAATCATGATAGAAAGTTAACAGGGTGGACTGATTTCTGATCTAGCAAAGGCTGTGCAATTGGATCAGAACCCCTTCACCTTGAATAGACAGAAGATATGGGCAAAATACAGTGTGTGCACCCTTTACCATCAAAACAGAAAGGGAATGAAAATCTTCTCAAATTTTTACCATCTTAAGGAACTGGTGACTGCGAAAAGCCCTAAAATTTCTCTCACTACTGTCGCATGATAATTGCTCTCCTCCCTAAATTTATAGAATATAGTGTCTCCTTTTACACACACATTTGCAATTTTATTTAATTTAGGTACTTATTCTCATTGAGTTTATTGGTACTTTTTAGGTAAACAGTACCGTTACATTCATCATTGGGATCTTGTACCTTTACATGACAGGTCTCGGTTCTCATTTTTTCCCCTTGTCCCTGCCCTCCCTTCACCCCCTCCACCCTCCCATATTTATAAAAACTTTGTTTCCATTTTTTTTGTTTTCTCATATTTTTTCTTTTCCCTTATTTCCTTTCCCCTACCCTTTCCATTTCCCCTTCACTTTAGCCCTTTTCTTCCTATTTCACATTGTCAATTATACCATTTGGATCTTATTTACACTTTTAGTTTTTCTCACCAGAGAAACTATTTGATAGTTACGCACATGTGTCTTATTTATTTCACTTGAGTATGGCCTCAATATACATCCATTTTCCTATAAATGACTCTAGTTTCTCATTCTTTATGGCTGATAGTACTCCATTTTATAGAAAAACCACATCTTCTTTATCCAGTCTCCAACTGATTTGCAATTTTAAAAGTTAGTTTTACACTCCTTGAAGGTAATAGGGTCCCTAAAATATTCTAGATGTGCTTTGAGATAAAAAAGGAACACATTTCTATTGCACAAACAGGTAATGAATACTCAGTTGTGTGTAGAAAGAACCACTGGCTCAATGATTTGCTGACCATTACTCATGCATCCAGAGTTAGGGGGACAATCCGGGTTTGGAGCATTGGGGCAGGCACCCCATTTTGTATCACACCATTTATAGCAGCCACTAATAATGTGCTCTGGATAATAATGCTTGAGGTGAGACAGGGGATTACAGAACACAATAACTCAGTATGCCTCTTCCTAAATTGTATTAGAATTTCCCTCAATTCCCTGAAATCGCTTTTGAGTCTCTGCTCTGTCCAAAATACTAGAGCCAGTGGCTGCATCACTGAAGCAATTTCATTTGATGTGGTAAATGAAACCATCTCTCATTAGGACGAGGTTATTGTCACTGACATTGCTTTTCTTTGTAGCTAACAGCACTGCAGTGGTGTGCTGCTCATTAAGTAATTAGCCTGCCAATTACAGAAGAAGTATTTAGACTTTGTTAGGAGCGAGGACTCAATGGATAATGGAAATTTTTATTAATAATAACCTTTGCTACTCTGTAGGAAACAGTTCACTTTTTTGCCCCAGCTTTATGAGGTATAACTGACAAAAAATTGTATATAATTAAATTGTACAGAGATGATTTTATATACACACATATACATAAATATATAAACAAATATATATATAAATGATTGCCCCAATCAAGCTATTCAATGCATCATTTATCTTTTTGTGTATGTATGTGAGGTTAAGACACTTCAGATCTACTTCCTCCGCAAATCAATTTTTCTAGAAAAAAATGTGGTTATTAACATTAACATTCTTTATGTTTGGAAAGGGAAGTATGTTTTTAGTTTTAAAAGTTTTGTTAGAAACAGACTATTGCTTTTTAAAATAAATTTTATTTGTACATTTCAGGTATACAATATAATGCCATTCATCACTGGAAATTTGCACCTTTACATAATCTATCTTGGTTCTCTTTTTTCCCCCCTTCCCCTGCCCTCCCTTCAACTCCTCCGCCCCTCCCTATCTGCAAAGACTTTGATTCCATTTTTTCATTTTCTTATATTAATTCCACTCAGGAATTTTCAGAAGTTGTTGTGCTCAGATTCCACTAAGAAGGTACACTACTACTTTATTCAACACTTAAACAATAAGCAGATTAAAAATGAAAGAAAGAAGCACTAGATAGACTTGGGATCCTTTTGTCAAGCATGCAGTTGCTGCTATATTTGCACACCCATACGGAAATTGCCTTCCGTCACAAAGAAGTAAAGTTTATCTGCTTTGCTCGTTTTAGGCCCTGGGACTCTATCTACAGTGATGATTGAAGTGAGGTGCTTGAATTCTACCTAAGACTCATATTATGAATTTAATCAAGATAATTAAGTGAGATTAACGGAATTAGCCCTGAGCAATGAATTCTATACAAGTTGAACACATTTAGCAGGCAGTATAACTACAGATAATAAATAGTAGAGCTCTGATAGCAACTTCTAGGCATTCCACAATAAAGATCCATAAATTGTAGCCAGAGAAAGCCAAGAAACACATTGTCCTCCTTCCTGTCTTCTTTTTAATCATCTCTCTCTCTCTCTCTCTTTACTTACCTTCCTCGCTATCCTATACCAGGCAGTCAAATTGTACCTTCCACAGCGGTGCTGCTGTTTCGTTGGCTCAGTATCTGCAGCAGCGAGCAAGTTTGCTAGCTGCCCCTGTTTAGTTCTCAGTAAGAGAATCTCATCGGTGTGCAGAGTCCATTACTAGAGCCTCATTGTCTTTTTGGCAGGGGGATTACCCACTGCTATAACCTTGGGATTCTCTTCTGACTACCTTGAATTATTTCTAGGCTGATTCTGAAACTTGGGCTGGGGCATAATGGAAAGTGTTTTTTTTTTAAGTTAATCATTCTTAGTTATTTAAAAAACAATGTGCTCACCCATGTTTATAGCGGCACAGTTTGTAATAGCTAAAACTTGGAAACAGCCCAATTGCCCATCAACTGAAGAGTGGATAAAGAAGATGTATTTTTTAAAAAAAGAAAATGGAGTACTACTCAGCCATAAAGAACAAGAAATTAGAGACATGTATAGCTAGCTAATTGGATGTACACTGAGGACATACTCTTAAGTGAAATTAATAGGACATATATGTTTAAATATCTTATAGTTCTCTGGTGTGATAAACTAAAAGTGCAATTAAGGATCAAAATGTATAATCGATATTGTGTAATAGGAAAAAAATGGGCTAAAGGTGTAGGGGAAGTGGGAGGAGTAGGGGAAAGGTAAGGGAAAAGAAAAAAATTAGGGAAAAGGGAAAAATGGAAACAAAGTCTTTGTAAATAGGGAAGGGTAGGAGGGGGTGAAAGGAGGGCAGGGGAAGGGGGGAAAAATCTAAACCAAGATACGTCATGGAAAGTTACAAGCTCCCAATGATGAATGTAACTATATTGTGTGCCTAAAATGTAGCAATAAAAATATTTTAAAAACCCAATATTATCTGACAGTAGTTTGTTAAAAAAATAGTTTATTATGTTTTGAAAATATTCTAAAATATATTGATGAAAACAAATGTCACTCATGATTTCATTGCTGAGAGAAAAAACAGTTACTATTTTAGGAGATTTAATGTTTTATGTTTATATAATATTCAATTTGGCTAATATATAACTATAATTTTGAAACTTGATTTTTAATTTAATATCACATAACTTTTTCTACATTGTTGCTTATTCAAATCAGCGAGTATTTGAAATAATTGGCTTTGGTATTTTATACTTATCGTAGGGATATTCACAATTACTTTAACCATTCTTTATTTGTCTTAAATGTTTTCTTTGCTGTTGTAAATTATAGCATAATTAGTCTCTGGGATTATACCTCTATATTGCTTTTATAGTGATTTCTTAAGATAAATTCTAAGCAATGGAAATTCTGGGTTCAAGAATAAGACCACTTTAAAGAGGATATAATTCTTTCCTCAAGTTTCTCAGAAAGTTTGTACCAATTTACATTGGTCGGGAACATTTCTTTAATTTACGATCAACTGGGAGCTCACATTTTCGACAAAAGACGGTCTATTGCAGCGCAGAGATTATGAGTTCTGGCTGCTACTGAGCCCCTCTCACATCTGTGCTAGCAGCAGCCATAGGTTATGCTCACTTACAATTTCAGGTCCATTCTCACTTAATCTTTAGTATCTTCTTAAAAATTTAAGATCTTCCCTACGAATTATCTGCTGGATATCGTTGGCTCCCAGACTGGAATGTTATATTTCACTATCTTGTCCCTTTTTGGCTGCTTGGGATTTACTGCTTTACCAAAGTCCACAAAGGCTGCGGACAGGGACATGGTTAAATTACCAGAGTCAACATTTGTGCCTAGAAAGCTACTGGGGCTGCAATCTACTGTGTGTGCTTAGAGAAAATGCACATTTATTCTTTTGAAATGTCACCCAATGTCGTGTGTTAAATAGACTAAAGCAGACTGCACCCATCAATAATTGTGTGATTGGCAAAGTTCAAATTCGCACAATATGAATTTGTAAATATGTTAGATAAACAATTAAAGCTAAGTCCCACACTGTGTCATAAAAACAAATAGTACTGAGTTAGTTCAAGTTTATTGTTTTCTAGAACATATGAAGTTATGCCATGCATGGATTTTCATTAAATTGTCCCTCAGGATGGATCCAAAACTTGTCTAGTGCCAAATGTAGGCCCATGGCTTCTAGTATCTCTTGTTGCACATCAAAACATGGCTTTAGTAGTTGGCATTGAATCTGGTAAACAGTAAAATTAACTATTTTAGTTTTAGCAGAGAGCAGCAACATGTGTTCTATGACTCTTTCTTTCTTGTTTATCTTGTCTAGTGACAATATTTCTCAGACGCACAACTGCAGAGGGCGAAATGCGTGCTCTGCAGAGGAACAGAATTGTGGGGTTTAGCACATAGAATCGAGGACTGGCTTTGGGAGCTACATGGTTCACAAAACAATTTTTTGAGGGCCAGGGATTTAGCTCAGTGCTTCTGCCACCTGCCTTGCAAGCACAAGGTCCCGAGTTTGATCCCTGGTACAAAATAATTTTTTTTTCTGAGCTGTAAATGTGCTTCACTAGAGTGAGGACTGTTTTAATTCTCTTTAGGCAATTCATTGGTTCAGTCACTATTTACTGGTGCCTTGTTATTTACTTGATTATTGTTCTACACTGAATGTGGTGTCTTCTGCCTGTAATCCCAGTACTCTGGGAGTCTGAGGCAAGACAATCTCAAATTGGAGCCCAGCATGGACAATTTAGAAACTTTGTACAACCTTTTTTCAAAGTGACAAATAAAAAAGGGATGGAGATATTCCAGATTAAGGCACCAGCAGATTCATTATCTGGTATGGGATTGCTCTTTGCTTTAAGAATGGCACATTCTTACTGTGTCCTTATGTGGCCACAGGGGGCCCAGGAAACTTGTTGGAACCTGTTTTATAGAGGCATCAATTCCACCCATGAGGGTCCAACCCTCATTAATTATTCACTTCCTAACATCCTTACCTCCTAATTCTATCACATTGGGTATGAAGTCCCAACATATAATCTTGGGTAGCCACAACCATAGTAATAGACATTATCTTGATGAAGAAAGGGTGGCTGTGGACTAAGATGTTAAAACTAGCTGTGCACAGAGCAGTAGCCCAGCTCCTAAGGAGGCTGAAGCAGAAGGATCATAGTTTGGAGTCCAGACTGTGCAATTTAGAGACACCAATCCCATATCTAAGAAAATAAACAAATAAATGAATAGGTAAATATGTAAAAGTGGATAAGGATGTAGCTCATTTCTCCTTGGATTCATTCCTCAGTATCAGAAAACTAAACTAAACTAAACTAAAAACCCAACATATAAAACTGTGTTCATTCAAAGGCTTGGCTGAGTGTGAAAAACAGTGAGGAGCTAAAGAGGAGCCAGGGTACACGTGGTCTCTCACATCCTGTTATCTGCATTAGCTTTTTATGATGTTGTGGTTCGAATCCAGGGCACTATGGTTGTTAGAAAAACATTATATCACTGAGATACATCCTCAGGCTTAGTGTTACCTATTTTTAATGATGACTTTAAGAGTAATGGGGGCACAATGAGGGTTACCAGCATTATGCAGTGCTGTTAATTTTGTAATTTGAAAAGATCAGTCTAGTGTTAGTGTAGAAAACAGATTGAGATTCAGGATAGATGAAGAGCAAATAGCTAGAAGACCTTTGTGTTAGTTCAAGTGAGTCCCCGGCAACTTGGGCTAAAATCTAGTGGTATAGATAGAGAGAGGTGAACAGTATTGAGGGATATTTAAAAGGGCTAATAGAATTTAATAAAAATTTGGAGTGTAGAGTGGAACGAAAGTGACTTGTTAATAAAAATCACAGCCTTCTGGTTTAAGAAACCATGTGGATGGTAGTAGGAAGTATTTAGTAGGATGGTCAGGTTGGGGAGAATGTTTCGGGTTTGGTGTCAGACATTTTCTTATTTTGAAATGTCTTGGAAATATCCTAGAGGAGATTCGTAGATGGTTGAATGTGGTGCTCTGAATTCACAAGAAGCTATTGGCTTAGAGGTAGTGTATTGGGTATTGAGGTTGTGGATGCAGATGATGTTACTAGGATGAGAGCTTATGTGGGTGAAAAGACAAGGCCTAGTCTTAGTCAGTGAGGTCCAAAGTTGGCCTCATCTCCTGGGTCATTAGGTACTGAGCCTCATGAGCCTTATTCCTAGTCTTCCTCTTCCTTTTCTACATCAAGAGATCATAGACTTTCACAAGGGAGAGGACAGCCCATCATGTCAGATTTTGTTGCAGATTCAGATGAGAACTGGTTGAGCATTATTATGCTAATTTCATTTAACTTGATATGGCATCAAGGAAACATGTGACCGGATGTTAGATGGAATTAAGTTGCATTGGTGAAGAAATGCAACAGGAACAAAAGGTTCAGACAATTTCAGAAAACTGGATGTGAAGGAAAGAAAAGATTGGGGTTATCAGAGAAGAATAAAGAATCAATGAGGAATTTTAAATATTAATGGCAGAAATTTGGCAGTGTAAAACTCAATAGAAAAGACCAGTGAAAGGGAAAGGTGTTGAATATACAGGAGAGAAGAAAGCTAATCAGTACCATAAGATTCTTAAGCATTAAAGAAAGCATTGCATCCAAAACATAGCTGGTGGAGATTTAAGGTTTAACTAGGGGAAAAAAGGCACACACACACACACACACACACACACACACACACACACACACACATTAGGGGATGTGCTAGGGATCTATGATAATTGAAAATGTAGATGTGTGTTTGTCTGATTTCCAACACATGAAGTAAATCCCATCTGATTGTTTCTATTTTCATTGTAAAGTTCCTACATTTTTAAGAAAAGGCAATTTGCAGAGTTTGAGAGATGAACAGAGTGGTTTGAGAGAGTAGGAAACTTTGACATTATCATTGAGGTGACTACAGGAGTGAATGAGCCAGGGAAAGTTGATGAGATCATTAGGTGATGCTGAAGGCTCCATTTGAGGCGGTGATTATGGGTTTACAATAGAGCCAATCTGGCCTGCTGTGTGATTTTTTTTTTTTTTTTCCTGGCTGCACTCAGCTGCTGTGAGGCAGGCATCAAAAAAGTGGAGCCACACACCTTCTATTCGCAGGTTTTCTTAGAGGGGAGTGATGAACAAAGTACAAAGGCCATGAAACATAACTTTTTTTTTTAATTTTTTTATTTTTTATTTATTTATTTTTTTTATTGAGTTTATTGGTACATTTAGGGATACAGTACAGTTACATTCATTGTTGGGATCATGTACCTTTACATGGCAAGTCTTGATTCTCATTTTTTTCCCCTTACCTCTGCCCTCCCTTCACCCCCTCCTCCCCTCCCCATCTACAAACACTTTATTTTCATCTTTTCATTCTCTCACATTTTTTTCTTTTCCCTTTTTGTTCTTCCCCTACGTATCACAC
>NW_022900916.1:60823773-60841273 GCF_012274545.1 Fukomys damarensis
AAAGAATCATATCACAGAGAAGTATGTGCACCCATGTTTATAGCGGCACAGTTTGTAATAGCTAAATCTTGGAAACAACCTATTTGCCCATCCGTTGGAAACTGGATAAAGAAGTTGTGGTTTTTCTATAAAATGGAATATTACTCAGCCATAAAGAGCGAGAGAATAGATTCATTCATAGGAAAATGGATACATATTGAAGAAACATAACTTTGATGAGAGTATCTTTGTAACAATGGAGCATGCTAATGGAAATGACCACAGAAGAGATTTCTGTAAAACAAGAAAGAGGGGAATAAATTAGGAGGAAGTAAAGGGAGCATTACACTAGCAGAAAGTATTTCTCAGTACCAAGCCAAGAGGAGAAGGAACAGAGGTCAAAGAATTATTTGAATATATTTGGATGATCGCTTCAGACAGAAAAGCCTAAGGTGGTTTGGAGATGCAGAGGCTCAGCGACTGAGCAGCCCACACTTAGGGCCAGTCTTCCAAGGGGATGGGGACAGCCCTCAGAGATGGTGCCTTGGAAATCCTGGAATGGATTTCCGCAGTGACCTACTGATTGTGATTTTGGAAGGTGGTGGCATTTACAAGGTGGACAGTTTCATGCAACTGGATATTGCACTCTATATCAAAATACTCAAAGGAGAATATTTACTTTTTTTCTTTTCTTTATTTTTCCCCTCTTTCTCTTCAAATGAGAAAATAAGAATTTCAAAGAAGCCATGCTGCTTCCTAGATGGAGAGTATATAAGACACAAGAAGAGAAAAAGAATCCCTTGGGATAACTTTAGATCTGAGATGAGAGCCAGATTGGAGATAGAACAGAAAGTAGATGGAGGACTCAGAGAAGTCAGAGACAGAAGGGTTAGCTAATCTTCAAATAACAACTAGAGAAGGGCCCACTGGAAGGATACAATGAAGAAGCTTTTAGAGCTTTCAATGATCCCAACATCCCACATGAGCCATGGGTTCCGCACCACAGATAAAAGTGATAGAGCAGAGAAAAGCCCAGGTCAAGCACAAAGAAGTGTACAGTGTATGGAGTTACTAGGCATTAGAAGACAGAGATCTTACATTTTGGGAGCTGGTGTAAAAGCTGTAGTCTCAAAAGAACCTGTGATGAGGGAGGATACTGGGGCCAGTGTCCAGGGTTGAGGGGTGCAGTGCTTTTCTTCCATTGCAGAGATCACAGTGGGAGCAGAAACTATAAATTCTGCATGTTCATGCTGACTTTTGATAGACTCAGAGGTTAAAACTTCAAACAGCTAAGATCCAGGATGCTGCCTTCATTTGTTTTTGGAAATTACATCTTATTGATTTGTGCTGTTCTTAAAAGCTTTTGACTGTTATTGACTTTGATTTAACCATTAATCTAGCTAGTTCTCCCTCTCTCTCTCTCTATGTGCTCTTTGTCCTCTGACTTCACTGTCATCTTTATTGAGTATTAATATGATTGGGGAAATTAGTCTTGCTTTCATTAGCTCTACCTCTGGTGGATCATTCACAATATGTTATGGTAACCATTCATTTGAGCAAAATCTATGTGTATCTGTTGAGTGTGAAAACCGTCAACTTCTGAACTTTTGTACAGACTACATGGTATCAATGGAAATTATAATGAAAAGTTGAGGGTGAGTGATTCATTCAAGTAAAGAATGGTAAAGAGGCCAGATGGATAAAAGAGAGTTCGATTTAGTTTGGGTCATGTTGTATCTGTCTTTCATTTTTTGAGACCTCGACAATTAAGGTGTGAACAATTATGAGCTGACAGGATATGGGCTTGACCTTTCTCAATGCAGTACTAATTAGCACACTATATTATATGCCTAGATACAGTCACATGCTAAATACCATTTTGGGTAATGGCAGACCACGTATGCAGTCTCATAAGATTATATGATGGAACTGAAAAATTCCACCTGCTTAGCTATGTTTGAGCTGTCATAATATTCTCATTGTAACTTATTACTCCCGTGTTTGTAATGATCCTGGTCTAAACAAAACCATGGCACTGTCAGTCATATGAACATTGAGTACACATAATTACACACAGTGCATATGTGATAAGAGGTGGGGGCTGTGATGGATTTGAGTACTTACTATACTACTCCTTTTAACATTAAATGTACTCCTACCTATAAAAAATAAGTTTACTGAAGTTTGCTGCACAGCAGTGTATTCTATTATGCAGCCTTGTACACCTGTGTTTACAGCACATCTTGCTTGTATCCAGGTATCCTGTGGAGAGATGGACCTAAGCTATGCAGGTTCATGTAAACGCACTGTGCTGTGCACCCATGGTGAGACCATCATCTGACAATGCATTTCTCAGAGGAGACCTCATCCTGAAGGGGCAGGCACTGTATTTCATAAGTTATATTTATATATAATGCATAGGTTTGAATAAAAAAGCTTAACAAATCAGTGTATGTTGATGCCAAATGTGTGTGTGTGTGTGTGTGTGTGTGTGTGTGTATGTGAGGTACAGGGATAAAAAAGAAGAGTCTGGAAATACTCGTCAAACATTTTATAGCAATTATTAAAGGAGTGGAAATTGTGATTACCTTTATGAATTATTATTATTGTTGTAGTTTTTTTCAATGACCAAATAAAGGTAGATAAGTTATTTACCAAATGCTGTATTTATCATTTTTTTCTTATTGCCTTTATTGATGCATGTCAGGTGCACAGTACAGTTAGATTCATCATTGGGATCCTGTACCTTTACATGACAGGTCTTGGTTCTCATATTTTCCCCATATCCCTGCCCTCCCTTCCCCCCTTCCCTATTTACAAACACTTTATTTCCATTTTCTCATATTTTTTTCTTTTCCATTATTTCCTTCCACCCACCTCTCCCACTTCCCCTACACATTTGGCCCTTTTCTTCCTATTTCACATTGTCATTTATTCCTTTAGGATCTTATGCACAATTATAGTTTTTCACACCAGAGAAACTATTCAGTATTTACACATGTGTGACTTATTTATTTCACTTAAGAGCACATCCTCAATATGCATCCATTTTCCTATGAATGACTCGAATTTCTTATTCTTTACGGCTGAGTAGTATTCCAATTTACAGAAAAACCACATCTTCCTTCTCCAGGATCCAACTGATGGGCAATCTGACCCATTGCAGGGTTGAACTCTGCAAGGTTCTACTACAGGTTCCCTCTGCCCTTTTTCTGATGATATTCAAATTTCTGGTGGAAGGTGGTGCTCTCTCCAACTTACCAACTATGGATAACTGATGTGCCTTTATTGCAATTGTTCACTTCTGTGCTATCTTTTGGAGCTCAGAAAAATGACCTTTATGACCACTGGTGCCTCTGCAGAGTGAATCTGAGAACTGGCACAATCAAGAGGCCTGAGAGCGGGGTTGAGGGGGGCTGTGTGGATATTGCAGAGGTGACCAGTCCTCAGCGGTTGTCTCGAGGCAGGCTGGAGCAAGGACGAGATCTCTGCATGGCAGTCCCGGATGTCCACCTTCCCCTTTCTGCTGGATGTAGGCCAGGCTGTATTTATCTTAAAATGAATTGATATTACTGTATTTTTGTCTCATGTTTTAAAATAATGAGTCTATATTTGAGATTGGAATCGTAGACCAGATTATTCTTTGGAGTTACAATCATGAAAAAGTGATAGATCTTTTTGTTTTGCTTGTGTATTTGACACATACATATTTTATCTCTAAGATATGTTCTTGTTTGAGAGTTTCCTCAATCATGTTCTTTGAGAGGTTGGAGCAAAACAACGTTTTGGGCCTGAAAAAATATAAAAATTTATATGTTTATATGAAAGTATGTGACATCACATATTAGTTTTTAAACTCTGGGCCATTTTAATATGTAAAATTGAAGTGTTTAAACAATTGGGGCAAGTAAAGTTGTAATAAGGAAAAGAGAAACTTGATAACTATGGAGAGGAAAAAGACCAAGAGTAGAGTTGAACTCAATCCTATCTCCTGACTTTCCTAATGTAATAATCTTCCTTGCCATGAACTTATTTTATCATACAGATAATGTTTGAATGTTTCTTTTCCCATCTATCTCACTGTAGTTCCTTTCCGGTATATACCCTATCCAGTAGAATTCTCTTCTGGAGAGAAATTTCTATAAAGATAAGTTGGTGAGATTCTAGAAATTTTGGTTCAGTGACTTAGCCTTAGAACGAGCAATACTGACAACTGCATCACTCTGGCAGCAGGATAACCATCCAGATTTATCACATGCTGAAGATTTCTCACTGCAAAAGATATATGGGGATTTCCAATCACTGTTTCAAGGGAATTTTTAGATGACAGATTAATGCATAACTAATATCAGAAAAAAGTAATGAGTGTTTTCTTGCTTCAGAGTTACATAATATATGAACTAGATGGCAACTTCTGAACTCAAGAACACATAGATGTTTTAGAGATCAATTTCAATCTCTGGGGCAACTTCTAGAGGAAAAAAGATATTATTTCTTGGATTAAGTACTTTCAATTAGCAAGCAATTAAGGATGTGAAAGTTTCCATTTACATTGTAAAGCCATTTATAATAATTCATTGAGGAAACTTTCTAGTCCTTTTCATTTCCCTCAGAATGCCACTTCTTCTTGAGCAGGATTCAATGTGCTGAAAATTTAAAACTACAGTTAATATTTCTCAGTAATCTTGTGTTTCTTTTGTATCTTGCCAGCTCATTGCTTCATCCCTCTTTCCATGGAGTTTATCTGTATAGAATACCCTTCAATGTGATCTTGATCTTGAAAAATTTTAGACAATTCTCAAAGTTTCTAGAGGTAAAAAGAACAAATTTAAAATTTAATCATGGTGGCATCTGGCACAGAAATTACAGAGGCAGGACCTTTGGATAAGACAAACTCCAAATATGGACTGCAAGACAAATTTTGAGCAAGACACTTTCCAGTGGCAACTAACATAGTTTCCAGCTGCAATCTTACATTAGCCCTATTGGTTTCTTAGCTCATCTATCTAAGAAATAGAGGAGTGGAGTATATTTATCAGCTCCCCACTCATTTTTATGTCTGTCTCCCACTCATTTTCCAAGGTGCTAACACTCAACACTGTCCCCACCTGAAATGACCACTGAGAAGTGAATTGTGGAATTAATACAATTTAGTTCACATTGTTGATATGATTGTGCAGAATAAAAGCTTAGTAAAGCAAAATGGGAGCTGGCTCTCAAATCTTATCTCAATGTCCTTTCTTTCTTTCTTTTTTTTTTTTTCCTTCCTCATTGAATTTATTGGTACATTTTAGGTATACGGTACAGTTACATTCCTAATTGGGAACTTGTACCTTTACATGACAGATCTTGGTTCTCATTTTTCCTCCTACCTTGCCCTCCCTTCACCCCCTCCTCAGTGTCATTCCTAATATGTGTTCATCTGGATACACAGTCTAAGGGATGATTTTACCTATAAATTTATTTTCTAAACAACAGTATAAATGAGACCGAAGACGAAATACTTCTATGTTGTCAAATGAAAACTTTCTCATAGACTTCTTTGCATACTTAACTTACTTATGATGGAAAAACTGACTTTTGAGTCTTAAATTCTGCTATATTCCGTTTTCTTCAGACATTGGGAGCTTTGAGATCAGTGGCTGAAATTACATAAAGGAATTATGGGACTTTTGTTCAGCAACACATACTCTTTGAAAGTTAGATTCTGACTGAGAATTGAGCTAGGAATTAGTAGTCTCCTTAGGAAATGGCCCTTTGTACAGAAATCAAAATTTGCATGAGCACACAGCCAGACTATATCTTTCCCCTGAGTGAATAGCAATTTGACACACCAGAACACATTTCTCAAGATAAAAATAACAAGAGCCATATTCATCATCATGTAAATGCTTGATAAGATATATTTGTCAGGATAGCAACCTCACAAGAGCTATTTCTCTTATAGCCTTTATATATAGGCAAATATAGATTATTTTGGTTTTTATTCATTTTTAAGATGAGTCATAATCACCTACAATAAGATCCTTAAAACTCTTTTGTAAGGAAAAAGAAACCTGTTGCCTGGATGGCAAGAGGTGTAAGCAAAATAAGGTAAAAAAATTGAAATGTTCTTTAGTGATATTTTGTTGCCATACTTAACATGAAAGAAAAACTCTCATGCATAATCCAAAACCTCTAGTAGTAACAGGGTAAGTATATAACACAGTATCTTAATTCTGGTGCATTCAAGAAACAGGGCCAGTTAAACAAAAATTAAAACGGTGCTGTAGAAAAATAATGACTGTGAAAAGGATGTTTCCATTGTAGGAAGTTTAGATATTGTTCTTGACTCAACAAAAAGTACCTACAAGTAGAGATGAGAGCTACCTGAGTACCTTCCAAAACTGCTTAAGTATGGATAAAGAACAATGAAAACAACATACTATGTTACAAGAGATAAGAACATAAAGAAAATAATAAAGTCCATAAAAACTGAAAACCTACATGATGATAGCACTGTAATTATAAACAATATTGTAAAGTGGATATACTTGTTAGTTAAAAGAACATTCTGAACTTAAAATAAGAAACAACTTGTGACCTACAAAAGACCCAAATGAAACAAAATAATCTTAAAAATCTAAAATGTCAATGAAATATATGCCTTGTAATGGAATTCATAAAAATGAATGTTTATAACTATTGAATTTAAAGTTTAAGAAAAATAAAATATGCCTAAAAGCGTTGCTTTATTGCATTGAAGAATTCTAGACAAATAAAAGTAGGAGGAAGAAAAACCCTCAAAAACTCTAAACCAAAGCAGACAAAAAATAAGATAATAAAATAAATAACCCTTTAGTTATCTTAGTATTATATGCTGAATTGCATATGTAAAAACTGATGTGTTTAAATGCTATCAGCATCTCAAAATATGACATTTGGGGAGGTATGTTTAAAGAGGTAATTAAATTAAAATTATACCAAGAGGGTGAGCCATAACTCAATGTGACTGATGTCCTCACTGGAAAAGGAGATTAGCATACAAACATGTACAGAGGAAGGACCATAGGAAGACACAGGGAGAAGACAGTTACATAAAAGCCAAAGTGAGATCTCAGGAAACCAAGTTTGCCAACCACCTGACATTGATTTCTAGCCTTCACAATTGTGAGAAAATACATTTCTTTTGCTTAAGCTAATCAGTCTATGGTACTTTGTTATGACAAATCTAGATGATGAATACACTTAATTTTATAAAAAGAATAATATGTAATATTAATATTAAGGAAATAATAGTTAAAATATACTAGGGAAGTAAACCAAATTAGATTATTCTATAATATTAAAAATTAAAATATGGAAGTCATAAATAATTTTAAGCATATAATAAATTAAAATAACTAAAGAAAAAAATTGATAAAAGAATAATAAATATAGAAGTTAAGAAAGATTTCACAACTTGCAAATCATAAAGAGAAAAATACAATGATCTCATTACAGAAAAATCATACGACAAAATGCAACATTTATTCTTGTTAAAAACAATATCAGCAAACTGTGAAAAGAATGGATTCTCACCTTATTAAAAATTATGCATAAATGCTTGTAGTTGATATCTGTTTAATGTCGGAAGAACCAATGTTTTCACTCTAAGGAAAAGATTTCTGGTTTCACCACATCTACTGGACATTGTAGTGGAGTTTTAAAAGTATTTAATAAAGCAACTAAAAGAAATAAAAGCAACTCAGATTGGAAAGGAAGAAATAAAATAGTGTTTATTTAAAAATTACATGATTGTATATTAAGGAAATTTGATAGAATCTGTAAAACAAGAACAACTACTTGACATTAAGGTAGTTATAAAGATTAAGGTCATTAGTTACATATTGAAAACATAATTGTATTTACTTAAAATAATAATAATAATAATCATAAATTGATATTAAATATTCAACACTTTTTTCAATAGTTCCCAAAATATTAAGTACTTGAGAGTAAACTTTAAAAATATGCAAAACCTCTATATTAAAGTGTATGAAGTGGTCCTGAGAAGATTAAAGAAGGCAAATGATGGCCTACAAGATTAAATTAATATTGTTGTCATTCTCTCTAAATTTTCTATAAATTAAGTCAAAAGCTAATGAAAATCTCAGAAGACAGCTGGGTATGGTGGCGCACGCCTGTAATCCCAGCACTCGGGAGGCTGAGGCAGGTTCAAGATCAGCCTGGGCTACACAGTGAGTTCCAGGTCCGTCTCAACTACATAGTGAGACCCTGTCTCAAAAAACCAAACCAAACCAAACCAACAAACAACAAACAAAAAGAATCTCAGAAGACGTTTTTGGAGTAGTCGACAAAGTTATTCTAAAATTTTAGTGGAAATGCAAAGGACCTAGAATAGTCCAGATAGCTTTGAGAAGTAAGAATATATTTAGATGCTAAAACTACCATTTGATGACTTATTTTTAAGAAAAAACGATGTAATGTTAGACGGAGAAATAGACAAAGAGAACAAAGGAACGGAAAAGAGCAGTCAGATGTGTTCCATATGTACAATGGTACAAAAGGAATTCAGTGGAAGAACTGTTTTTCTAATAAATGGCACTGACAGAATTACTTGTCTGTATGTGAAAAGAAAATCATCTTTGATTCATACCTTAAGTATTTAACTCATACAAAAATGGACTAAACGTATGTCATAGATCTACATGTAAAGCAGATATAGATTATAGATATAGGTATAGATGTTCTAAGAGGAGCACATGGGAGAAAACATTTCTGACCTTGGGTTAGACCAGATTTTCTCAATACCAGGAGTGTTGATAGTTGGGGCCAAATAACTCTTTCTTTGTTGTAGTCCTGTGCACAGTGGAAAGTTTACTGAACCTTTGAACTCTCAGTCATTAGAAGCTAGCAGTGTCCTTGCAGTTGTGACAACCACACATAACTCCCAAGCAGCAAAAGAGCCCTGGTTGAAAATCTCTGTATTCAACAAGAATTTATGGGAGAAGAAAACCAAAAGCAGGAACAATAAAAGAATAATCGATAAAATTGGAATGGAAAAACTTACAGGTGTCTTCTCTTTGAATGATACTGTAAAAACAACACAAAGACAAGTCATAGAGAAGGAGGCAATATTTGCAAATCTGAAAAGTGAAGAAAGACCTGTTGGTACCACAAAAATCCAATTAAAATGACAATAATAATATAACTAAGAAGAAAGAGGGAAAAGATTTAGACAGTTCACTAAAGTAGATATCCAGAGGCTAAAAAGCATTATTCAATAAGAAATCCAACTTGAAATATGATATGCTATTTTACAACTATTGAAACAGCTACAAATAAAAAAGACTAACTAGTGCAAGTTCCAGTGAAGATATGGAGAAACCAGAACTCTCTTGCACTGCATAGAAATATGAAATAACACCATATTGGAAAATAGTCTGTTAGTTTCTAAAATGACACACTTACATCTATATATGTTCCAGTCATTCAATTCCTAGGTATTTATCCATGATGAATGAAAGCATATGCTTATACAAAGATCTGTACATTCTTACACAGCTTTATTTTTAACAGGTACAAGAGGAAACAAATCAAATATCCATCAACAGATTAATGGACACACTGCAGTATATCCATATAAAGTAAAACTAATTAGCAAGAAAGGGAATGAAATACTGATGCATCAACCAACAGCGTGGACAAAGCTCACAAAAGTGCAAGAGGTAAGTGGAAGAGTGAAAGAAGCTAGGAAAAAAAGTACACACTGAGTTCTTCCACTTGGATAAAATCAGAGAAAGTGTAAACTCATTTATAGTGACAGAAAACTAAGATTAGTGGTTGCCTCTGAACGGCGTGGGAGTGGCACGGGAGGGGGGGAGTCTGACGCCAACCGCAGGGGGTGATCCGGGTTGATTGTGGCACTGGCTTCAAAGCTGTGCATATGTATCAAAATGCCAAATTGTTCACAACAAGTAGGTTTGGTTTATTGAAAAATACAAGAAAAACGTGCAATGAACATTAGCTTCTTAGAGATAAGCTTAAGGAGAAAGGCCAATGACAATTATGAAGAAACCTTAGAACTCTACCTAGGGATGTAACAAGACTTGAAAAGCATGAGGCAGGTTGGATCTTTATTATTTGGTGCAAAGAGTCATTATTTTAAAACGGTCAGGATTTCTAAATTATTGCCATAATAATCCTGATGAAAAAAAAAATTTTTTGTTACTGGAGATCGAACTCGGGACCTTGCGCTTGAGAAGCAGGCAGCAGCACCACTGAGCTAAATCCCAGCCCAATCCCAATCCGGATGAAACTTTTATTTTTGAATGAATAATTTGCTACAATGCTCATAAAGATATGAGATAATCAGAATTAAAGTAAAGTTCTGAACAGTAGTTTTCTTTTCTGTATTTTAAAACACTGGGCTAGGGATTTGGCTTAGTCAGCAGCCTGCCTAGCAAGTGCAAGTGCCTGAGTTTGATCACAGAAGGCTGAGGCAGGAGGATTGCTGTGAGTTCAAGACCAGCCTGGGCTATATAGTGAGTTAGAGGTCAGTCTCAACTACATAGTGAGACCCTGTCTCAAAAAACAAAACAAACAAATAAACAAAAAAAAAACCCAAATAAAATCAAGCTGTATAATTACAACAAACTAAAGATTACTACAATCCTTACAAAAGTAAATTCCAATTTGAACAAAAATTAAATTCTAACAAAATTATTAAATAATCAGAAGGAGATGTAAAGTGATATTTTATCTTGAAATGGTAAAGACCTTTCTCAGCCTGAAGAAAAAGCCAGAAAGACGAGTATTTTACAAAGATTTCAAATGCTAAATACATAAAACTTGAAAAGCTTTGAACTGGAAAATAATACCATAAAGGCTAATGAAATTAATTATCTGCAATTAATGTGATAGATGAGTTTGTATTTATAGTATACAAAACACACTAAATATGGAAAAGGAATAGACTACCACCAAAAATAAACATAGAAAAAGAATATGAATTATTAACCAAAATACCTAGAGAATTATATACATATGTATTTATGTTTTTACCTTATTAATGATAAAAAATGCAAGCAAACACACAAAGAAATACTACTGCCCTTCTTCCTGGCAAATTTAAAAAGAACTAATCACACTCAGATTACCAAGAGACTGCAAATTAGATTTCTTGTGTACTGTTGGAGTGGATATAACTGACACTTTTTTCCCACCAGAACACACATTAGAAACATAGGTCAAAACTAGAAATATAAAACTATGTTTCTAAGCAAGTATGGTTAAGTGTGTGGGTGTGCACTGCATGTGCAAAAGGATTTATGTACAGTATTCATTGCTGCTGTATTTTCTTCTTTAAAAATACATTGTATCATGAAAAGAAGTGAATATACAAGAGTAGAGAAAGCATAATATAGTGAGCTATTAATAGAATCATCCAGTTTCAACAATTCCTAACATTTTGCTTATTTTGTTTTATCTGTCTTGCCCTGTACATCTTCCATACCTTGCACTTTTACTGGGGGCATGAGGTCTGCTAAAGTAGGTTCGAAACAATATGATGCACTTGGATACTTCTATGGGTATACTTAAAACATAAAAAATAAAGGCTTTATAATAAAATATAATTAGAAGAAACTATTAGTATTAGTGTTGTTTCATATCTAGAGCATTTAAAATTTCCAACTTTCTTGGGAATATCTGTTTCAATCCCTTACCTTCATTATATAACATTTGATTCTCTCTGTCACTGTCTCTCTCATTATAGTTTTTCTCTTTTCTTTTTCATTATTGAAGGTATTTGGTATTTTTCCTACAAACTGAATTCAGGTGATTGCTTTCAAATATATCACTTACTTTGTTGATAATTTTCTTAAATTTACTGCAAAATGGTAGCCATTTAAGCCTGATTTCAGAAAATGAACGAGGGTGCTACCTGAGGAATGTTAGGTACTTCTTGTTGTAAAATTCTGGATTGTTGTGTTTTAGTGATATTAAGGTCTGGATAGGTTCAGATGATGTCATACCTATTATAAAATTCTCCAACTCCTTCTCACTATTTCAATACCTGTGTTGACGCTTGCATAGATTCATTAAATCACTGTTACAAAACTGTGATCTTCTAACTGTGTCACTCCTTTGCATTTATTAGCTGGAATTCTTTAAAGAGCTTTCCATTATAAATTAATTTGTTATACTGAATTAGATTTTGTACAGCCTGGCTCGATCTTTTCCTTTTTTGTCTTAAAAAGATAATAGTTTGATTTCCAATACACCTTTAATGGTAAACACTGAGAGTCTGTGAGGTGTTTATATCCTTATTAATTTGTTGATTTTCATATTTTTAATATTTTCCAATCTATAGCAGCAATGAAAAGTACCTATTTTCGTCTAGAGAAAGCCTCTTCAAATTGTCTTTTTAATAAAACCCCAGTCACTTTTTGAGAAGCTTCTTGCTTTCTAGAACATCTAAAGATCTCACTCACACTTGGTACGTTATCATCTCAAATATAATTTACCATTATACACACCTGGACTATGGTAGTCAACTCTAAACTGGTTTCCTTGCTTCTGACCTTGGCTCCTCCTCTGCAGAGAAGGAACAGGAAAAAGTGGCAGAATGTTTCATTGCAAATGAGATTAGGCAGATGTGTAAAAGTGCTAACTTTTTTTTACAAAACACCTCCCAAATAAGGCTGTAACAGTGTGAGCAATGAATCTGTTTACTGATAATACCATATCACATTTCTGCAAAATACTCAAAAGGAAGCAAAAGCACTTGTCATTGGATAGGTTGCTTTTAAAGCTTCATGGAAAAAATAAGATTCTACTGAGCTAACAGCCATAATTCCATTAGTGACAGTGAAAACTATCTTACACGATAACTCCCTTCCCTCTTATCTCCCTCACACCAGCCATAAAAGTATTTAAAGGTAAGTTCAGATTAATTTCTTTTTCTTTATATTTTATATTTTCTTTATTATGTTCTGTTTTATTAAAGCATTGCAATCATTTTTGTATGAATATTTTTGGTTTGTGGAATGAATCATCTGAGTCTCCATTATTTCTTATGGGCAAACTTGCTATGATATATAAGTGCTTTTGATTACAAGTATGTTTCTAAAACAAATTATGCTTGTAAACCAAGGTTTCACTGTATCTACTATGAGTTACAAAGCTATCCAGCATTACTTCTCTGTTTTCTATTCCCGTGCATGCTGTGTTATTTTCTCCATGCTATCCTCATTTTCCCTCAGACTTTTCTTTTCTGTGTGAAATGCTTTGCCTCTGTATCCAGATGGTTCGCTTCTTCCTATTTTCCTTACATCTTTATTGCCATGGGTACCCCATCTAAAACTTCAAACCTGGCATTATCCTAGTCAACTCTGGTTGCCATACTAAAATATGGTAGACATGATGGTATAAACAGCAGGAATTAATCTCTCATGATTCTGATGTAGGTAAATCCAAGATCCAGGTGACAACAGGGACTATGTCTGGCAAGGCCCAAGTCCTGTCTTCTAGCTGGCTACCTTAAAAGAAAAATACTTAAAAGAAAGATACTCCAAGAATAAATAAATGTCTAGAATATCTTCGGGGTTCAAGTAAGCCATAAAGACAGAGAAGCCATGTGTGAAACAGTCCGCTGAACTGCAAAGCAAACAGTGTGTTACAGGAAATATTTGAACTGCATGTATTCACATCCAAAGCTGTGAACATTTTAATTATTCAGTAGTTTGATGAATTAAAACATTTCTTGGAAAAACATTTAACTAAGAAAGTTAAAATAAATAAACTAGGCCTTCTGAAAAGGAACATAAAATACTGTATATTTCAAGGCTGATATGGACATCTGTTTATTATTATAAAATAGAGCCTTTTTTCCTTTACTTTAGAATATGCAACTGTGAAAAATTAGTGCAATATTTCCTTCAGTTATGTTCATAATGTATTTTAAGTAAAAAAATAGGTTTATATTATGCATCATGTTTTCAGTATGCCATTATGTAAATGTTCCATGCAAATAAGTGACTTTATTTAGTATACAATGTATGTTGTTTTCTGCTAAAACTGTAATTATATAAAAGAAAAAAATTTGAATCATCCTGAGGAAAGATTATATTTTAGGAGAATTACAAATAGGAGATAACTGGTACAATTAAATGAATGTCAGGGACATTTTACTTGAATTTATCAAGACAGCATAACTTAAAAGAGATTTTTAAGATGATAAAAACAAGTTCCTCAGGTTGTTTGAGAAATGGAGTTTATGGAATTGAAAACTAGCTAATAGAAAAACCGAAATCATATGCAAGGAAATTAGGTCTTGGAAATGTGGTAACCCAGTGTGGTATTTTGTTTCTCAAAAACTTAATGTTTGCAATGTGTGGAGAAGCCAAAATGCTATTTTAGATGGTTTTAAAAAATACAATAAAGAAATGAAATTTAGTAAGAATTTTACATTTCTCACTACGTATTTCTAAAATTATGTTTTTTTATGTTTGAAACTATAAAAATTTAAAAAATAAAATTTCTTATGGGATAGGTCTAAAATGTCCCCCCAAAGTCTCATGTTTTTGAGGTGGGGCTTTTGAAGGTATTTGGATCATGGCAGTGCAATCAGTATTGATCAGTGAATTAACCTGCTGATGGATTTGTAGGTGAACGTATTATTGGAGTCTGTGCCTGGTAGGAAAAGGTGGTGTGTCTTGGAAGAGTGTGTGCTTGTCCTTGGCTACTCTATTCACTCTGCTTTCTAAGTACCACAGAGTGAGCGATGTTTCTCCTCCATGCCTTTTCACCGTGTTACTTCTGCCGTTCAACCAGCTGTTCGTAGACTAAACCCTCTGAAACTGTGAGCTGAGATAAACCTCTCCTCCTTGGCGTGTGTCAGGTATTTTGTCCTAGCAGTGAGAAGGTAACTAATATAATATCTGTAGCCTATTGAGTGAGAAGAACTTTAAGGAAGTCTGAAAATATGCAACCCTAAGATGGGTAGTCTGAGGGCAATACTATAGGTATACGAGCATCTCAAGTAAATCCCTCTGAGACATTCAAATACTGCATTCAAGTTACAAATTGTTCCATCAAGTTCAGTCATGTACACTTAGAATCTAAATCTAAGCATGTCATTTAACTTCTTTGTTGCACAGGAAAAAAAAAGCTTGCATTCTACAGACATAAGAAACTTTCTTGTTGCATAAACTGTGTGCTATGAATCAGGAGTAGAACAGTCAATTTCCTTTTTGTCAACAGGATTTTAAATCTTTTATGTTATTAGGTGAAACTGGTTAAATTATAAAATACTTAAATATATGTGTATAATAGTACTTATTCATCTTATTCTAGTCCCAAGGGGGACACACTAGATTCATAAATACCAAACGAAGCATTCAGTTACATGACTGTTTAGTATATGATCTTGATTTCTTTCTGAGGACATTACATTTTCTTAGCAGCATTCAGAGCCTGAGATTTATTATAGGGAAAGGGGTTTCTAAGGTCAATGAAAATGGTGCTTGAGACCTTTTAATCGCACATTTACTTTATGTACAAAAATGTCAGAAATATATAACGACTCTGGCTATAAGCACAAGTACCAAAAATTGCCCTCTTAAACTAGAAAGCAAGAAATAGGCTCTGGAAAAATAGTGTACTTACTGCCTTATGACCCTCCTACAGAACTGCAGAGATCAACATGAGGGGCCTGCCATAATATTATCTTTAAATGACACAAGTTCCAAAATGCAGGGGAAGAAAAAATTAACTTAGGAAAAAAGAAGTAAAGAGGACATGGCTGGTGGATGTATTGTCTATCACCACCTTCAAGTTTTCTGCTTTTTAATGATGTGATATTCTTTCCAAGTGCTAGGAACTATGTAAATAAGCTTTCCACCATCATAGTTTCTGCAGAATATGTTTCAGTTTTTATAGTTTTTGAGAGTGCCCTATTACAAATTTGGAAGCTCAAAATAAACTGCACTAAGACTTAATTTGATTGGAGGATTCCTTGTCTTTGTTTGAATGCACTATTGAGGTATCGATTCAGAAACTCCATAGACACTGCTGCTCTGGGCATTGAGTCTGCTTTGCATACATTGGTGTACTTTTCTACTGCAGAGGTCAGTGCTCGTGGCTTAGGTCAAGCAAGTGACACTGCAACAGGACATGAATATGGGTTGAGCAGTGGAGGATCCTGACGATACCCAGCGATGTCTAAGGGAGGGCGCAGGTGGGGGAATTTGTGACCCCAAATCACAAAGCCTTGAAGGGGGATTAGGAAAGGGGGGGACCTTGGGGGATTAGGAAGATGCATTGTCTGCACGGTGGGAATGCCATTCCTACAGAATAAAAGGCTGAAAACCCTTATCTTGCTTTCAGTTTCTCCTCAAACCTGGAACATAATAAAAATTTAGGCTGCTTGTTGGATTCAAATACAAATAGAACTGTGTGGCCAAAATAACAGCTTGTGAGAATAAAAAATGAATACCAGCATGCGTTTACTCTTTCAAAGAAAAATACCACAACTTTATAGTTAAAAATAGAGGGTGAATTGTCAACTATATAATTTTAGTTAAAAACATTTCTTGCTGGATCATTTTTATGTAAGAAGAAAGAAAATAAAGAATTGGAGTTGTAATGTAGAGTGTGTTTTAAAAGAAATGCATTTTGAAATGTGGGAAGCTCCTTCAAGAAGGGGAGAGGAAGCTGCAAAACTTTTAAAACATTAAACGGAAGTGCAGTGGAGCTTGCCCGGAAATTCTTCTTGGTTATAGAGCATACACTGGATTTTCCTTTTTAATCATCTAATAAGCATAGGCTTAAAAAAAAAATCCCAGATGCCTTCTAAACTTGGATTCTAGATGTGATTTAGATCTTGACCATCAGATGTTCTAAAACAACATTTGGGTTCAGAAACAAGTTAACCAAGTCAACACCCAGAATGAGAGGCACTTAAACTGGGCATGGAGGCTCACACCTATAATCCCAGCACTCGGGAGGCTGAGGCAGGAGGATCGCTGTGAGTTCGAGACCAGCCTGGGCTACATAGTGAGTTCCAGATCAGTCTCAACTACATAATGAGACCCTGTCTCAACCCCCTCCCGCCAAAAAAAGAAGAGAGAGAGGCACTTATTTTGTGGGGCCACAAGTGGCAGGGATGTGCTTTTTAGCTGTGTCTAGGGCACTGCTAAGCCAAGCAAAATCCTTGAGTCAGGCAGGCGTCAGCCAGCTGAATTCCCAGGTTTCCCTGGCCTTGCCAGGTCAGTTCTCCATGGCTCTGGGAAACATTCCCAGAATCCCAGTAAAGAGCCTGCTCCGATAGTTCTTACAACAATATTATAAATACCTTATTTCCTGTATTCGACTATTTTGTAATTTCCTGTGTTAAATTTCCTTTGCCAAGTTCTTTTCCACTTAAGACAGCGGAAGTATTTCCCATTACCCAGATCGAGACTTGTACAGAATAGTACATGATAATCCTTATCATGGACTTCAGTGTCAGTCTGCCAGAGGCCTTTGGAAAGGAAAG
>NW_022900916.1:60846273-60852790 GCF_012274545.1 Fukomys damarensis
AACATTTATTATTGGTTGATTTCTTGATAGCAGCCATTCTTTCTGGGTGAAGTGGAATCTCAGTGTTGTTTGATCTGCATCTCTCAAATGACCAGTGATGTGGAACATTTTTTTCAAGTGTTTATTTGCTGCTTTTACTTCTTTGTTTAATAAATTTCTGTTCATGTCAGATGCCCATTTTTGAATTGGGTCTTTATATTTGAGGGGTCTGATTTTTTTGAGTTCTTTATATATTCTGCATATATAAGGATATATGTCTGAGTAGGATCAATAGCTTCCATGGGAATGCCTGCATGATACGGAGCCTTTTTCCATGCTGTGGAGATAATCTATTTTCAGTTTTGATCCTCAGCATAAAGGAAATACTCTCTGTCAATATGGACACAATATCCTACTCATTAGTACAGTTCAAAGAAGAACTTGTATTCAACAGGAAGTGGCTGACCTTGACCCTCTCTCCTGCCCCAGCTGCCTTCCTCGCTACCAGTCAGGGCACTGATATTACAAGAAAATAGATGTGCCAAAGGATCTACGTGTCTGTTCTGAGCTGACAGGAAGGAGAGTATGAGCACCGCATCATCACGCTAACATTTCTCTGGTTAAATGCTGACCTTAAACTTGCTAGCCTCCTGTCTCAGCCTCCTGGGCAGCTGCAATCATAGGTATGGACCGCCATACTTGGCTCCTATTCTTGGATTAGGAAACAAATCCAAGCTTATGTACAAGTTGGTCATAAAGATTCAGAACAGATGACCTTAAACTTACAGAGAGGTGTTTGCTCCATTAGTTCCACACTGGGAGAGGTGGTCTCCGTCATGGTGAACAAGCTCAGCAGACCTACCCCTTCTGTACACAAAGTACTTGTGAGCAGATTTCTATTCTAACAAGTGGACTTAACAATACCATAGCAATTTTTATTCTGCCTTCAAAGATCATAAATCTGTGAGTAAAGACCTCATGAAGAGCATTTACCTGGTTAAGAGTATATTATCAGATTAATGTATATAATAAAATGTTAAATGAGTAAGAGTAGGAGGCTGTGATGAGGTTACGCTGTGAAAGGTCTGACATTTCCTAGGATAATAAGCATTTTTCAGATACTTCATAAAATTGGGACTAATTATATCAAGAACAAGCTACTTTTTTAGGTAAGTTCAAGACAGCTGGAGAGATTATTAATCTCAAGAACTAAGTGCCACAAAAAAATCGACATAGAGGCCAGCTGGAAATGAGGTTAAGGCAAGAGCTGTGGCTGCATTGAAAGTGAACTAATGTAAATTTAAGTATTTTGAAATATGTAGCACATTTGCTAAAGGTGAGCTATTATTATAATAATTGAAGAATATTATTATTACTAATAGCATGATTTAGTTTTAGATGCTTGTCAATAAAAATTATGATTAATACTTATTTTTATTATATTCAGCCTTTCCTCAAGGTTAAGCACATTTTCTTTGCTTAGGAGCTTTCCATAAATGTACAGAAAAACTTTTTTGGCGTATCCTTTTAAAAATCAATAATGATGTATAAATCAGTAAGTCAATGTCACCAATTAATTTTTACAGTTAATTACCTATGTAGCAATGACTAAATCCTACTGTCTCAGAACTGAAATTCTGAAAACCATGAAGAAACAATATTCTTTTTTTTGGTTTTCCCAAAAATTTTATTTTTTTTTCAGCTTTAATTGAGTTTATTGGTACATTTTAGGGATACAGTACAGTTACATTCATTGTTGGGATCTTGCACCTCTACATGGCAGGTCTTGGTTCTCATTTTTTCCCCTTATCCCTGCCCTCCCTTCACCCCCTCCTCCCCTCCCCATCTACAAACACTTTATTTCCATCTTTTCATTCTCTCACACTTTTTTCTTTTCCCTTATTACCCTTCCCCTACCCATCCCACCGTCCCTACACCTTTAGCCCCTTTCTTCCCATTTCACAATGTCAGTTATCTCATTAGGATCTTATGTACTATTACAGTTTATTCACACCAGAGAAACTATTCGGTATTTACACATGTGTGACTTATTTGAAACAAACTTTTTTTAACCTTGAGGTTTTTTTGTTTTGCCTTTTTTTTCATCCTTGAATAGCCCTGAAATCAACACTATCCCTGTACTGACAGGGCTGTCCAGAATGTGACCGGGCAATGTGTGAAGCAGATTGGACCTCCTATTGCACTGGACCACCATGCAAGACTGGAAGGGAAATAGTAACTCTAGGTACTGATGAGAAGGATTAACTCCCCGTGTTATCTGTGCAGGCTTAAATAGCTGATTCCCATCTGTACATGTCTTCAGCTGAGTGATTTGTCCTCTTTCTGGTGTTTCTCTTCCTATAAGAATGCTCTGAGCTGAAATACTGGGAAGGGGTTCTGGGGATGGGGAAAGATAGGAAGGAAAGGAGGGGAAGAGGAAGTAAAAAAGATCAAGATGCCGTAAGTACGCATACTAATTCCCCATAATGAATGTTTTTATTGTGTATCACAGATACACACAGCATTATTTAAAAAAAAAAGCCTCCCCCACAAAAAAAATGGGAGAAGGAAGAAAGGAAAAAAAAAAAGAGGGAGAAGAGGAGCAAAAGGGAAGGAAAATAGAGGGAAAATGCCCTGGCCTCAAGATCCTGCTCTACGAATTCTCCCTTGTTGACAGCAGGATTATGTCTTTGGCCTTTCTGGAATAATGGAGTTTATCCTTCATGTATAAGCCTATAAAAGAGTGTGGCAGGCAGAAAAATAGCTACCAAATATCAGTATCTTAATTCCAAGACCCTATAAGAGGGCTTGCTTATGTTGTAAAGAGAAATTAAGTAAAGGGGAATTTTAGGTGTAATGAAAGTTGCTAATAAATTGGAATTAGAGCAGCAAGATTATTCTGGATTATCTAGGTAGCTATAATGTAATCACATTTTTCTTAAAAGAGAACAGAGGCAGAAGAGTGAACTTTTTTCTCAGTCTCTGGAAAAGAAAAAGAAGCCCTGCCTTGCCAACACCTTGATTTTAGCTCTGTGAGATTCTTGCTAGAGTTCTAGCCTAAAGAATTATAAGGTAGTACATTTGTATTGTTTTTAAGATACCACTTTTGTATAACTGTTACAGAAGCAAATATTCAACTAATACGTAGAGCCAACCTGGTGTTCTTCTGGATACAGACAGGAGATAGACCCTCTGTCAAGTTGCCCCATTACAGGTCCCCGTAGACTTTGCCTTATAGATGGGCCACTTAGATGTACCTAAGAAAAGTGAGTACTCAAGGAATATTCTATAGTTTACCATACAGTTCCAAGTTGCTCTAACACTAGCAAGTCTACATTAACCTTGCAAAGACTGAGGTCCCTTAGTGTGAAGGTCATAGAAGACCACATAACAAGACAATTGTTGTCTGTTTACAAATAATACTGGAGAAGAAAAATATATAAAAGTTATGATAAATTTCTTCAAGAATAACACCTACCAGATAAATAATAGCAAATATCAGGATTCCCTATTTTTAATGTTCATACAGAGATTTCTTTAACTGAAATACCGAATAGTTTCTCTGGTATGAAAAACTATAATAGCACACAGGATCCTAATGAGATAATTAATAATGTAAAATAGGAAGTAAAGGGCTAAAGGTGTAGGGAAAGTGGGAAGGGTGAGGGAAAGGTAATAAGGGAGAGAAAAAAATATGAGAAACTGAAAAATGGAAATAAAGTGTTTGTAAATGGGGAGGGGAGGAGGAGGTGAAGGGAGGGCAGGGACAAGGGGAAAAATGAGAACCAAGATCTATTATGTAAAGGTACAGAATCCCAATGATGAATGTAATTGTATTGTATACCTAGATTGTACCAATAAACTCAATAAAAAGAAAAAAAAATAATAGTAAATATCACAAGTTTCAGTTTCTGTCTCGAAGCAGAATAGCAGAGCTATAATGAAAATAGGCTCTGAGGTCTGACAGACCTGAGATCAAGGCCTTGCCCCACGTACTAGCAAGTTGAGATTAGGCTCCATGTAAGCTACATTAAGTCAAAGCACAGGGCTGTAGGGCTGGGGGTTTGGCTCAGTGGTTCTGCCGCCTGCCTCCTAAGCGCTAAGGGCCTGAGTTCAATCTCCAGTACCAAGAAAAACAACAACAACAACAAAATAATACAAAGCATAGGGCTGAAACTCAATGGCTTCCAGTTTCTACCCTGTCCATGAGTTATGAAATATACAGCAGGAATACTTATTATAAACCACTTATTGTAACCTCTCCATTTGTTACACTGATCACCTCCTGTCTGTTTTCCCTTAAATGTTGAATAACGTTACACTTAAACATAAGAACACCAGGGTGCTGTCTTTAGCAGGAAGGAGCAAAGAAAGGGAGACAGTGGCTGGAAGAGACAGAGGTAGGCAGAGCTGAGAAGAGTGTGACCTACTCTACATCCATCCGTGGAAGATGTGAAGACATAGCAATCTCTTCAGACGAACAGTGGAACCGCTAGGAGATCCACGGTGCGGTTCTATGCCTGCAGGTTTCTTTCTCTTATTTTGCCTGACCTGTCTCTCTTTTTTAACCAATGTAAAATTTTAGGCAGTGCCCATGTTGCAGCATGCAACCGTGGTGGCACAGAGGATGAAAAGATTACTCGGAGGCGAAACTTGTTCCGAATACCTGAGAGGCCCAGAGGGACAGTCCCAAGAGAGCACCCAGCGGGAGGGAACCTCACAGGAGCAGGCCCGAATCAAGAACTCTTTGAGTTCTATTTAGAGTATCAGTGAAGGAAGCGGGGAAAAAAACCCAGAAGAAAAGCAGTTTGGGAAAGGAACTATCTCAAGGTTAAGCAGTTTATTGGGAAAAGAGGAAGGAAAATGGCCAGGTATTACATGCTGTACTAATCCAAACGTTTTGTTGTTTTCAAGTGTTGTGCTTAACACACTATCTACAAACCCCACTGGTTTTTGTCCCACAGGTTCCTGCACAGTTTAACCATTCACTCCTCAGCCAGGTCCCCCACATGCCTTCATGCTTTTGGAGTTTTTCTTCTACCTTGTATTCTGAGGGAGATTATTCTCACTACAGTTTCTTGATCTGTCCTGTTTGACAGTCGTCTTTTATCTCTCTTTTCCTAGATTCTTGAAAATTCTGGCCTAATAGTATTCATATTTGGGGGAGATCTGGAAGTGAGCAAAGGAAAGAAGTGTGCTGAATATCAAGCTGGTGCTTGTTTCTCTATGTACTGTGTCAGAGAATGATATAAAGAGACAAAATCCTCACAGTATTAATTTCCATCAGCATCTCTGTGGTTCACTTGTAAACCCACATCTAGGAGAGAGCGTTGTGGTTTCTCAGTACAAAAGGCCTATAAAAATAGAAGGAAGGTGCATCCAGAAGCAATATAACATAAGCCACATATGAAATTCTCTAATACTCCTTTTGGGAAAAATTTTATTTCTGACCTTTCATGTTTACTATGAGTAAGGCAGTAATTTGCCTTCTTATGCTAGTCTGTCTTTTCAAAACAGTTTGTCTAAAAGAGAACTTTGGAAAGGAGAGACGGTGTCTCACTTTGGGACAAATGGCAGATTTTTCCTAGTATAATGAAGCATTACCTCTGTCAAGAGCTAAGTCAGATAAGTTTACCTATAGCCCTATTGAAACATTTTAATTCCCTTAGGTTGAGTCCCTCGGCTGTTCAGTGAACCTGCCGCACGCCCAGTGCCCATTTGGGGGGCACTGCATTGCTCTCTAGAGACACAAGGAGTAATGGAAACTGGTTGTTCCCAGACATGCGGCTCCTGCTGCTTGCTGCGCCTAGAGTAACACAGTTCTTTATTTCCGAGCCACCCAGAGGTCTTCCGCCTTCTGTCACCATCTGGGGAGTTTAACCTGTCCTCTTGAAAGTAAGATAAAACCTCAGAACTTCATCATTCTTAGCCACGTTGAGAAGAGTACAAGGGGTGGAATTAATGCACGCAACATAATCTAGTAGATGATTGTTTCAGCATGCAATCAGTATAAAAAGTTAGTGCAATACTCCGCAGTTTTAAACTAAGTATATTTTTAGCCCAGAATGAAGCAGATTAACTTGCTTTTGGTACTATTTGTAATGCACGGGAAAATGTGGGCAATATAACCAGGATCAGGAGTCCACAGTCATGAAATCACAAAACCATTGAAACACACTGAAGCTCTCACTAAAGCTGTGCAGTCCTGTCTTGTACTCTTCAAACAGCAAAAGTAGAAGAAGTTAAGTGTGTTCTGATGGAAACATTAGTGTTCACCAAACACTGTGTTTGCGCCTCTACACCTGTCTCACATGCCCTGGCCAATCCACACATGCAATGCACCGTTTTTCTGGCTGAGGCTTTGGAAGCACCTACTCTATCTTCTACCCATCGTCTTTTCAGTAAGGCATTTTTACTTACATCTGATACCGGGTATTCATGCAGTGGCAAGATAGTGAAACTATCACTAGTCTTTGCTGTGTGATATACATGGACAGAGAAATGTGACACGAAACACAACTTTTTTTTTTTTTTTTTT
>NW_022900916.1:60852807-60866436 GCF_012274545.1 Fukomys damarensis
CTCACTATGTAGTTGAGGCTAACTTGGAACTCACTATGTAGCCCAAGCTGGTCTCGAACTCACAACGATCCTCCTGTCTCAGCCTCTTGAGTGCTGGGTTTACAGGTGTGTGCCACCACGTCTGGCAGGAAACACAACATTTGTTATGTTAAACTATTGAAATTCTGAGGTAGCTTGTCACCACAGAATAACCTAAACATTAAAATCCACTTTACGTTCCATAGCGTTGAGAAACTAGAATTATTTTTGTTTTGACATTGTAATCATTTAGTTATGCTAAATGAAATATAATTTTGCTGTGGATTTAAGTTAATTATAGCTAAGATCTTCTGAGGGTTTCTAAAAAAACCAAAATATTGATGAGTGGATTCTGTAGTAGTTTAGTGATTCAAGTTGTGGACGAGTAATAGGATTCTGAGTTAGGATACCTGAATTTTAATTCTTGTTTGTTGTTATTGCTATTCCAAGAGAGTTATTTCAACCACTCTAATCCTGTTTCTGTACTAAAAGTGATCATATCTGAGATACCTTTACATTGCGCTTCTATTATTTCATTGTAAATTGCCACAATAAACCAAAGATATCATTCCTCTCTCCTAATCACTACACAGTTCTACTTTCAGAAAAAAAATTGCATTTATACCTTAAACACTTATTTTGAATATTTTAACTTTAATTCTCAAGGTATTTGATTGATATCTTATTGAAACTATTATTCACTCTGACTTCTTGAAAAAAAAGCAGTATTTTCTAAAATGTTTGTGCTTGACTGTGGTAGGTACAATCATATTTAGTGATAGGATTATTTGAATGGGCTACAGTTAGATTGTGAATTCATCTCTAATCACTGAGAAGTGAAGAGAGGTATGTCAAGGCCAAATGGATCACTGGGAAACACTGAAATTTATTGGCAAGATTCAGAAGATTGTATATATGTGTGTGTGTGTGTGTGTGTGTGTGTGTGTGTGTGTGTGTGTGTGTGTGTGTATTCCTTTCTTCTAGATTTGGCTAAACAGCAAAACATATTCCTTTGTTACCACACACATACACTTTTTATTTTGTTTTGTATTTACTTAATTAAAAATTAATAATAAATTTGCAGTACATAATGGTTGCATTTGTTGTGGGGTGTTGGCACATGGGCACAGCTCATCTTTATTCTTTTCACTACCTTCTGGCTTGTCTCCTACCCCTCTTCTACCTCTTGGTCCCCTTCCCATTGCAAATGATTTATCGTCTTGTTTCTTATTATCTAACTTTTATTTTTCTCTTTAAATTGTTTATACTTTGGGTTTCTCTTATAAAAGAAACCATGTGATATTTAAGCTTGAGACACAATAACCTAATTCTCCAAGTATTTGTTTCATGAAAAATATATGACATATTGATGATTGTACAAAATGAAGTTCTTCTCTAGTGATTTAGAAGCAATTGATATTTCTGGAAACTGGCCTGGGAAAGGTCATTGGATGAAAGCTATGAAAATTAAGTGATTCTTAAGGAAAGCAGTTGTATTAATTGTGAGAGAGCATTTACAACTTGAGAATAATTCCGTTAACTCTTCAGGATTGTAGATTCAGTGGACGCTTCTCAAGGAACTTGGGAAAATTAACTGTCACTCTCCGGTTCTTCTTTACATCGCATGAATTGTTGTCCATTGCTCCCAGGCTACTTTTGGGCATAGCTTGTATTACCAAGCCTGATAGTGCCAAGGATATTGAATTTCTGATATTTCATTGGATATAAAGTAAACACAGGAAATACAAGCTTAGTGAATTTTTTACTTGGAAACGTAATTGCATACTTTGGAAATATTTGGTGAGAATGAACTGTTTAAAATAGTCCTTACTATGTTAGATGTGGATAAGAACACCACTAAAAGTGGAGTGTGTTTAGGGGAATTGTTCTCATTCAGCTTGTGTCCAAAGTACGCAGATTTCCCTTTCATGTTGAAGAAAGTGAAACTGGAAACTAAGGATAATGCATTCCACGTTTTGTGCAAGAAGAACTCTGATCATCTGATTTCCACTTAATTAAAAAGCTTTAACTTCTCATTAGAGGAAAGACGAAGAATGAACATAGGAGGTATGACTGAAACACAGTAAATATTAAATTAAAATAACTTTTTAGTAGTAAATGACACGACACTAATCTCCCTCAAAATACACCCCTGTGCTTTAAACACACATACCTCCTTATTTTTGTCACATATGGATGCCTGATATCCTGAACTGAATAAAAACATTTACCTTTTAGGATGACTTTCAGTTTGAGGAAGAGCCAGAAGTCATGACTTGCCAGATCTTGAGAATAAAGTGAATGGAGCCTCACTGTAATGCTTTTAGGAGCCTATTTTTTGTTGGCTGGCACTTGGCAGAAGAAGTCACCACACTTTTGATCACACATCATAGTGACAGTCATCCAGAACATCTTTGAAAGTGGTAAGAATGGTGGAATAAGAGTCTTCAAAGCAAGAGGGAGTACAGTGGATCCCCGACTTATGAACTCAATTCATTCACAGGGTTGGTGTAACTCATTAGTGGAAGGCTCAAGCTCCCAACACACAGCCCTCAAAGTCTCTCTGCCGTACACAGGCAGATCTCAGTGTCCTTAGAGAGACACTGGCCCGGGACTTCTCAATGAACCCCTCCTGGGAAGGATGTTGTCATGTTCCTTCAAGAACTCTTTAAGAGTTAAATCTGCATCTGAGGCCATCTGGAAGCACAAGTGGCCAGCATTTGGGTTATAATTAAAGACTTTTATCATAAGTTAAAACTAAAATTCTGGTTGTAACCCAAGTTATTCCTATGTCAGGCTGGCCACACCCACTATATTTTGAGGAGGATTATGACAATGTCTTTCACCGCAATGATTTTAAAATTAATTTTAGACATTTAGCATATGTTTTGATCACACCTTGTATGTATTGGCAAGTGAATGCATATTTTTAATCTTTGGTGTGACTATTATTTTATTTACCATTTATTTATATTGGTATGTGTTTGCAGTGCATAATGATTGTAGTAATTTTGAAGAATTGGTACATGCATACTACACGCTTTTAAAAGTTAAGATATTAAAGATGTATCAGTACTCATATGGCTTCTATTTATTATCTTAGTGATTTATAACAACCTCTTGTCCCCAGGCACATTAGAAAAGTGAGCAAAAGGGCTGGGGATTTAGCTCAGTGGTTCCACTGCCTGCCTCACAAGTGCAAGGACCTGAGTTCGATCCCTGGTACCAAACAAACCAAAACAAACAAACAAACAAAAAACAAAGAAAAAAGAGAAAGAGTGAACAATTAAAATAAATTTGCCCTAAATGAGCAACTTCAGAATTTGCAACAGTTGTTTCTGGGGTTTTAAGGTTGACTACAGTGTCTGGGAAATTATGTCAGGGGAAAAGACAGTAATAAAATTGCTGCCACCTCTGTGCAAGAAGATGATTGTTTTTGGAATTTAATAAGCTGAGACAAGATAATAACCACAATCAAAATGACTTTGGTAAATACAAATACTACCTTTAAAACCTGGAACATAAGAAACATAGAGAAGAATAAATAAAACTGTCTTCTCTGCAACACAAAGCATATGCCTACAGAAAAAGAAAGGATTAAACAGAGAGACAGAGATGGGAGACCCTTGGGGGAAGAGGAAGGGGAAGAAAAAGAATATGAAAAGGAGGAAGAGGGAGAAAGACGACACAAGAAAAATCTTATTTAAATATTCTTATGGATCCCGCTTGGTCTCCGATTTCTGTTTTTATGTTTTGTGTGAGAAATCTACCCATACTCAAGGTAGTGTAGCAGTCCTTGACCTTTTCAGTGAAATGAATGCTCACATTACTTACTCAAGTTTTGAACTTGCGAATTATAAGCCATCTTACCATATAAGAACATTGATATTTATGATGAAATGCTTATTTATCGCCAATTCACAAACCAAAGACGCAGTCTCTGCCATAGTTTAGGTACTCTGAGGAGCAGGGGCAGAGCCGGAGATTAGCACGCACGGGATGGATGAGAAGGTGTCCTCAGCATTGCCGTCATGAACGGGAAGGGAGCAGAGTACAAGGTAGAGGCCTAGTAGCGCTGTGGCCTGCCGAGATGCCCAGGACATCATACTGCCACACAAACCCCTCAATGATTAGATGAGCAGAGAGCTGCCAGCTCGCCACATTCCCAGCAGCCGAGAGCCTTCAGTCCCAAGGACTGTATAGCATTCACGATCACCTTTATACCATTGTTGGAGCGAGTGTGACTTAGTAGAGAAACTGTAGACACTGAAACTTGAGCTGAGCACCGACATTAATGTGTTCATGAGGCTCGCATTATTGGGCCAGCAATTTCATTTCTCACAGTCCGTTTCCTCATTTACTTATTACCACTCTGATTCTGGGAACTATAAAAAGGAGTTAATGTTTATAAAAGGCTATCAAAGAGTAGGCACTCGATAAATACTGGTTCCTTCTCACCATTTTAAAATAGATTAAAAGGTTCAGTGTATTTGCAGTTCTTTTTTCAGCTGTGTGTTTTCCTCTTTACACGTTCCTCATTCTACTCGACATTTGGAAAGGAGACCTAACGCTATTTTCCAAGCCAGGTAATTTAACATGCTCCTATAAAGAACTTTATATGAAATACTTCCAATCAAAATAAATTTTATTTGTTTTAAAGAAGAAAAGATCAAAATCAAAGAAATGACCACCACCTTCTACTCCCTGAAACCAGAGATAGAATATTCTTATTAATGCTTAAACTGTTTTATAACCTTCTCTGATCTTAATGTACCAGAGCTTCTGGAACATCTCCCTACTTCAGCAACACTTTTTTCTCAAAGGAACTTGGGACTGTTACAGCTATCTGGTACTTCTCCTAGATCGACGGTGGTCAAGACTTATGGAATTTGGAACATTTTGATAGAGAAAAAGAATGGTTCTCAAAGTGTGATCCTGGAACAGCAGCTAGGAAGTTGTTGGAGGTATAAATTCTCAGGTTCCATCCCAAATCTATTGGATGAGAAAATACAGAGGTGGTAGGCAGCAATCTGTGCTTTAACAAGTTGGAGTGCTGACTTTAATGTCCACTGAAAGTTGAAGACCACTGGAGCAATGTTTCAGCTAGTGTTCAGGTAGGAAACAGATGCCATATGTAAATCAGGTTAACTAAATTTTAGAAGGCTTTTAAGAAAGCTTTCATAAAGGAATGGTTTTAAGGGTGGCTTGGGTATAAGGGAAGCACAAGGCTAGGGTGGTGCCACGGTAGTACGGTAGAACATCCTTACCATCTTTAATCCTGAGATGATGAGGGGAATAAGAAGCTACTGGATTTGAAATAGAGAGTCTGTGGAAGGAAATGAACTAGGCCTCTGGGATACAAGGTCAGCTCGTGGTTTCCACAACAAGATTTCCTTGTTTTCTCTTTGGACTGTTCACCAGTATAAGTAATATGCCTTTAATATCAGTGTTGATTTTTATTTGTTTAAAAGGTCTGTCTTCATTAATTTTAGTCTTCTCTAGCAGCTAGTTTTTTCTGATCCACTTTAGAAATAATTGCCTTAGTCGGGTGTGGTGGCTCACGCCTGTAATCCCAGCACTTGGGAGGCTGAGGCAGGAGGATCACTGTGAGTTCAAGACCAACCTGGGCTACATAGTGAGTTCCAGTTCAGTCTTAACTACATTGTGAGACCCTGCCTCAAACAAACAAACAAACAGCAACAACAACAAAAGAAATAATTGTCTTACAACTCTCAGAGGGTATTATTTTTTAGAGTTATTATTGGGACGAACTTGAGAAAAATACATCAAACTCTTGTGGCTAGTAATAAACTCAGGTTTATCATCTTTCTCTTTTCCTCATCCCTGTAAAACTGAAAATATACTCACATGAATGACAAAAGCAAAACAAAACATACAAAACCCAAATTTATTATTTATTATTTATCCTTATAGACTTAAAACCATAGGAACTCCCTAAATTGCTGATTGATACAAAAACTTTGGAGACCATTAGGACATTAGTTTAAAAAGCTGGACATGTACTCTCAAACATAGCAATTCCAAACTTAGATTCATCCAAGATTAACTCATACTCATTAAATGAATTAGATGGCCTTGTTTGTAATAATCAGAACGTGTACATAGCCCAAAGTCCACAAAAGTAGATTGTTGATGAATAATTAATAACAAATTGCTGTATATACTGAAGAATGCCCACAAAAGTAAATGAACAGCAGTTAAGCACTGATGAATGAATTTCTCAAATATTCTATAGAATGAAAGGAAAAAAAAGACAACAAAGTATAACATATTATTGCATTTAGATAAAGTTTAGACACTGACAAAACTAAGTACTACATAATTCAGGGATGCATCTATATATGACAACACAATCAAGAAAGAAGCCATGTGCTATTATGAAAATCAGGATGCTGGGTATATATGGTTATATAGGTAGCTGTACCCATATGTACTAGTTCTTTGTATGTAGCTGAAATACAAGTATCTATTTAAATTCTGGTTAACATAGTGGATCAATTTGTACCTTGTTTCAACTTGATGAATAAATGCCTGTGTAATTGATGTATTACTTTCAGAATTTTGATTTTGGTTGTGTGTGTGTGTGTGTGTGTGTGTGTGTGTGTGTGTGAGTATGTTGAGATAAGGTCTTATGATATAACCCAGGCTGACCTTGTACTTAACAATGCTCTTCTCTCAGCCTCCCGAGTGCTGAGATTACAGGCATGTGGGGTCATTCCTACCTTCTTCATAGAAATTGTCACCAATCGTCAATGGTAACTATATTTCAAATCATGATGGAAAGGTATCGGGAAAGGTTTTGTGTTAGCAATAATCGTGACACACATAAAACCTCATTGGCTATGATGCCTCTGAGTTTTGTGGTTCTGTTGCAACATCTGAACTTGGTATTGGAATAATATCATCTGCCTTTTTGACAGCTATGCTTCTGCCCTATAATTTTTTAATTCCTTTTACTTATTTTCTTACAGAAATTGACATCAAGAGAAGGAGCCAGTCTGATTTCCTACCAGCTGTTAAATAAATTGCCTCAATAATAATTAATTTTATTCAAATCATTCTGAGAATTATTGGAAAATGTTTATTATGTACATTTAAAAATACGTAAAAACTGAGAGCATACATATATAATGAATCCTCATTCAATCCTGAGTGAACCTCAAAAATTATCAATATTTTTCAAAGAATTTTCTTCCTATAATGTACCTTAGATTATTAAAAGAAGGCATTGATTCTTTTGAGTGCTAGATGTTGTGTAGAATAGAATGAACATATTTTGGAATTTAATGAATTTGAAATATGCCTCAGTTCATTGCTTAACTCACTTCTGTGTTTTGGAGCATTTTAGTTATTTTTTATGTAGTAGAATAAATCGCATTTTTAATAGTACTTCATATGATTGCCTGAGGTAACACATTTTCATATTGCATTGTAATTTAGTAAGAAAATGTATTATTTTTTTCCAAATCAAACACCAGTATTATTGATGGAATTGGGAATTAAGGCCCAGAATTGAAATGTTAAATATTTTCTGCTGGCGAATCGCCAAGATATGATTATAACCATAACAGAAAAAAAAGATAAATTTAATTTTTCTTGAAGTATAAATATTTTCTTTATTAAACTACATATTAATCTTATCCCTTTGGATAATCATATTTCTGTATAATAATTTGACTCTAATATTGCAGTCAGTTAAAAATAATATTCCTGTATGTCCAAATACCTGTAATCAGCTTATGTAGAGGGTAGGGAAAGATAAATACTCTACTCTCTCAATGCAGATGGTCAGGCTGCTGGACTAAGGCCATCAAAGGAGAATCTTTGAAAGAACTTTATTTTTAATTACAACAATAATTACTGACTTGAGCCTAGATTTTGCATAAAGGTACTCAGAAAAAAGATGAGACATTCTCTAAATTTTATCCTGAAGTAGAGGGCAAAGCAACCTCACAGCCTATTTTTAAGGTGCAGAAAAAATAAATTAAAAACTAAAATTTCCCTTTCCTTATTACCCATCAAGTTCTGCTTCCTCTTGTTTGCACAGTGTCCAGTAAGTTCATGGTGGTGCACACACGTGTTCACACAAGGCTGGGACTTCTAGTTTATTGATGACAAAAATCACTCCTACCTAGATCAACTTACATGCTTTCTCAAAATCAAAGGCATGTGATCTTAGCGCGGGTCTATCTGATCAGTAGAGACGGTCTCTACCTACTCAGGGTGTAAGATATTCCTCATCTAAAGGGGCAGAGCACTCTTCCAGATATGAAGCTTCTCTCCTCCTGGAAGGGTCACACTAATACCCTTCTGATTACATCCATGAAGCTTGGTAGTACTTACTCTACGAAATCACCAGCCCTCATTCTGTCTGGCTTCCTCCCAATCCAGAACTCAACTGGGACGCTTCCCGGGCACCGTGTTTGTTGCAGTAAAGCTGGCAGTTTGGAAAGGGCTTAGAGGAGGTTTGATGCATTCATTAGATCTGAAATCGGCATCTATCACTTTGGTTTCTAATGCACACCCATGTTTTTTCCTCTCTCACTGAGTTTATTGGTACTTTTAAGGTATACAGTACAGTTACCTTCATCACTTTGGTTTCTATTGGCTACTTTATGTCATGTGGCTACCTACATTATTAGCAAGTAGCACAGAAGGAAGAGGAAAAAGGCATTTTGAATGTACTCATTCTCAGCTACACCACACACTTTCTTCTCTATACTGTAGGATCCAGGTGTCTTCTATGTATGTCTACTTAGGAGCTTTCCATAAACAGGCCAATATCTGCCACACAAGAAAGATAAGGTATTCATTAAATTTTATGTAATTAGGACCCCATGACTTTTTATGTCAAGGACAAAGAATAATTTTTCTGGCAGAAATTATTACATATAAGGAAGAAATATAAAGGGCACTAATTTTGGAGAACTAATGTAGTAGCTTAATATTTGCTCATTAGAGTCCATCATTACTAAAAGATTTTGTTCTTTGAAATAATTTTCATAATAACTTGACTAAACTTCTCCATGAAAATAAATGATGAAAAAGATTTACTAAAATTTTGCTTTAGTATGTAGATAATTAGTGAGGCTGTTTTTTCCAAATGTCTCTGTCATGAGAGCTGAGACATGAATTCTAAATTCTTTCTTGCAAAAGGGCTGCATTAAGCTATATACGGAGACTTTCAGAATAGCGACATTCAAATGTGACCTTGACATTCAATTCCTGCGTGATTTTAGAAACATCATTTCACTATTCTCTGTTCCAGTGACCCCACATACAAAATGTTTCTTATATATCCTGCACTACATTGAGATGACAGCTATAAAAATATTTAAAAAGCTAAAGCTGCTATATGGATGCTAGGTTATAATTCTTCAAATTTTAAGTTACTGTTAGAAATTGATGAAAGGAAGAACAATTATGCTCTGGTTAAACAGACCGTTCACTACCTCCGGCAGACTTTATTTTTATGAAAATGGCTGGCTGTTCCTCGCTGTCTTCTGAATGTTGCTCAGCAATGCCTTCAAGTAGCCTTCTTGCTGCTGTGAAAGTACGAAGGATGCTTTTGTTGTCTTTGTGCTGCCCTCTGGACTTGACTCCTCCCGGAAGTCTGGCTTTGTTTTTTCTCATGGGCAGAGAAATGAGCTCTCCTGAGTGTACATCCTAAGGCTTCTCTGTGAAAATACACAAAATTCAGTCTCTATTTTGTGCTTCAAGAAGCAGCAGCCAACAGGAGCGTAAGCAATTTACCTTAAACCTGGAGATACGAATGCATACAGAACTAAAAATCATTTGTCTGGAGTTATTAGTGAGAAGTAAAACTGCTTCATGCATTATTAAGAAGAAATTTATCTATGTCCTGAGAGAAGAACTGAATGATTTTCTTTCTGAGATTCAGGTTTCCTTTGATCCTTTACATAAACAAATATATATGTTTTGTGTTTCAGGGAAGAAACAAGTGATAGCAATAAAATGTCTTAATGGAGAGTGATATTTGAAAAATGAATTTAAATGTTAGAGTGCAACAACTTTTTACAGCTCACGGAATCCATAAGCATCTTTAAGTGTATCTCCAGTTAGTATCTTTAAAATTTCCTGTTTATTCTGTTAGATTAAGTGAAAAATAACTACTAAGATTGAGAGACATTTTTGCTTTTTTTAGAAAAATTAAATTGAAATTTCTGTAGGAATTAATCAGTGGCTTAGCTTAGGGATTTTGGAAGCTGATCACAGTAGGGTTATAAGCAGAAACTGTGAAGACAACTGTTGAGCCTGAATCATGTATGCAAGTCGGGACATATTTTGTTTTGATTTTGTGTTTGGCTCTTTCTTCCTAGTGTGTGCAATGATGACAGTCAACACTCAATTGAGACAAAACACTTACTCCTGCTAATCCACTCACGCAGCAGCAGGTTTCTGGTGAACACCTACTCAGTGTCAAGTACAGTGGAAGCTACTAGGTACATGTCATCTAAGCTCCCAGCAGGGACCAGTCTGGTAGAAGTTGTTATGTGCACCTGTTTAGTATATTAGATAATGTGAAATGGGAAGGAGAGGTGTAAAAGGGGAAGGGGAAGGGGAGGGGGAGGGAAAAAGAAAGAAGGGAATTAATATGAAAAAATGGAAGCAGTCTTTGTAGACATGGAGGGCTGCAGGGGTTGAAGGGAGGGTGGGGGAATGGGGAAAGAATAAGACTAAGATGGATTATGTAAAGGTGCAAATTTCCAATGATGAATGTCATGATATTGTATACCTTAAATGTACCAATGAAATTAGTTTTAAAAAAGAAGTCATTATGGCTTGTGTCTACATGTCCTCCTGAAGCCTCCTGTGGTCATAGTGGGGCTTTTACAGAGATGGCTGGACTAGAGTGAGTGACGCTGGAATCAATGCAAGGTGTAACGCTAGGCTCAAGGACACTAGGTTGAAGGGTGTGAGTGCTTAAGTACCCACCCTATGTACCCCGGCTAAGATATAAGGGATAGAAAGAGCTGTGGTTGTCCTTCCTTGCTTTGCTACCTTCTGCCCCCCATGAACTGTTTCTCCTCTGGGGTGTCCCTCTGCTGTGCCACCCTGCCTTGAGCTGACTGGTTATGGACTGAAACCTCTACAGACCTGTCCTCCTTTAACTTTGGTTGTCAGGTATTTTGACTCAGCAATGAGAAAAGTAACTAAGATGGCAGTTTAAAATCTTTTTACAGTGCTCTCAGGGGACAGTCCTTGTCCATGTGTATGTCCCTGAAGAGAAATGAAATAATGTAGGACTTTTCCAAACCGGTGCTCCAACTATTCCTCAAAGAAGGGCGAAGTTACAAACATTAAACGACTGCCGCGAGGATTGTGTCCTTTACTGGATATTTTTGATAGTATTAACTATTGACACCACTGTCTAAATAGTTTTCAAAAAAGTTAATAGTTTAGGAATAACAGCTGACAATTAAATGTCAGGATATGAATGATAGAAGCGATGTGGACTTCCAAAGCTTCTTTCTCAGGTTAACTAAATCTATTCTATTGAATGGAAAGGGAAAAATGATACACTTCCAGAAGGCACATTATTTTCCCTTTTAGACAAAACATCTTATGTACTGAGATTCATTGACATCTGTACCTAAATTCTAGTGTCTGTATCAAAGTCCTAAGATTATTGCCTCTAAAAGGCAAAACAGAAAGTTATTTCTGACCTTTGACTTCATTACTAATATAATTTGGGAAGATTAAATTGAAAGCCATCCCAATGTCAGTCATACATTTCATTACTTTTAAATTATTTCAGACCTCAGATCATTCCCCTGATGGTTGTCTTCTTGACATCCCTCCCTCAGCTGCCTTCTGAGAGTTGCCAATGAGTCACAGTCGTGTACTATCAACACTTCCCCTGCGGTCCAGTTCTGACTGAGACAAGGAATCCTTATGCGACCTAAGTCCCTTTGTACACGTAACACCTATTTTCCTTCCTGTATTGGCCATGCCTTGGACCTGGCCTCCGCTGGTGAGAGGAATAGACTTGCAGCACCTGTCATCCATGCAGAAAGGTATCCATCTGGATGGGGTGTTCCCCTTCATACTTCCCACTAAAAGTAGACCATTGTCGGGCAGGTGAATATTCCCATAGATGAGAGGATACTTTGAACATTAAGCCTCATGCAAAGTGAAATCCCCATATCAGTCAGTACCCTGTGAGACTTCAGAAGGAGAACAGTGTCTATTACATCCGCTGTTATATCTACCAAGCTCTACTACTATATCCAAAGATTGTCTGTTTTCTCCACTCATATCTACCAAGCTCTATTGCTATATCCTAAGGCCTTAAGGTTTTCTACTACTTGTGCTGCTTCCTGTGGTGGGCACCTTGGTTTTCCAAACAGGGTTGAAGTTGATATTTGGATATAGCTAGTAGATATCCTCTAGTATGGATTTGCAAAGACTGATTTACATAGGCCACATCATATTTTGGTAAAAAGCACGTAAGTAATTTCAATAATTGACTTTTAAATAGAAAATTTGCAACAAGGAATGTGGCATAATAGCTGGATTCTGCAACAAGGTCTGAATTGAAGGGAAAAGTAATCAAGGCCCTAGGACTGAACATTGCTGGATGTGATAACCCCAGGAAGTAGAGAGCAGTGATCCCAAAGTACAGCTGCATCTTCTGGGTTATATTAACCACAGTAGGAAGTGAGCCCTCCTCTTTTCCCCTTCAGGCAGACTACGATTGTCCTATCCCTCCCAATCTTGGGAACATTGATAACCAGAGCAGAAGAGCTCAGAGCACTAGTGATCAGAGACAAGGGGAACTCTGTTCTCACTCACGAGTACATGTAAAACCCTCCTTGGGGCTGCTCGAGAATCACTGCTCATGTGGTGGTAGACTGTGCGAAGACTGTTTGTCCATTAGCTTGCCCTCCCTGTCTTCACATTCATGAATCCCGTGATCTTGAGCTCTGCCCAACCTCAGCCACTCACCCTAATGACCACCCCTCCCTCTGTGTCCTTGCATTTAAGAATAATTGATCTCTTGTAACAGTAGTAAACTGTCTGGTTTTATTTAGAATGAGTCCTTTCCTAGGTAGCGTTTTCACCTACTGTAAAACGGTCCTTACAGTGTCTTTACGTCTCTTCTGCACAATTAGCTTTTCTCTTCCATTGCAGCAGGCACAGAAGCTATAAATCTCCAATCCAAAAAATAAACAAAAAAGTAAATCACAGCTGTGATTCTTGACAGTAGATTTCCCTTCAACTACCACCATATTTCTCTGTCATTATGGCAAAAAAAAAAGGAAAGAGAAAGAACTCCAACACAACAAGATAAAACACTAACATCTTAAAGACTAATGTTGTCTGTACATTTCAATGTCTTACATTCTCTCTTTATTACACTCCTGTCCCCACAGTTCCAGTAAACCTACTCTTTTCACACCAAGGATGACCTTCGTGTTCCCAGTGGGGTTAGTTTTCTGTCCTTATGTCCCTTATCCTCTCACTGTCATGTGACACTACTGATCATTCCTTTTTCTCTGAAATACCTTTGAGCTGATGCTGTAGAACATCACTCTCCATTTTTTTTTTTTTTTTTTTTTTTTTTTA
>NW_022900916.1:60866633-60982434 GCF_012274545.1 Fukomys damarensis
TCCCTTTTGTGATGCTGTAGAAAATCCCTCTCCTTTTTTTTTTTTTTTTTTTTTTTTTGGTACCGGGGATCGAACTCAGGACCTTGTTCTTGCAAGGCAGGCTGCAGAACCATTGAGCCAAATCCCTGGCTCCATCAGTCTCTTTCTTTTTTTTTTTCCTATTTTATTTTCTGCTTCCTAACAGTCTACTTTTTGGGCACTCTTTCGGATCCCTACTGATAGAGAACCATAGGGCTCCTACTGTCTTACTGGGCAATCTCATTCTTTCCCAATCATTTCTATATGCTGAACCCCCAAATTAATCCATTCCTAAACTTTTTCTTGAGTGCAGAATCTTTTAATGTCTATTTATTTGATGTCTGTGCTTATATGCCTGATGGATACTTTACACTGATATGTGAAAACAAACTTTTGATTTTCTTTCTTCTTTTCCCTCACCTGACCTTTTCCTCAGCATCCTCGTGTCATTAAATAAGTACAATTCAGGGGTCAAAGTTCTGTTATGAAGAAAGTAGGGCACAGGGATATAATATCCTCTGGTTTATTTATTCTTATGCCGCTAAGAACCAGCTTCTTAATTGAACTCCAGCCATATGCTATGCTCTTAATGAATGGCTTCATCTGTGGAAGAAAATAAGCCTTTTTAGCTGTGTGATAAACTCTGCATCCTCCTTGTTTTATATGCAATCAATAGTACATCATGGAACTAATTCCTATCGATTACTATTTTGTTCTGGTTAGGTCTGTGTTCTGCTTAAAACATGTGAAGAGATATGAAGTTGCAGCCCAGATAATCAAGAGAGAAGCAGCTTAAATATTGAAGTGTACCCAGGAATTATAAACGGCTCCAGGGCAATGTTCTGAACATGCTTATGGTATTTTTCCTTTGTTTTTCTTTTTCAGTGCTTTCTGTTTGCTCTCTTTCACTCTTGCCCACCCCCACCCATTGCTGAAATTTTGTTTTGCCATCTGCACTCCTCGATTTAGTGCAGACTGCGGATAAGAGCCAGGGAAACCTCCATCCTTTTTCAACCTTAGAGGTTGTTCTCGGAACAAATCAGTTTGTTACTGTGTTGAACAAGGTATGTCTTCATTTATCAACTACCTCCCTTGTTACTTAAAAGATTTCATAACTGTCAATCTAAAAGTCTGCGAAGACTGGACTGCTAGGTGTGTGTGTGTGTGCGTGTGTGTGCACGTGCGCGTGCATCTATTTTTCATTTTGTCTCCCTTCACTGCCGCTGGCTTTCAGAATGTTCAATAGCTTTTTGGTCTCTTTATCTGCCACACGAAAGCAATGACAGACTCTGACAGAAATAAAGGAAAGTTAAATGCTAGAGATCATGTGGAAAATATATAACCCCCCAGACAGATTTTAATCTTTTAATGAGAGGAGAAAGTACCTTAGAAAAATTCCCTGTCTATTTTACTTTGACTTTTACTGTTCATTGAAGAAGTAATCATACTTCACATGCATGTGAAATGAAAATTCTATTGCACTTATGGGTTTTGAGGATTAGCTAATATTATACTAATTTGTTGTATTTATCAAGCAATTTTTTAAGTTTCTTTTAGACTGTTTGGTTTAGTAAATATCTTGTGGAATGCATAGATTTCAAAATGGGAAAAAAAAAGTTATTTTTTCTTCAAAGAGCTTAAGCCAAGATAAAGGATTATATGTAATATACTATCTGTCCACAAAGCACTTTTCTACATGGATAATTATCCAACTAAGCACCTTGTATTATCAGGACCTGATCACTCCCTAAGCAGATATTTATTTGTTGTAAATTTAAAACCATTTGGAAGTACTAATAGAGTGCTATTTGAGAATATTGCATAGACCCTCTTGTAACTATGAAATGCTGTACACTTACATGAATATATTTGAGGTTTTGATCATGATGGCATGTAAGATAAAGGTTTTTTAAAAAAATGTACTGATAACTTTGACAGGTTACTGTTAATTTATCAACACCAAAGTCTTATCCATAGCCCAAAGTGAATTCAGAGTTGAATATTCCGAGTGAGTTATTTTCCTAATTTGAAAGACAAAGCTTCTCTTGTAAAGTTATCATTTATAATTGAAAGATACAACTTGATTTTAGTTTTGAAATATATTTTAAAATGTCAGTTTAATTTGATGCCACAAGACGATTGGGTGACAATGAATTTTTTCTAGATATTGCAGACATATAATACATTCACAGTCAAATACACGAATGAATGCTGTTGATGGAGTTGTATAAAATCCTGGACACAGATGATATCATAGTGCATTGTCTATAGGAAATTACACAACTATTATATTTTAACCAGTCATTATATTAAGCACGTTACATGAGCTAATTTATTGATTCCTGTGGTAGGCAGAACCATAATGTCTCAAAGATATCTACATTCTCATTCCCAAATGCTTGATTATATCACATATATGGCAGGTGAGACTTAGCAGATTTAATTAAAGTGACAAGCCTTAAGTAAAGAGATTATTTTGAATTGTCCAGATAGATTTAATGTGGTCACATTACTCCTACCAAGTGAAGAACATCCTCAGACTGAGATCAGAGGAATTCAGCAGCAGAAGTGAGAAAGATTCAAAATGTGAATGGAACTCAGGCTGCCTTTGCTAGAGAGGAACATCAGGAAAGTTTAAGAAATAAAGGTGACCATGTAGTACAATCAGACTGACCCTTGGATGACAGTCAACAGGGAAAGGGAGGCTTCAGTTCTATAATTTCAAAGAGCCAAACTTGACCAACAATGTAAATGTGAAGATGCACATTCACCCCTAGAACCCACACACATGGACTGGTTGCCCCTCAGTTTTGGCCCTGTGAGACTCTTAGCAGATGACTCAGCTGAGCCATGCTTTCTCCACAGTTCTGGACAGGAGAACCTGATATATAATAAATGGTCATTGTTTGAAAATGCTGAATTTTGGTGATCTCTTATGGACGCAATAGAAAACTACTGCAAATTTATGTAGCAACTTTCAAGTCAATATTACTCCTGTTCTAGAGATAATGAAACTGGGGCATAAAGGAATTGAGTAATACGACCAAAGTCTCTCAGTGGGAGGAGCTTGGATTTTGGTAAGAGAAATGAGTCATCATTATATGGCAAGGGGTATTCAGGGTACATCATACCTGAAAGTATGTGCTCTCTGGTAGGCAGAAATATATTTTTATTGGATAAAGGTGTAAGGAGATAATTGCATCTTTTGCACACAATCTTTAATAGTTCATTAACAATAGTATACCAGTAACTACTGGTAAATTTTTTCCCATTGTTTATTGGTACATTTTAGGTGTACAATACAGTTATATTCATCACTGGGATCTTGTACCTTTACATGATGTATCTTGGTTCTTATATTTTTCCCTATTCCCCTGGCCTCCCTTTACCCACTCCACCTTTCCCTATTATGAAAACTTTGCTTCCATTTTTTTTTTTGCTTTTCTCATATTTTTTCTTTTTCTTTCTTACCTTTCCCCCACCCCTCCCACTTCTACTCCTTTACACCTTTTCTTCCTATTACACAATATCAATTATACATTTTAATCCTTATTTTTGCTTTTAGTTTTTCATACCAGAGAAATTATTTGGTATTTACATGTGTGTCCTATTAATTTAAGTTAAGAATATGGCACAGTTTACAATAGTTTAAACTTTGAAACATCCCAATTGCCCGTCAACTGGAGACATTTATAAAATGGAGAGCTACTGAGCCATAAAGAATGAGAAACTAGAGACATGCATAACTAATGGATGCATATTGAGGCCATACTCTTAACTACTGGTAAATTTACTAATAAATCTTTGTAAAAGTTTTTTCAAATAGCTTTTTCAGGTTTATCTTATTTACTTTAGAGGAGTACGATTCAATGGCTTGCATCAAGCTTATGAATTAATGTCTAGACAATTAGAGTTCCTTATTATATCAAAAGCACAATAACTTGGAATAATGATTAAATAATGTCATCTTCAAAACAAAAAAATTAAGTTAATACAGAAAATATAGAACATTCAAATCATAGCATAATCTCATCATAAGAGTTGTTATAAGATCTACCTATAGTCAACCAGAGTGGGGTTCAGTGTGAATTGTTATAAAGAAAATGCTTAAATCTGGTTAAATATCTTTAACTTCTAGAAATTAACATAAAATATGTCAAGCTTCTCTCTCAACTTTAAGAACTGTCATCTGAGAACACTGCTAAAATAGATCTGGTCACAATGAACAAAACTCAGCCATGCTCATTACAAAGTGTCCTTACAAAATGAAAAATTGTACAAACCATATGCCATCAGAGATTGTAAAAATCATAGCTACTAAAATATTGAAAGATAAATTTAATGAATTTAACAATAAATATTAATATTAAGCATTTCAAAATGTCATAAATATTAACACAACTAAATGAATAATAAATAATAGCAATTTATGAAATCATTAATAAACAATGAAAACATGGAGGAAGAAATATTTTCTTATAAAAATGGTTTTCAGTTAAAAAAGGACAGCTGTTTCACTCAATCTTAGCCAAAAGGCTGGGAAGCAATGGGGGGGGGTATTTCAAATAATAGTTATATTATAGTCATAGAAACACGGATAAACTTTTGAAAAATTTTTTATATTTTTGTCAGCCAACATTGTTGCTATGGTTTAAAATGTAATTTGAAATTTCTCTAAATCCTATGTGTTTCATATGAGAAAATAAGAAATATGGTATATATGTTATTAATGAAAAATATATAAGAATAGTTGTGAATATGGGTGTTACTGTGTCAAATAATGCTACTGAAAGACAAATATGGCAGCCTTAGAGGTCAGAAATACATTGGATTATTATTATTACTGGATAAAGAATTTATTGTCAACTTTGTTCTACTTCATCCACCCAATTCTTGCATATTTTTTTCTTTGTAACTCACAGGCAATAATTATTAACAGATTTATTGCATTCAGAAACTTTTAGCTAATTCATAAAAATATTCTTAAATATTTAAAAATATCTAATAAAATAGAAGTATTTTCAGTAATACTTGTATTTCAGCTATATTATCAGCAGCCAGCTAACTTCCATATTTAAGTATTTATAAAATGTTTTGCTGATGAAACACGTTTATCTTAATAACTTTTGCAATATATTTCAACTATGCTAAAACATGTTCATTTTAAATTGCTGGCTTTGAAAGAGCATTGGAGTCACTTAAATTAGAAAAAAGAAAAAAGTGCAAAGGGAAGGGGGGAAGTGGTATGGGGAGAGGAAGAGAAAGAAGGGAATGGAATTAATATGAGAAAATGATGGAAGCGAAGTCTTTGTAGACAGGGAGGGGTGGAGGGTTTGCAGAGGGCAGGGGATGGGGAAAAATAAGAACCAAGATGGATTATATAAAGACGCAGGTTTCCAATGATGAATGTCATTATATTGTATACCTTAAATGTATAATAAAATTGATTTTAAAAAAGAAAGCCTCATTTACCTCTAAATGTCCATAAGTTCAGATATTATTGCCAAATTAAAGTAGTACAGATATAGTATCACTTTAATCTTTACATATTGCTTAATACTGAAAACTGATCAAAGGAACAAAAGATAGTTAAAATTGTTCTTAAAATACGGAGGACAGATTCACATATACTGCATATACATGCTTATGGGTTATATTTCCTATTAGTGCTCCAAAAAATACCACAGTCATACACATTTCAAGCTCAGTGCTCTCTAAAAGATATCAACCTCTGTTTTAGGATTTCAACTGTTTTTTTTGTTCTAGAATTTAGAACTATTTCTGCATTCAGAAAGTGTAAGAATGAGCGCATTATCAAGTGGTGTGTTGTACACAGACTTGTCTGGAAATACTGAATAACATGAAGTTGGAAAAGTACTTGTAAGAAAGTAGCTGGCTTGCAGCAATGTTAGTCCAACTGTTCCAAATAGGTTGTAGTTGCAGGTTTCCAGCTTGTGAAGTTTTATAGTAATGTAACTATAAGTTTGTACAACTTTGATGTTTTCTAAAGCATTATCCCATCCTAGGCATTCTAATCTCTTTTAAGTCCACTTCCAAATTCAAGCCAAATACAATGTCTTTTAGTGTTCTGCTGCTTTTCTGTAAAACTTTGACTTCTGTTAGAAATTACCAATCTTTTTAATTCTTTCTGTTGGGACTTTAACTCCAGCCCTTCAAGAAAAGGCAGTGATAACATCAGAGTCTTTTATTTTTGGAAGAAAAGCATTGCCTGAATCATGTGTCACAACCAGCATCTGTATCAAACTTTCTGCATTGTGGAAAGTTACTTGATGGACATGGTGAATAAATGAGGCTGTAGACTTCTTGCTTATATCTAAAAATCAAGTGGACCTCATTGTCTGCAACTGGAATCCAGATAGCTGATACTGGTGCTGCTGTCTATTTAGACAGAATTAGACTGTCCCTTGATTCCCCACCCCCTTCTAACAAATCCTACATGTCTTGTATAATTCTAAACAATAAACTATCAGCATGCAAAGAAACAATTTGAATGAGATAGAAGGGTTTTATGAACAATCAAATTTCTAGAGGCACAAGTGATAATTATAAAAAAGAATTCTTATTGAAATGCAATTATTCAAATACATTGGAACTTTATAATTTTTGAAGCACAATTATCATTTTAAAGTACTCAAAATTCATCTTAGGAATAAAAAAACACGTGTTATACACAGCAATATGTTTTGATTTCTGTCTAATTTATACCTGAAATAATCTGTTCAGTTAATTTTTTATGTTTCATTTGAGTCGTTCAAATTATATTTAGCGCAAATTAAAATACTCTAAAATGTAAATTTATTCAGGCAACTAATGAGTGCATTCTGCTGTCCTTCATGTTAAATGAAGCTGTATTAAATGATAAATGGGGAATACTTTTCTCTCAGAAAATTAAGGTTTTTTTCCTACAATAATAATTTTAAAGGTTTTTGCCTGGATTTAAGTATTATAAGTTCTCTTATTTTTAAGATTGTGGTCACTTTAACGTTCCCTTCTCTGTGGTCAAGAAGGACTAAATACTAAATAACTTCTTAGTAACCTGATAAACCCCTTTCCCACACACACGCAAATGTTTATGTCATGTTCACAGGAAGTGCTCAGACAATTCTTAAAATATGGACCAGTACTTGTTCAGTTAGTCTTTTTTAAAAAGTAAAACTAGAATTTTTGATACTTCAAAATTGACTAAAGAGTGTACCATTCAGAAATAGTGATTTATTCCCTTCTCTTTGCCATGTACAGTTTTTTTCTTTTTATTGAGTTTATTGGTACATTTTGGGTATACAGTACAGTTACATTCATTATTGGGATCTTGTACCTTACATGACAGGTCTTGGTTCTCATGTTTTCCTCTTGTCCCTGCCCTCCCTCCACCCACTCCTCCCCTCCCCATTTACAAATACTTTATTCCCATTTTTTCATTTTCTCATATTTTTTTCTTTTCCCTTATTCCCTTTCCCCTACCCTTCCCACAGGTTTTTGATGGCTTTAACACATATTGACACGTGTTAGCAATTACAGAAGTTCTGGAATTTCTTAAGGCACACGTTGCATATTCACTCAGTGTTTGTAGCACTCCCAGTCCAAGTTGTGACTGCCACAGGTTCAGAAAAAATTGATTGAACTACAGAAGAGACCTGTGTGAGTCAACACGTCTAAGGAACCATCACTCCAGGAAGAAAGGTCTTTCCAAGGGAAGTAGGAGTATGCATGAAATGATTGACAAAACCTTAGCCCTAGAAGAACGGGCAAGTCTGCATTCCACATGGTGTCCTTGTCCTGGGTCATTTCCTCGAACATAAGATGGCTAATGCTTATGGAAATGAGATCCCTTGTAATAGCAGAACTGGGAGAGAGGATTTCCTGTTTCTTATATATTAGTGGAAGTGTCTCACACAAGCTCTCACAAATCCAAACACTATGGTGTCAGCTGCCAAGTTGGGGCTAAACACATGAAGAGATTTGGCTCTGGTGTTTCAACTTGGGGCTGAAGAGCACTTAATAAACTGTCATGAGAGGGAGTTTCCTACAAACTCTTCAGTCTTTAGAAACTATGCTGGTCCTGGGAAGGGTCCGCTGTGCCTAGGAGGAGTAGAAAAATCCCATCGCAGTAAGAATGGTGCCCAGCATTGGTAAGCCACAGCAGAGGAAACAGGAGCCCCAGCTTGGAAGCTGACACCATAATGTTTGGATTTGTGAGAACTTGCGCGAGACATTCCTGCTAATGTATAAATAGGTAGAGCCAGGACCTGGGCCTTTCGGTAGCAGGTTTGGGTAAATTTCACTTATGGCTATTCTTGGTGTTTTTCTTATAATCACTTCTCCATAACTATAAATTGAGTGACATAAAGATAATGTAATGATAGTCTCCAGCATTAGAAGAAAAAATTGGAAATGTAAAAGGTGAACCACAGCCTTATTTAATATAATTTTGTGCGGGCTTTCTAATTTGCCTTTAGGATTTGATCACTTTTAAAAAATTAAATTATTTTAACTGACACATAAAAGTACACACATTTATTATCACGTGATATTTTGATACATATATACACGGCATAATGTTTAAATCAGAGTAAATACATCTATCTCCTCAAACGTTTATCATTTATGATGAAGCCACTCAAAATCCTTTCTTCTGGCTTTTTGAAATATGCAGTATATCATCATTACCTATATTCACCCTACTGTGCAGAGTACACCGCAATTTCTTATGCCTATCTAGAGATAGATGAGCACCCACTGATTAAGCTCTTCCCATACTTTTCTCCTCTCACTTTCTCAGCTTCTGATAATCCCACCTACACTCAGTTTCAGTGAGATTTGAGCATCTGAAAGAATAAAAAGAGTGCACTTTTTATCATCTAATGATAGAAAAAAAAAACTATCCTTTCTGGAAGAATTCAGACCATTTATTTTGCCACAGTAAAGTCAAAAAATATTAAGGAGGTAGAGTAAATTTTGTGAAAAATTCCTATTTATAGTGTTTTCTAGGCTGATACGGTACTCTAAAAATCAAGATTATATCTTACTTCTTCTCCAGGATAATGTCCTGATGCCAAATTTTGAACATCAAGATTTTCCTTGGCTCTGGAACAAAGTGTGATGAATTATAATGCTTTAAAAATATCCTTAAAAGATGAATATGATGTCAATAACAAAGAAAAATGATTCATTATCAAAATGTGTAAATACTATATGGTTTTTGCAGCTGCCATAGCAGCATCTTTTGCCCTACAAGAATAATCCCTGATGCAATAAATTAATTGATATGCCTTTTTGTTTAAAGCCTAATTGTTTTTATATTTTATATTTTATATATATTTTATATTGAATATATGCAAGCACATACTGAAGAACTGTGTCTCTTTCTTGCTTATGACCCCTTAATGTTGCAGGGTGAGTCCCCCAGAAAGCAGATTTGGAAAGTTATGTTGCTATGCAGGTTTTTTAGGGAGTAGATCAACACCTATAAAAGAAAAGGAAAAAAACTAGCACAATTAAACAGGAGGAGGGAGACTGATCAGCTGTCTCACAGCCACTAGTGGGCCCTGAGGTTGTTCTGAAGTTGAGAAAACCCCTCAGAGTTGTTCTGAGGAAGGCTTGAGGGGCCAGGCTCCATCCACGTCAAACAATCACTGAATAGGAGCCCAGGAGGGGAGGACGCAGAATCTCCAAGGTGATACACATTTGCACACCTAGCCATGCAACCCCTGACATCCGGAATTCACCCGAAGTCCACAGGCTGATATTAGTATTATTAGAGTCTGGTCTGACATTCAGAACCAGGGCCTTTTACTCTCCTGCTGGGGATAAATAATGTCTAACTCCAGTTGAGGTTACACACACAGAGACAGTGATAAAATGAAACATAGAAAGCCCACTTCATACACAGGTAATGTTTTGCACAGGCAAAAACATTGTATAGGTAGAAAAAGTACCCATTCAGTTGCCCTCTTTGCTAAGAGCATTGAATCTAGAGTAAGCTCTGCTTCCTTACACCGTTTCACCAACCCAAATCATGTAAAATTATCTCTCTAACATCCTCATCCTGAGACACCCACAATTTTCCGTGTTGTGTGTTATCCCTTAGGGCAAAGAACAGGAAATTGAACATCCTCAGTCATACACACATATTCTTGGTGGTTTGTGGCTGAGGGCATTGACAGGGGGTTAAGAATTTATAAATTAGCAATCACCAGGCTGTACCTGACACATTGGCATTTTAGTTCTGTAGAATGACACATCACAAGTATACAATGAGTACTTTTTACAGAAACAGGCAAATGTTTATAGGAATGAAGAAAATATCTCTACAGTAATTTTCCTGCTAAAACTCTTTTGGACAAATTGCTTGACAATAGATTCTGCTCTAATCTTGCAGGGGGAAAAAAAAACAGAGAAAAAATTAAAACAAAACAAAAGAATGAATCCCAGAAGAGTTGTGAGTAATGCTGCCTCAGTCACGACAGTCTAATTTTTTTGTACTTTGATTCTGCTCAGGGAACTTTTAGTATTACTCATTTTTAATTACCTTAATTTCATGCTTAACCCAGGCACAGAAGAGATCTGTTTGTAATTCAGATGAGAGAAAATGAAATTCCCCTCAGCAAAGTCAAATTTTAAAATTCAAGAGGAAGAACAATGTGTCAGATCACAAATAATATCAACCTTTTACATACCAAGGTAATTTTGTGGTAATGCAGCATTAAAAGGGCTCCAATTTGGTTTTGAAAACAAAACTAACTAAAGCAAAATCTGAAGGGGGGGGGGATCGAAATCTATTTGTCTCTGGGAAATGTGATATTACTCAGGAGACATTAACGATTTTTAAGAATTTCTTATATATTTTCCAAATGCACAAGAAAGAATAAGAATTATAATTAAAAGGAAAAAAGCCATTCAAACTAATTAGCAGAGCTACATGGAATGGGAAATGTTAACCTGCTTGACAAAGGCTATGTAGGCAGTGGGGATCTGTGTGGATGGTTGTTGATATTAGTAATGTTTCACCAAGTCCCTGTCAGCTTTTCTGCTATTTATTTGATGCTGATCAGGCTGATGACTCAAAGAGCAAGAAAACACCTCCTGAAGCCTTTGATAAATTTGTTAGCCAAATTAATTTCCTGAGTTTGAGAAAGGAAGTAATGAGAAAATTGAAACATGCAAAGAGTTACCAACCCTCGTGCATTATAGATGATAATATTTAGCAGTTTCCATGAGAGGCAAAGACCGAGATCACATTGTGCATTTTTAATACACTTCTTATATTTTTTTGTGGAAAGCTAGTGTAAACAGATACATCTTCCTAATAAGGACATTACAACAGATATTCCTCCTTAGATTGAAAAATTCCAATTTTTGAACAACGCAGAAAATGTAGATGAAGGCAGAGACAGGGTTTTGAAAACCGGAGCAGAGTTTCTCTTTCATTATTGAAATATAAGCACAGTTAGAGCTTTAATATTGGTATATAACATGATTAGAATGACTGGCCCTCGTTGAACAGAAGAGTCCAGGATAGGGCTAAAGACCTTGTATTTCTGAAGTGGAGAGATTGCTGGGCTGAACAATATTCATGTATGGATTCCATATCCAAGCAGAGACATTCTACCTGGGACATGTCTGCACACTACCATTGGGCTTTGCCATGCACTTCGCCCAGTGATCTTCAGTGATGTGCTTTTTAAGACGCACTGCAACAACTTAACCTCAAAGCTTCAAAACCCCCTTTTTATTGTCATTAAATATTTATGTGACATTCAACACTTTTTGGAAACCAGTGAGTCTCTACGTCACATTTGATGTAGAGGGCTGTAAGCTAAAAATCTGGAAACCACTGTCCGCAGGGTGCAATTCAGAAAGCAAATGTCACTTTATGAATTGGAGGAGCTAGACTAACATGCTGTTTCAGGCCAAAGTGATGCTGGTGTCAGACCACAGGACAATCTGGAGGGTGAAGGGGATTACAGAGGCACAGATGTGGTGAATCATCCATATTCAAATGAACATTAGCAATTTGTGCACAGTTAATGCTTTCTGAAGACATGGTGAGAGGTCTGGGGATTGTTTTTCTTGGCCTTTTGCCCCTTCTGTGTTCTCTACAACCATCTGCCATGAAGTTATAGTTAATTCTACTTGACTTGGCCATCACAAATCCTATGAAAATTATTACAGGCATGAATCAGAGTAAAAATATGAAATAATCTTATAAGAATTAACAAATAATCCAATGTGAGTATTGAAGTAAAGTTGAAAATATTGGAAAATTTACAATCTGATATAAAAAAAATCAAACTGTAGACCTCCCGCCACTTCTCTATGCTCAAAAAAGTGATGTCCTTGTGGGAGTTTCCTGCAGGGCCCAAGACTGAAAGTGAAACCAGTGCTACTAGTTAGCTATTTACATTGACTGCCATACTTAGAAGCCTAGGGATCTTCTGATGGTGGAAAGTGGTAGTTGTGATAGGGATGGGAGGAGAGATAAGGTCTATAGAAAATTTACTTGAAAGGAAGAAAAAGCCCAACATAGGAAGCCAGAAACAGTAGGTTCTAAAGTCCTGAAGTTCTAAGATGAGTGACGTGAGGCATGGGAGGTCGTTAGCATTTGCAAAGAACACACCCAGACTCTGAAGGAGACTCCATGGGAAATCACTAGGGTGAAGGTTTTCATTGTGGAGTCTGGTGCCTAGCAGCCTTGCATGCTTATTGAGCTTATGTTAAGCAGGAAAAGATGAACTTTCAAGGTGTCTGGACAGGAGTAGAATGGGAGGAGGCGTCTTTTCACTTCTATCATGAATCTCTAAGTTAATGGGAGAAGTCGATATTAGGCGTGGAACTCTATGAAGATATTCGATTTAGAATCCCACTCATATTATGAAGGCACCATGAAATGAGAATTGCATGTACCAGTTAGCTAACTCATGTGTGTTACCGTCTACATGACTTCTTAAGAAATAAAATATGCCTAATGCATTGCTTTCTTGACTTACTTTTATTTATTTTATAGTATCAGTATATACTGCCAAACAATACATTTGGTTTCGCACATATTTAATCTTACATAAGTCCTCAGATTGGGTGTGTTCTTCTCTCACTGGCTGCTCTTGTTTGGTTTTTGAGATCTATTGATACCGATGCATGTAGATACAAGTCATTTCTTTTCATGTTATATGAAATTCCACTGTATAAACATGCTACAATGCATAGATGGACAAAGTCACCTTTGGTTGTTTTATGCTTGGCATTAATATGAACATTGCTGGTGTGAGAATTCTGATTTTGTATGCACATATGTCAATCTCTCTAAGAGTGTTTTACTAAAAAGGTTGGGGGGATCAAAGGCTTGTTAGGTAATGGAAATTCTTTCCAAAGGTTTTGTGTTGATTTTCACTTTCATCACTACTTTGACAGCTTTTCCTCACATTTTCTATGGTTCTGGCTATAATCACACTATTTCCCTGCTCATCTTTTGGAAATAAATTATGTTTCACTGTGATTTTATTTTGCTTCTCCTTGATGAGTAATATAGTTAAGCACATTTTAATTTGCTTATGAATCATTCATGTTTCCTCTTCAATAGTTTGTCTTTTGTCTTTTCTCTTGGTTTGACTTTTATTGTTAATGTGCAGGAGCCCTTGTTAAAGTCTAGATTCCAGTCTTTGACAATGTGTGTTTTTGCCGATAACTTCCCCCAACTAGAGGGTTATATTTTATTTTCCCCCATGGTGTTGCTGATAAAAATCAATTTTTATATATATTTTGACACCTGTTCAATCTTTTCCTTTGTATTTCATGTATTTTAAGAGCTTAATGAAACTTCTTATGAATTAAGTTCTTTTTTTTTCCTTTTTATTGAATTAATTTGTATATTACAGGTATACAGTACGGTTGCATTTATTACTGGGATCCTGCACCTTTACATGACAGGTCTTGGTTCTCATTTTTTCCCCTTGTCCCTGCCCTCCCCTCACCCCCTCCTCTCCTCCCCATTTACAAACACTTTATTTCCATTTTTTCATTTTCTCATACTTTTTTCTTTTCCCTTAATCCCTTTCCCCTACCCTTCCCACTTTCCCTACAGCTTTAGCCCTTTTCTTCCTATTTCACATTGTTAATTATCCCATTAGGATCTTGTGTACTATTATAGTTTATTCACACCAGAGAAACTATTTGGTATTTACACATGTGTGTCTTATTTATTTTACTTAGGAGTATGTCCTCAAAATGTATCCATTTTCCTATGAATGTTCATATGTTCCTATGAATATTCATGGGAAAATCAAGTTCTTACTGATAGTCTTCTAGAAGCCTGTGGAGTTTTGTTCTGCATATTTAGGTCAATTTAGAATTGAATTTTATATATGGTCTGAATCATGGTCCTATTTGTTTCTTTCCTGTTTTATTTTTCCTTTTGTAAAACCAATTTACTACTCACTTCCTCCTTCCTTTCTGGTGGTCAAGATGTCTCTGGCGAATGCATCTCTTCTTTCTGGGCTCTCTTTCCTGTTAAATTGTTTCGCTTGTCTATTACTATTCCAAGGTGGTACTGCCTAAATTGTTAGGTCCTTATGAATATTGTTGTTCTCCTTCATAAGTACCACCTTTCTTGGGAGGCAGTTTTCTCTCATATTTTCAAAGTCCATATTTAGATGTCATCATCCTTATGAAATAGTCAGTGTTTAGTTTTACTAATTTTTTGCCCTTCTTTCTTTCTTGAACTTCAAAACTATCTGAGGATCATCTTTCTTTCTCCTGAAATCTAATTTTACAAGTTCTTTTAGCAAAGATTGGTCATTGGAAAATTCTGTTTTGTTGTTGTTGCTAATGTTTGAAAACATCTTTGTCCTCATTTTGAGTAAAAACAATCAATCATTTTTTTTTGGTTATGCAATTTGAGGATGACAGCTATTTCCTCTCAGGGCTTTGAAACATTTTTCCCACTTTCTATCAATGATATGATGTCAGTTTAATTGCCATTCTCTAGGTATTTTTGGACCACTTACAAATAATATTTACTTTGTGATTTTTTTATGTAATTCAATTACTATGAATTTCAGCTCTAAATTCATATGAGAAATGTCTACAGTTATGTAATTAGGCATTGACTGCAGAAATTTCCTTCCTACCTTTCTCTTTTCCTTTTATTCTTGCATGCATCTATTTAATAGCTTCATCTGGAGTAGAAATTGGGTCAACATGAATCCCTACTCATTTCCATTCACCTAGAGTAAGGTTTGACTCTTGCAGACAGCAACTTTCAACACCTAGACTTTTGACTATAAAAAATTAGCAGCTGTCTCTATAACACATCCCTTTATCAGGGCTTATTTATTTTTCTGGATTTATGATATTTTACAGCTTCTAGTTTCTGATGATTTCTACAACTTTATCAAAAGTTAAACTACACTTTTACAAAGTTGAGGTTTACAATTTATCACATATTTTAGGTACTACACACTGAGAAACTTCCTTCAGATTCAAGTTAAATAGGTTGAGAGAAATAGAAATTTGAATTTTTACTTTAAACTCTACTACATTAAAGAACAGGTAAGCTGTCTTGTGAGCTATAGTATCTTGCTTCCTTCATATTTCAATTCAGTCCCAAGTCAGTATCTCAATTGCTGCTATTCCTAATTCTTTACTGTTGTTGTCATCGTCTGCTATTCCTTGTTTCTTCCCTCCACATCCTTCTACTTTCTTATCTTCAGAGATTCTTTTCCTGTGTCTTCCACTGACTTTGAGAGGCTTTGTTAGAATCGCTAAGTGAGGAGCAAGCTACTGCCCTAAAGTAATTTTGGCTCAGTAGAAGAGAAAAGTATTAAAAAAATACAAACCTGATGTGTATCTTTATGAAATCTACCTGGGAGAAAATAAAGTACGAATAGTTGGAATGTGTAAGAAATGGGCCTATATTTATTATATGGGATAAAATAAAATTTAGATGAGCATACTTCCCTAAGTATGAAATCCTCCCATTTAGGGTATCTGTAGGATGTGAAAGAAGTTCCTCTCTCTGTGGCAACTAAAGCTTGTGTATTGTTTATTTGACAGAAAAAGGAGATACCAGGAGAGTAGAAAGACTGCCTGGGGGAAATAATTCACTTCCCTTGGGTCAGCCTTGTGTCTCACATCCTCATCAGTAAAGAAATAACCCAGAATATCGCATTTGTGGTTCTCCACTCAAAACTTCTCACACTTTCCCTCTCCCTCCTGTTTCTAAGTTTTCCATTATTCTGTCAGGGTTCTAACTTTCAGTGAGGCAGGTGCTAATGATTTTTTTATTTTTTATTTGTTGGTACTGGGGATCGAACTCAGGACCTTGTGCTTGTGAGGCAGGCAGTGGAACCACTGAGCTAAATCCCCGGTCCATGAATATGTTATTTTTTAATCAGCTGAAAAAACTGTCATAATCAAAGTATACATGTAATTTCCTTTATGTAGTCGATGTTTTTAGAAAATGCACTGTAATGGAAGGTTGTTAAATATATATTGGCAGAAAACTAATTTACATTTTACCTGCGTTAGGGGAGTTGCTTTAAAAAAGAAAACAAGTGAGTTTTGGTAGATTATGAAGTCAACCTACAGAAGCACTTAGTTGGAACAGGGAGCATAATCATCCTCTGCTTTTAAAAAAAAATCAGAATTTTCATACTTGAGAATTACTTAAAACAAGAACATGTCTATAAAACAAGCTGGGGTTTTCAGTATTGAATGCAGCTTTTTGCTTTATTTTATTTTCTCATGACCTTAAGTGTGTTTATTTCTTTAGAGTCTCTTCAGTTTTCAGCTATATAATGCATTAGTGTGAACTGTGTTCGTATTTCTGTGCCACAGAGCACCAATACCTGTTCTTAGCCTTCCTTCCTGCCCGTACCACTGTGTCTGTCCACTGACCTGCCTTCACTCATGTTAAATAGATGCATAAGGTGCAGCTGAGAATGAGACAAACTACAATTATATGCTTATCTCAGAAATAACCTTGTGAAAAAGTGGACAAGGAGTGTCTTACCTTATTTTTTTAAGAAAGAAAAAGGAATCCAAGATTTAATGGAAATTTTCCCAGTTGAAAAATATTAACAAATAAAAACAAAAATAGGAAAGATATGATCAGGCCGTTCAAAAGAAACCCAAAGGTCAAACATTTAAGAAGGTGATTTTTAGCTTCAGGATTCATCAAGAGAAGGAATATTAAAACCATAATGGGATGTCATCTGGGTCCTTCCTATCAGATAAAAAAAATCGCCAAGAAGTCCAACAAAAGAAACTGTCAAACAAAGCAGGAAGCAACATAAAACTGATACAACTACTCTGATGAACAATTTTGTGATTCTTAATAAGATGAAAGATGTATGGACCCAATGCCAGCATCTCGCTACTTCATTATGTGATGGAGAAACCATGCCCATCGTTATGTGAAGGTGGTATGTGAATGTCATGGTTTCATTTTGGGGAGCTGCAAAGGTTGGGGTTTGAATTACTTACTTTTTCGACATCAATGTTTGTTTGACATCCCAAATAAATACAGAATGCCTATCACCCAACTTCTGATTCCTACCTGAGGCTTCCTTCCCGCTCTTCTCTCAGTGAAAAGCAAATCCATCCTTGTGGTTGCTCGGTCTCATTTCTAAATAGTCAGTAAATCACACGATCCTATCTTCAAACTATATTTTCAGAATCTGTCTACATCACATGAAGTTCTACTGCTATAATCTTTTCCAAATCAAAAGTAACTTTTTCCTGTATTACTTACTTGAAATTTTCAATCCATTCTTAGCACAGTCATGAGATGAGTTAGTAAAGATGGAGGTTAGGTTAGGTCACAACTTGGCCCAGTCTTTCCAATGGCTTCCTGCTGTGCCATGAATAAAAGCCAAGACCTTTTCATGGTCTGGAAAGCATCACCTTACATGCGACTTTGCTGTCTTTTCATTTATTTCCTGCATCTTCCTTTCCCTTTTCACATCTGTAAAACTCCTTGTGCTTCCTCCCCAAACCCAAGGCTGGTCCTAAGGGTCTAAAGGCTGCCATGCTTCTTACCCCTGAATAGATTGGAAATACATAGATGAAATTTTCATGGATATTGTAAAGGTATGCATTTAGCTGAAGAAGTCAATTATATAGGCTAGGAAAACTATTTGTTTTAATTTGAAAGAATTTAGCATGTTTTAATTGATCAAACATTTAATATCTATTTATTAACTTGTGTAATATAAAAATATTATTGCAGACTGAATCTAGAGTATAGTATAAGATAAAGCTAGTTGATAACACCTATATGTACATCAGAGTTTTATTCTATGGGGAGAAGAATCCAATCATACTGGAATACCTTTTACTCTTTCCTTGAATCTAGATTATACTGAAATGAAGTACCAATTTAATCATCTTCCCCAAAGGGAATTGTTCTTAGCTTCCTAAAAGCATCAAATCATTTATTTGGTAATGATTTCTCATGTTTATTTCTTTGTAACATTACCAATATACTTACATTTTATTGATATTTTAATTGTGAGCATCATAAACCTAGAGGAAGGTATACAAAATATAAATAAGGAGTTAACAAGTTGTAAAGAAAAGCAGTTGTAAATCTCCCAATATCCCTTCCTGTGTCTACATCTGGTCTTCCAGATCTTTATTCAAGTCTTTTTTCTGCTATGTTAATGTTGTTCCTTCTAGGGAAGGAGATATATGATTTTCTAAGGGAGGTGTCAAAACTTCTCTTCCCTCAAAATCTCTCCAGGGCCGAGAGCATTGAAAGAACTTGATAAATATGTGCGGAATGAGGTTTGAATGAAAATATAGTTGTATCAATAGATGGTAATGATGCAGGAGCACACCAACCCCTGAACCCCTCAATTGTAATTTTTAACTACTGAAATAGACATACAGGGAGACCATTAGCCTTCCTTTCTCTATTTTTAAAATCTCAATTTCAGAATAGTACATTTGATGTGGAAATGTTAGGCTTTGTGAGGTATCCTTGCACCAACGTTCAGACTGCAATAGGAAATATTGCTATACTGCAGGAGGCAAGGAAGCCAATCAACTGCCAGGTCTTTAACGAATGTTGTCCAGTATGATCATTAAGAGAGTAATACAGGCATCCTTCCTTTGTTCTGCCCTTTGTGAAATGTCCTTTCTGATATAAATTCATCTGCCTCTGCAGAAAAGGGAAACAAACAGCCAGTCCTCAAGGGAACAACATTTGCAGCATCTCCTGTCAAGACTGCAGTGGCTCTTTGCAGTGGGAACTTCACTGAACCCACTCATTTAAGTGTACACAAGGGTGCATGACCACATGCTTAATGCTTTGTTGCATTAAGCTAAATTTGATCAATTATAACTCAAAGGAGAAATAATGCAAAAATAAAAGTGATATCTGTCCTCAAAATTGGAAGGATTTAGAGCTGAATTTATAGCTCAGAGAGTACTTTCTTAGCAAACTGGCTGGAAGGCCTAGGTTTAATCTTGGGTGCATTGTTATATAATAACACCTTTGAGAATTGTTTGGTGATGAGAAATTTCATCATTGGTTAATAGGATCCAAGCAAACTTTTGATTCTCATTTGTTTGGAAATATTTGCTCTTCCCCTCGTGTGATTGTTTATTCTTTCCAAATTTCTCTACCCAAGGAATTTAGGAAGTTTATTAACCTATCAAGTATTCATTCTGTCTAAATGAAAGTAAAAGACAAACAGAAAAGAAATCCAGAGAAGAACATGAGACATAATTGAGAAAGGAGGATGCTGATGAAAAAGAAAAATAAACTTTTATCTCATTTTAAATTAGAAAGCAATCCAAATCTCTACTGATTTGACTTCAGTGATGTACTTTGTGTGGTAATTATACTGTAAGAAGCACTGAGTGTCAGCTACTGTGTCAGGAGCTATAGATTCCAATTTACCTTCATGGCAGTTGGATGTATTAGATATCACCATGTTACAAACCACCTCACATCCTAGTGGCTTAAAACAAGTACTGCTTTTTCTCCAGAGTAGCAAGTATGGCTGGGTGTTCTACTAGTCAGTAATATGCAATCACGGCAGCTTCTAATTAGCCGGGTGTATTGTTGGCTTTGGGTAGGCTCCTTCCTTGACCTTGGATGAGACAACTGTTTGTACAGAGCTCTACTCTGTGAGGTTTCTTGTCCTCTGGTGTGATAGACTCTTCACATTCTCAGAATGAAAGTAGAAAGCCCAAATTTCCCTAGCGTCTTAGAGTCGGGTTTGGGACTGACATTCTACACTTCTACTTCTTCCACATTCTATCTGCAAAGAGAGTCAAAAGAGTAGTCAAGCCAAAAGGGAGAGGAATAAACGAAGCCTTTTGAAAGGAAGAGACACAAAGAAAGAATGAGTGTGGCAGAGGAAAGGGTGAAGAATTGGAGCTAAACACTGGTTTTACTTGGAAGCAGGAAGAAAAACACAGGGGACCTGTATTCGACTTAATACACACTTAACTAAGGCAATGCAGTTTACCAAGTGCGAAAGGTATAGGAAGCAAGGCACGTAGATACTCCACCCTCCATTCAGGTAACTGTCATTGAGTTACAAAGAGAAACTTTAACTCGGAGTAGAGGTAGCTGGTCTGCAGTCAGCACTAGGGTGCTCAAGAAGTGAAATAGTGCTGAATTCTAGGGTCAAGCCTTGACTTACATGAGGGTAGGGCTGGAACTTTAAGTAGAGAGTGAAGACAGTACATCTCAATAAACCATGTTTTATTGCACAAAAGTTCTGGTTTACTTGGAGGACTATTAATTATCTTTTAGAAAATTCAATATCAATAATTTCAAAGCCACATTTTCATTTGACTCTAATCAGTTCTTGCTTCCCTTCTGACAAAATCCCCTTAGTCTCCTTTGCTACATGATTCATTGTTGTGTTCTCAGCTTAGGTACATCTGGCTGAAAGCAAATATTCAACAGTGAAAAGAAATGACAGCCAGACCCAGCTATTCTCATCTGATTACATTATGACTCGGGAGGACACCCACCAGTAGTTTTATTCATTACTGGATATTAAAATCAAAGGCCTTTAATATGCAGCAACGGAGTTGTCCAAATTGAAGCCCATCTGTGCACCCTTGTAGGAGTTTTCATAGCATGATTCACAGGCAATTTTAATAAACTCATTATTTTTTTCAGTCTGCCCCCTGGGACTGTAGGAAACTTTGACATTATCTTGATGCCTCTTGGAGCTCTTTTCTCAGTCCAGATATTTTAGGATTGGGCTTTCCATGGAGGATGCAGTCAACAATTTAAAAGAGGAACCCGCTGTTCTAATGCAACTCGGAGTGGCTGGCCAAGGATGTGAGGCCTTTTTCTCCTTCTTACTGATCGAAAGATTTCTGATAGCTCCATCAGCCTTGATGTTTTTCTGGTCAAAACCGAATGAAGATTCCAGTAACTGTTCTCAGAACGTCTGCTTTTTAAGTTCCTCTTGCCTTTTCTTATAAATACCAGTTCAGAGAACTTTAAAAGTGAAAAGCATGATCCGAGTGGACTTCCCCAGTGTGGATATTCAGTTACTTAAAGAAGATTCACAGGGAGCACAATTCTGCTACTAAAGCCTGCACTTCCACTGTTCCCAATAAGAAAATGTGGACGTCTGGTCCATTTCTTCCAGTACACACTCAGCAACTTACTCCCTGCTCTCAGCCCTTCTGAAATGCCAGAGCGTTCTTCCTCACGTAGATGAGGGCTGGAAGCAAGTGGTCACAGTGGAAAATGGGTTACAGAAAAGACAGACAAATCTGAACTTGAGTTTTAGACATGTTATTTAGACCTCTCTAAACTGTTTTCTTTTGTTTTCTTTTTTGTCTTGGTATCAGGGATCGAACTCAGGACCCTGGGCTTGTGAGACAAGTGTGCCAATGAGTTAAATCCCCGCCCACTAAACTGTTTTCTTCATATTCAAATTAGGTGGTTTCACAAAGTGGTTTGAGAATGAAACAAAGTAGGACATACCCCATTTTCACATTTAGCAGTGACTACAAATGAAAAATTATTTTTACTAGTAGAATAGGGGAAATGGCTCTCTAAATCTTCCCATCCGTCTGGAATACCAGAGGACAGACAGGAAGTTGTGCCAGCTGGGAGCAGCACTGACTTTGGCCCTTATCACAAGGGAAGCACTGGTACAAGCATTTTCTATATATTAACTCATTTAGAAGTCATTAATAACAAGTACTATAAATGTAGTTACTCAGGTGATGCAACACAACTGCTGTGAGGGAAATGCTGTTAACGTGCCCATCTTGCACACAGGGAAATTACGCCGTGAGTGGTGGAGACAATACTCCTGGCCAATTTAGGGCCAGAATTTAAAGCCTGGTTCTGGAAGGCAGTCTCCCAACCATTATGTTACATAGCTTCTGGAAGGAAATTGCCCAGAAGAATGTCACAGTTAGAGATTTTTCCAATCATTGCCTAGCTCTAATTATGCATATGGCTTGTTGACTGACTTGGGTATTTTGGAATGTTTTCTCTTTCTCCTTCAGAATATAAAATCCACAGGGACTCCAGAAATATGTATTGTTTTCCTTATACTGAGTACAACCTTCTGTAGGCTGCGGGTTGGTTCATGGCAGGTCTTACTGTCTGGTTTACTCTGTCTTCTGTCTTTCATTTTCCCCCAGGGATTCTAGGAACTGTAAGTGGATCCCAGGAGCTGAGAATTAAAAGCCTAACAGTTTGGCCTTCCCCACTGCCTCCTGACATTCTCATTAACACTTCTAAAGCAGCAAAACAATTGTCCAAGTCAGGAAGTCTCAGCATTCTGGAGAACAGTGCTCATTTCTGGAAACTTCAGAAATGGTGGGGTCTGCAGCTGCCAGCCTCCTGCCTGGTACAGAGCTCAGGGCCTCTCTAACCAGAGCCAATGGGAGGCCACAGTCTCAGGCACTGGTACCCCCAGGAGCCAACAGTGAGAACTGGTTCAAAGGAAATGCACCGAGCTGAGAAGGGGTGGTGGGGGGGAGGCGGAAGCAATGCCTGTTTGCTTGGTAGAATGCTTTTCATTTGAAGGATTTTGGAAATGTTTATGATTATATCTTGCAGGCAAACAGAGCACTGTTCTTAAAGAGAACTGGGGATGTTTCAGGAGGCTGCATAAGGTACATGAACAAAAAGAAGGTTTGATATTAAAACAAAGCTTGTCATTTGCTATATAACAGCTCTTATAAAATAAAACTCATAGTATAAAATTGATTTACTATTTCAGGAACCAAATCTTTCCCGGTCCCAATATTTCACTGCAGTAAAGAACATCCCTGAGATGAAACATATTCTCGATCAATTAATTTAATGCTCTGGTATCCAAGACCTATTTGTGTTGCCCTACATAGCAGTAAGAAAAACGTGGGTTCAAATCCAAGCTCCAATACTTATTAGGGGTGTGACACTGGAAGCTATTTAGTTCTCTCTTCAGTTTCTTCAACTACAAAATAAAGGCACTCCCATTTCTACTTCTTAGGGTTGTTTTGGAGATTAAATCAGATATGGCATGCAAAACATCTAGCACTTAGTAGTTACTCAATTAATGCATACCGTTATAGTGTCTGCTATCTAGACTGTGGTTGTTCACTAGAATATAAATACTATGAGAATATAGGCTTTGTTTCTTTGCTGGAATATCCTTTACAGGATCTGGCACATAGTAATAATTTTTAAAAATTGCTGAATGAATGTTTGAAGTAAGTTTGAGCTTTATATTGAGGACCAAATTGTATTCTACATTAGCTAAAGAGGCACAAGGCTGTCTTTAGCTGATATAGCTACGTGTTGCCTTAACACTAGTTTCTAGTTCATATCATGTGTTATTCTTGCCTTTTATCCTCTTTTCTTCTCTCTCTGCCCGCCTTTCTTTCTGATTTAGATTTACATTTCTTATTGAATTCCCCATGTTGTTGTAAGGATACCGTCTGTTTTCTCTAGCTATCTATTTCACAAATGTTAATGTTAGAAATCCACGGGTTTGGATCTGGGCATGGCAGTGCATGACTGTAATCCCAGCAGTCTGGGAGGCCAAGGCAGGAGGATTGCCAGTTCAAACCCAGTCTGGGCAGATTTGTGACTTAGACCTTGTCTCAAATATTAAAAAGAAAGGCTCAGTGTAAAGGCCCTGGGTTCAGTCTTCATAAAAACACACAACACACACACACAAACACACACACACACACACACACACACACAGAAATCTTGGGATTTGAGGGAAAGTGGCCCATTTTCCTACTCTGCCAAAATTTTAGTTTAGAGAGTTTAAAGGGGAAGAAAACTTGATTTCATCTATTCTTATTTCTTCTTGCTGTGGTCTTTGTGTCACAGGTACTCCAGAGCATAGTTTGAAGCAGAATGTGAACATTTGAACAAAGCAAAGTTCATGGCTCACGAAAGGATTTACACTTTCCCCAGTACTTGTAAAAGTCACTTAAACAAACGTCAGTCTGGTCTGAGCTCACTCTTGTAATACAAATGTGTGCACATTCTATTTATAAGGGGGGATTGATTTGTGCCATGTCGAACTTTTATTACAAATGTTTTGCGGGTTTGTGATAGTCTGTTCCCGAAAAGCTGCAGCAACCCTACAAGCAAATCACACATCGGTCTCCTTTAGGCAAGGTTTAGCTTACCTCTAATGAAACTAGCCGAAACAGGTGTCTAATGAAAGTTAACTGAGCCCCCAAGTTTACTGGGTTGTCCTGACTCATCAGGACCTATTAGGGAGCTCATCATGACCCATATGCAGTTTTCACTGTACCCGGGTACTTGACGGGAGAAGGAGGCATAGGACAAAATCCTCACTCCAGGTGGATTCACACTTTGATACATCAGAAAACAAACACGTGTATCAGAGAAGAAGAGCTAAATGAGAATCACTGGCTAACACACACAGAGACACACACACAGACACAGTTTTGTTGGCTAAGCAACCGAAGCATCAATGAGTAAGATAAGACACGAATCAGGACTTGGTGGTGGGCATGGGCAAGACTGAGAAGACAAAGGGAAGGAGGACACACGATCCAGAAGCAGCGATTCTGCAAGGAAGTAAGTCCCACAGCAGCGGAGGAAAGTGGTGGAAGGAAGGACTGAAGGAGAATTGCAGTAGGAGGATAGGCATGGAATGGGATTCGGCAAGATGGTGTGTTGAAAGCATTATTCATACGATGTACAGAAATCAAGCACTTACCCTGGGTAAGCCATGGCGCTGTTGAATGAATCAACCTGTTCTCAAAACACATAGCAACGATCAGAACAGGTTTAAGAACTCCATTTTAGAAAGGTGTATGTAAACGGGTGTGTGTGTTCTCATGAAAGTTTTGTTTTTCACTTACATGAAAATTCTCTTAAAGCCTTCATTAAAAAATTCTTCTGTTCCACTCTTGGTTCAAATCTACTTAAAACTCATTTTCAGCACTGATTGGCATAAAAAATACCCATGGTTCAAAAACTGTCTCAAGTGACTTGCATTGAATTCTGTCCATTTTGAAAGCTCGTGATGTGCTTCCTGATGGTCGATGTAATTTCTGGATGTAGATACTCTTACCCTGACAGTTTACAAAAGGAGGTTAAGATGCTCATTCCTCATTCTGGCTGTGACCTCCCCAGATCTCTTACACAAAACAGATACCAACATCTGTTGTTTTCGCTGGGGGATGCCTCAGATTGAATGAGCCATAGCACTTGTCAAGCCCGAACAAGTGCTTTACCCTCCCTCCCTGCGTTCATCTTTCTGCTAGCTTTGGAAGTTATGTTGCTCATATTGGAATGTCACTTGCTTGACCTTTTGATGCACAGAGGAGCCTCAGAGGATATTCTGAGCATCTGAAAGCAGAGTGGTGGAAATCTGGCACTGGAAAGAAATATAACTTGCAGCCGAACAGTCCTTGGGGTTAACGCAGTCCTGTATCAGAACAGCACTCTCTGCTCCTGGGGGTTTGTTTGAGCAAATTTAGAGTGCAGTGTTAGGTGAACGTAATTATTTCTTGGAATTGCTGAAATGTTAGTGGCAAGGCATTTGGAAGCTAATTATTTTCCTGGAGTTATACATTTTTTAATCCTTACATACAAGAACTTGGGGAAAGTGGGCAAGCTCACTTTCTTAGGAGTGCCCAGGACTCTGGACAGTATTATACTAGTAACATCTTAATGAATAGGATAACATTTTTACATCCCATAAACTTGAACTAATGAAAATGAATACTATTGTTACTGGGAAAAAAAGCAAATGCAATTTTAAGGAGTAATTAGCAAAATTTATATTCCAGGGTAAAAATGAATATGGTCAAGGAAATGAGGCTTTTCAGGTCTTTCCACTTGCTCACAAACCTTCTATGAATGAATAATCACTGATATTCTATGAAACAATGTCATCCTCTGCATAAGACTCTGCTTTCGCATTGTGACTGTCTTGATAAAGGCTTACCTCAAAGTGAGGGAAATTAAAAAAAGACTCTTTGAAAAATTGTAGGGAAGCAGCACAGGGAAATAAAGGCCAAACCTATTCTGCCCTGAAGAATTCTGGCAATTGACATAAAAGCAATATGAACATATTGAGAAGAAAATCTAAATGGTATATAATTACAGAGAATCTGAACTAAATGAGTTATTTGAGAAGATTCTAAATTGGAAAAATAGGCCCTGTGACAGTCATTACCTTTTAAAAGTCTCTTATTAGATTAAGGTAACACAATCAGAATTTTCTATATCCACTAAGGCCCAATTAAAAATAACCATGAAAACAGAACAATGTAAAACTTATTTGTTCCTTAGTGTGGGAGGACTTTGAAGCAAAAGGAGCTCACTGAATATTTCTTTTTCTAAAAGTGTGCTAAACTTTCATTTGAAGTTGGAAACTCTCTTAGTAATCAAAGATTCTCATCTAAAAGGAACTTTCTATGGTTAACTATTATTTATTAATCAGAATGAATTATACATTCAATATTATCTTCAGACTTTGTCTAAATTAGTTTGACCTATTTGGAGAGCCTTTGAGGACTTCAGTTAGAAAGTGAACTATTGAAACTAAATGCAAGGACTTCCTTCCAAAGATCTCGCAAGTCTTCTTACATGGAAAAAGAGTGCCATCCAGTACCTTTGACTGCAAGAAGAGAAACATACACATCAGGCTGTTGATGTACTAAGGGTGGTAGTCATGGTAAAAGAAGCCATTAGATGAGTCAATAAGAATTAAAAAGTCTCCCAATCCCTTTGATGGCATTTTTGAAAAATGCTAGTGATGTATGGTACTTTTGTATGAATTTATAAATATATCTTCCAAAATACTATTCATTAGGTATTTCTTAATATTTAGAGAAGACTTTGAGGATGAAAGTCACATGCCCCTATACAACTTCAACAAGTTAAATAAACTTGGGTTAAGGGAAATGAAGTGACTTGCTTAAGATCGCATATTAAATAAAACTCAGCATCTCCTGGCTCCGAGTCAGAAATCGTTCGGTGATAATAGCGATTGTGTCTCTTGTCCATCCCCTCCATCCTCACAACTCTGCATGTCCATCTCTGATGAGGAAGCGCTAGTGGCATCCAGGTGGCATGCACCTCCCTAGGCAGAGCTGCACACGAAAATGAGGGTCCGTGTGCCCAGGGTCCCTTTGTAAAAGAAATGTGGGGAGCCTTGGTTGTTCACCCTTGTGTGGCTCTTCCCCGGGAGCTGTTTCCTGGTTTACAAGCCACACTGTCAGAGCACTAACTTGGGGTTTTGAGACCAACTGCAGTTTGGGGGCTTGTGAAATGAGTCATTTGGAGCTACTTGCATGCGTTACAGCTTCCTACTATGTGAATCACTTAGAAGCAAGACTTATTAATGCTCCTACACTGCTCACAACACTCTGAAAACAGGAACTTTTAAGCAAGAGTCATCAAACAGATGCAGTTTGGGGAGTCAAAACTGCTGCCACTGTTACATGTGGAACTTCCAAATATATGCATATGGGCACTTTTTTCTGGGCAAAGGATCCATAAAGCCATCAGGGATCTGTGACTCAAAAATACTTCAATTAGAGGGCCGGGGATTTAGCTCAGTGGATCCGCCACCTGCCTCGCAAGTGCAAGGACCTGAGTTCGATCCCTGGTACCAAAAACAAAACAAAACAAAACAAAAAAGTTTAATTAGAAACAATTGTTCTTTGCTCATCTGAGCACTTAGCAGAAAATGTGCCAAAAATCCGTGGCTCCATAGCAAATGGGAAAATCCTAAGAAGTTGGGTTATCTAACACATGAAGCCATTATTACTACTCCTGAGAATAATGTTCATAAAGATTAAGTTGATAAGGGGCCGAGGATTTAGCTCAGTGATTCCAGCACCTGCCTTGCAAGCGGTAAGGTCCTGACTTTGTTCCCCAGTACCAAAAAACAAAAAAAGATTAGTTGATAGAAGATCAACATGTGAAAGGAACCAAAATACATTAATATAGTTAAGTCTCATGAGAAAGGTTTCTGTCAAGCCAGACAACCTCAGAATTTTGCTTCAGCTGTTTCTAATGAGTTTATATTTTACAGCTAAATCAGATGTAAAATAGTGTTTACATTAAGTGAGTCTTAGGTAATTGTGCCTAGAAATTTTCTTTTTTGTCTACAGATGTGCGAGGTGCATGAGTAAAAATGATTTTATTTTGTGGCAGTCAAATACAAATTTGAAAAATACTATACAGCATACTAATAAATGATGACTAATAATCTATTACTTATTTTTCCAATCTGTACAACACGAAGACCTGTAGATTATCTATGAATTGAGAACTCAGTAAAAATATATGGGCAGAAGATAAAGTGAAAATATTCAGGAATTGTCCAGAAGAAGAGTGTACTTAGAATAAACAGATGGGATGGGATAAAGTAAAGGGAATAAATGGGAAATGATAGATATGAGGTGAAAAGGAAGAACTAGGAGAATGGACAGTTACTCCAACTATTCTCTACAAATAAAACCATTTACCTCGTAATGAGTGTTAGGGCATATTTTCTATGAAAAAAAAAAGCCTAAAATACAGTCATAGTATGCACAAGTTTTCCCAGTACCTAGTCAAGTGCTTTGCACATAGTAGGTATTTAATATTTGTTCAATAAATAAATTGCTGTTTAGGAGGTTACATCACAATGAGTCACATGCCTCTCCAGTGCATTTTACACATTATACCATGTCTGGTAGAAGTGTGGCCTGTGCCTGTTCCTGTAGCTTGGAACTGGGAACTTGATAGAGGATCTGGCAGGTGGGCTGGCTCGTGCAGTGCAAGGCCCTTTAAATCACTATACCCTCAGAAGTTCATTGAAAATTAATATTTTTTTCAACACAACTGTCCCTTAATTGATCATGAAATGATCATAGACAATATTTATGGAAAACCATTCCTCGTTGGCCATTGCCCTAAGGAAGCTGCAGGCAGCACCTCAGGCACCATTCCAGCCTTCAGGGTTAGGCTTTCCAGACTCACTTGATTCCCAGCTGATTAATGGGCACACTGAGTAATACTTAGTAACTCATTTTCTTTCTGCCACAATGTTGTCAAGTGATATTGTTATTACTACTACTTTAGAGAGGAGGAGATAGAAGCACTTAGGAGTTACATTTTAAAGAACATATGTCTAGCAAGGGGCAGAGCCAAGACTCAGGCCCAGCAAGGTACCTATAATGTTCGCCAGGGCACCATATTTATTTTTGATGGCAATACCTCTTCCAGTGACTTCAAATCCCTAATATTAACTGTTAAAGAGAACAATGACATCCTTGTGGAGGAAGATGAAACAGAACCTGAGCATTTCCACCGAGAGAAAGTCTGCAGTAGCAGAGAGGACGCAGGTTTTAGAACAAGACAAACCTGAGTTTGTCTCTTACTCCTTGCTTGACCTTGTAGGAGTCATTTACTCTATCTTGAATTTCCTCATCTGTCAAACTGGACTATCTTCTGCCAAATAACTGTAAAAATTGAAGATAACATTTAATTTAACTTGTATTTCTACCTGGAACCTGGCAAGCAGTGATCGTTATCCTTAATGGAAAGAGATCAGCAATTTTATGCATATTGTGAATATTTTGAAACATTTATTTGAACAACTTTTAGAAAAGTCATGCCATCCTGAGCAAATATTCTGACAAAACTTGTATTTTTTTCCTCAATGATTTATAAATAGAAGAAAAATATTTAATACATTTTAATATCTTTAGTAACTAAAAAAGGGGATAGTGTAGTCATTTAGAATAGGTCATGCATAATAAAATGCTAGTCATTTTGCAGGAATAGGCTGAATATGATAAAGAACTGAATTCTCAGTACTTCCAAACATCTGCAAATTTGGAGCAGTCACACTATGGTTCTGATCCTCAGGTTTTGCCCTCTTTTGCTAGGAACCCTTAAGCAAAGGCAATTTAAGAAGTAATGCTGTAGTCAAATCCAGAATACTTCTGGAACATCACCAGCATTAATTCTATGCCTGACAATGAGATGGGGGATATACAAGGTTTGGATCTCTAGAGAGGTAAAAAGCAGAGTGCACCAGTTCTCCTTTTCTTTTTGGTCTGTGATTTCTCAGAGAAGATATTAAGCCTGTCCACTGCACTTTGCATCTTCAGTTTTGGTTATAGACTCATTTGTTATGTGTTCACAATGATAAGTGAAACCACACTTTCGGATCTGTACCTAAGATCACAGAACCACTTCTCTGGCCTCTGTGCAGATTCACTGTCAGGTGATATATAGGGGAAAACCAAAACCAAACCAAAACAAAACAAAAAACCCAAACAAACAAAAGAACCACCACACTCAGAGGTTTAAGGAAAGGAAACTCTAGCCCTTAGTTCAGTTATCAGAACCCTGGCAGCATGATAACACAATTGGTCCAATCTGAAGCATGTAATGTATTTTTTATTTATCTCTCAACTGTTTTCCAATATTGTTAGGCTCTTACACCAGAGTTTACTGAGAAATAAAGCAGTTATATTAATGTTGTCAATCACTCCTACCACACTGATCAATAAAAACAGTGTTAACTTTACTAATTAACTGCTAGCAATCACTTAAGTAACCTGAAGAAGCTGCTAGTTGCGCAAAATTAATAAGCAAATGCTCTAAATAATGCTTATAGTGTGCTATTGCAAAAAGAATGATTTCATTTCCCACCTACAATAGGTGTTTTGAAGGCTAAATAAAAACAGTAGCCTCTTCTATTTGTTTCTTTTATTGGATTATATATTTTTGTTGCAAATTATCATTCAAGGCTGCTGACCATAGATGTGTCTGGAATGGTCGTTTGAGATGTACCATTTGTGTAAAAATTTCCTGAATAATTTTGATATACTAGAAACTCATGCATAGTCAACCCTTCTCAGTCACAATCACAAATGAGGAATCACCTAGGTCATCCGGTGTTTAAGGGTATCATGGTTTAATAATAGCTAAATGGGATTCTTTACCTGGAATTTTTGGAGATAAGTGGATTATTTCAATAAATTCTTAAAATTTGGTGAATGGTATTGAGATAATTGGACATCTGATTTTGATATGTCTTTAACCTATTACTTCATGGTTCTATAGGTTTAAGATGCTGTGAGCTTTTACTCGGGTTGAGGCACCATTTAGGAGGGCAATCTTGGCTTTTGGATTGAAACTCTCAGTAGAGCTATTTATAACAAGAGTTTAGTTTTTGGTACTGTAATCTGAAATGTATCTTCAGATACATGCAAGTTTTTGAATTAAAAATTGTAATAGGAATGAGTTAAAAATGCTGATTGCTGATCTACTAAATGGTCTAGTGTAGTAGAGTAGGGAACGGAAATCTGGATTTAGAGTAGCACTGGAGAGATTTCTCTGCCCAGGGACTATGTTCCATACTCTGAGAGTTAGGAGTATAAACTCCCAGGAGGATTGCACATTTGAGACTAACCTGGGTGATTTAAGGACTTAGTGAGATCTTGTCTCAAAATAAAAAATACAAAAAGGGCTGAGGATGTAGCTCAGTGTGAAAGCCTTGTGTTCAGTTTTTAGTACCACCACCACCACCACGACCACCACCAAAAGAAATAAAAAGACTGCTTACTAAAACATGCAAAGCACCGAATGAGCTATCAATTTGACAGCCATCTTTTTTCAAGTAGGAGAGGAAGCTATGATTGATATTCATTATAATGTAGAGTAGAAGGCAGAAGTGATAGTAAGGATGAGGAGTGAGGCTAGAGGCTGTCACGGTGGACAGATCTCTCAGCAGTTCTCTCTGTGCAGGTGTGTGTCAGCTGGCTGTGTGTACCAGTAGAAGGCAAGAAATGCTGTAGGTAAGAGCTAGACTGTGAATTCAGAAAAAGAAAAGCCCTTCCCAGCTGGAGGGATCAGGAGAAAATATTGGGAGCATTGAGAAGTAGACCGGATTTGAATCAAAATTAGAATCATGAAATAGAAAAGGCACTAAGAGAAATTTAGGAAGTGTTCATGGTTCAGTTGACTGTCTCAGCTTAGTCTCCTAAATCAGCGGACATTCTACATGGGTTGTGGGGTGGGGAACTTCCCTTGAGGATTGAGGGAGACTAGGAGAAATTCCAGGAAGCTAGAGACTAAGACCGTTCCCAGGAAAGGAGTGGAGTGATCATCTGGACTGAAAAGAAGTGCAGTACAGCCCGAGTTTTTTTACTTGTTGATATCCCTAGGACTTCTTGGAGTCGGAAGAGAAAAATAGCTGATTACTCAAGAAAGATTACGTATCAGGCTTCTGACCCTCTAGTCATGAATTCAGCAAGAAATCACCATATCCGAAAAAGAAAAAAAAAATCAGAAGTGACAATATTAAGTTGCTTTATGTAGCAGACTGGAAGCTTAAGTCAGAGATCTGACAATTGTGGCAATAGAGTCACCTTTGGGCGAACTGAATTTATGATGATGAAAGCCACGTGTGCTGTGTCTAAAGCATTCAGCTCTCATAAACGAAGGATATTATTAGCAGCCAGCAAATCTTGGAGATCTTTACAATGTCCACATTAAACTTTCCCTCTGTCAGTTAAATAATTTTCTCATTAAATGGAGATTATTTTATCTTTTTACTTCAGCACCTTGTTTATCAAAGCTTAATCTGTTCCAGTGTCTCTAGACTGACTGATCTTCAGACTCATCTTTAAATATGCCAAGGCAATTGATAAAATGAAGACGGCATTTTAGAGGATATGTACAGTATGCACCCAGTACAGCAGTTCCATCTCCATTTACTAAAATCACAAAATCAAGTTGCAAGGAAACACTGACTCCCATTCAATTTTTAGGCCCCAGCCAGTCCTGATTCACCTCTTTTGTGTGGTGTGCATGCAATTTTGTATGACCATTATAATGGAAAACTATCTTTATGCCTTCGAGTCTGAGTTAATAATATTTGAACTACCAGTTGAAACATTCACTTCCATTTTGAGTGGGCCATTATGCATTCCAGACCTCTCTGTCCTTGGTCAATTCATAGATTTCTTTTATGGCAACAAAAAGCTTGACATTTGGGAAATTTGTGTGGAAATGCAACTCACATGTTTTAGCACGTGGAATGACTTTTTAATGGACCATGACTTTTTGACAGACCACGAAGACACTGATACTCCCTCCTTCCCATGATTTCTGACTAGTGATGCCCCAAAGTAATAGGAAAATTTGTTCCTTTTGTTTAGGATTAAGGAATACTAATCTGATCATCGTTTCTGGTAATTTTAACTACAAAAGAGCCAGAAGTTGTACAATGCCAGATCTAGTAAATAAGGTGATGGGACATCGCCTTAAACATTTTGAATCTATTCAAGATATCAAGGCAGCCATGCCAGCTCAACTAAAGACAGTCATAAAAGAGGACTCCCAGAGCTGCTTCAGAAAGCAGAAAGAACACTTGGATAAATGCTCAAAACTAGGGGGAGCGTGTTTGGGGGATAATGGCAATGTGTCTTTTACCATAATACATTTTAAAAAATTATCCATTTTTATTAGAACATGTTTGCAGTATATAAGTTTTGATCACACCTTGTAAACTATCATTGCCATTTATCATCTGAGCAAGAAAAGCCAATACTCTGCACTTGGGATCTTTCATGGTTTGTGACTCATTTTCTATCTTGCAGATGAAAGGGTTAGTTCCTGCTAATGAATATGTAGCATGACTCCTACTAATCAGAAATTCTGCAGGTGGTTGCCCAGAATTGTTGGGGATACTTTGCTTAAAAAACCCGTGAGAGAATTAAGAAGAGAAAACAGGAGGTGACCAGCATTTAATAGGTTATGGTTGTTGACTTCATACTCTGTTTCCCTAAATTCTCCTTCATTTTCAAGGTGAGCTGCTTCTTCATTTCACTGTTATTGAAAGCATCACAACAGAGCTCTTGGTGTTTGAGAAGCACCTTGCATACTGCTAGCAGTGAATTAGAATGTGAATCCATCCTGAGGTTGGTGCATAAATTAAGATAAATGCCTTTTGAAAGAGGCATTTGACTGTGCTTTGCAAAAACACAACTTTTTTCACCTTTTATATTTCTTTTAATTCTTTGAGAGTGTAAAATCCACTATTAACTTGGTTATTTCCCTTTAATCAAATCCCCTTTATCCATGTACAATATGTACCTCAAATATGGATATTACTGAAATACTTCCAAACTGTGGTTGAATGTGTATCCTAATTTTCCATTCTTATAGAATGCCTGCAGGAACCCAGATATGTATTACGATATTGGAATGATTATGACTAATTGAAATTGTCAGTAGTTAACAATATTTAGCTTATTCAATATACTTAAATAACATGTATTATTTATTTTGTTTTGTAATAGTAACATGATCAGAAGAGAATTTGAGGAAAAAAGCAAAAGTTAGTTTGCATGTAATTTCTTCTCAGAGCTAAACACTTAGTTTTTAACATTTTCTCAATTTTGGTATATACTGATAAATGGCATTTTCACATATCTGCAGTGTTTACCTGTATTATTCAGTGTTTTATTACAGATGGTTTTTTTAATGACTAAATAGAAAAACTGCCATAATTCTTTTCATCCTTTGTTATTATTACTCTTCTATTTCTCATTTTTCTGTTATAATCACATTATAATGAATATTTTGTGCATATAGATACCTTTACATACATTTACTTATTTCTTTAAAAATTAAAATTAGAAAAATTTCTGCATGTTAAACATTTTAAAACAATATGCATTTTCAAATTGCTCTTCATAATTTGTCCTGGCAATTTACTGTTTCTTTCTGAGTGAATAAAAGCTCTCTTTCTCTCTTTTTTAAACAGGATTTTTTTAAATGGAGAGACGTTTGGATTTTAAGAAAAGGTGGTAACAATTTCAGACACTGTGCTATGTGACCCTGAGATAATAAAACAGAAAACCATGCAGAATCTATTTCCAATTCCTGCTCTTTCAATGATTTCTCCCAATAAGAGTTGAATTGCTGACATTATTCCTTGCATCATTAACAAAAGCTTTTAAAGCCGGGTGTGGTGGTGCAGGCCCATAATCTCAGCATTTTGGAGGCTGAGGTAGGAGGATCCCTGTGAGTTTGAGACCAGTCTGGGCTACATAGTGAGAACCTGTCTCAAAAAAACGAGACAAAACAAAACCAAACCAAAGGACAAAAGCTTTTAATTCTTCCCCTCTTCTCCCCTCCCTTTTTCTCCTACTCTTTCCCTGTTCACCTTCTCTCCTCCTTTGCTCTCTCCTCTCCTGCCCTCCGCCCTTTCCCTTCCTCCTCTCCCTACCCTCTGTCTCCTCTTAGAAGGTCCTCTAACAAAGGTGGTTTCCCAACCATGCTGCCAGGACACGTGGCTGTCCAAAAGTTCCTCTTCAGCAGGGCTCATTTACCTCACATTCAGTTCCATTGTGACACAGCAATTCCTAAAAGTTCCCTGAAATCCAGATAAAAGCCCCACCCACGAAAGATTACAAGGCCTTTTATTTCATTTACCTTCACATCCTGTTAAGATGTCATTACATTTCTATCAGAATAAGCACCCTATAATTTCCATGCATCTTTTCTGTTCTCCCCGTCTGTAAGCTTGGACCATAGCAAGGTCTTTCCTGGAGCATCTCTTCTCAAACCAGAACCTCTTTATACTCCAAAGCTCTGTATAAAATGTTCTTTCTTTACAAAGTCTTGTGGTTGTTACATGACCTTTCTTTGGTCATTTATCTTTTTTTAATGTTTGAAAATTACAGAGAAGGGACATAAAATATATTTGATTAAATTCTCAATCTATTGCAAAGCTCCCAATTTTATTTTAATCCTTTCTTCCTCCTTAATTGCCTATCTGGATTCTCACTCTGCCTTCTCTTGGTGCCCACTCAGTGAATGTTCTTTGACCATATAAGTGTGTATCTTTGAAAATAAACAGTGTTATCATATGGATGGGGATACTTAACTGAAATTGTACAATGAATTTCATGCTTGTAATTTCTTTTTAAGATGACATTGTTATCAAAATCTGCTGGTACTGTTCTATACAAATTGGACCTATTATTACTGATTACTGCATTGTGTTTCACTGATGACAGATACCATATTTTACTTATTTTTTCCTCTTGTAAAGGCCTCCTAAGCTGCTGCAACTTTACTATCACAGTGCTGCAATAAATACTTTTATAATTATATATATGTGGAGCAAGGTTTTTACAGCCCTATTGGTGGGGAGGCCAAGTTCTAAGACACTGTGGTAAATGTAGCAGCCCATGCCTATACCCTTCTTAGGAAACTTGAGGCTTCTGCCTATTTAAGATGGGGTGCATTCCCTACAGCATGACTTGCTTTGGGCAATAATGTGAGCAGAAGAGACAGACGGCTATTCCTTAGCCTAGGAATAAAGACGCTCTCACGTTTCCACCTGCCTTTTATACTTCTGCTGTCGCTCTTGTGAGAATGTGCCCTCCTGGCTTCCTGGGCCTGACACTTGTGGAAGAGCACAGCTTAATCCAGACAAAGCTGGAGCCCAAGGCAGACCCCCAACTCCATCTACACTTCATGAGTTGAGTCACAGTGCAGGTCAGCAGGGCCACCTCAGCAGATGCACTGTGTTGTTAAAATAAACACAGCATGTTGTAGGTCGCCTAGACTGTGTAGCTTCGCCCAAGGCAGCCATGGATGACTGACGGGGACAAGCACATCCAGATCGTTGTCCAGAGTTGCTGAGCCGGTTTAGGACTCCCACATTGCTAGGCAAAGATTCTTGTCTCCTCATACTTTGTCTACCACATAGCTGATTATCAAATTTTCTGTTTTTTCTGAATCTGATACATGATATAGTAGCTCATTTCCTTTTACATCTCTGTTGAGTGTGAAAAATCTATCCATATACGTATATAATACTTTTTTGAAATGCCTGTTTATAAGGCATGATGAAACATATGGTAAATGTTGAAAACTAAAAAAAAAAATCATCTCAGTGAAAGACAGATTGTCATTATTTCCCCTCAGAATACTCTCCCTCATTCAAAACACATTTATTCCATTTTCTTGCTACTTTTGAAGCAATTCTAGAAGTCCCCTTTTGTAGTGTCTTTTTAAACTTTGATAAAAATAAATAAATATATAAATAAATAAATAACTGCAGAGTGCCATTCAATAGAAAGACAGGCTTCTGAAAGCATTAGGGTGTGTATTCATCCATTTTATTCACCAGATTTGGAACCCTGTGACTTCTGGCTCTTCCTCAAAGTCAAAATCACCATGCAAGGTAAATATTTTTAATCAATTCAGGACATTGAGGCAACCATGGCAGTGCAAATTAAATAAATCCTTTTGGATTTTAGTTTTTGTTCATCATACATGCATCAAATGAAAACAAAATTACCTATAGATAATAACTTTGTGCATATATATTTCATATATTTTTATGCAAACAAATATTTATTTCTCTGTTTCTCAGACTTAAGGATTTATGTTCTGCTTCCTGTCCCCAACTACTACCAGCAGATAAATGCAGTAAATATTTTTTTATGATTCTTAGTCACCATCAGGTTCAATGGATGTGTGTTTAAAATGTGTGATAGCCAAAGAATAAAATTTTGTCCACTCCTAAAGGGATAAATTACAGCTTTAATCCAATATACAGCTCTTAGACTCTGACATGCCACTAGGTAACATTTTAACCTTCAACAAAAATAAAGCATTACCTAAAATTAAGGAGAATGTAACATAATTAATGCCTTAAATAGACATATTACCAAATGATAGGCAATAGTAACTATTCCACCAGGCCTTAGAGATTAAAAGTAGAATCTTCTGTGTATTTTCTGTGGCTTAAAATATCACCCTTCTCAATTACCTGCCTTTTTGTTGTTGGCAGATTTGCAGGGACAATTAAAGACTGACAAAATTATGAATGCTCAATTCAGAGAGGCAACTTGATGCTTAAGAAAGTGCAGATGGTGTAAGCCAGACTCAAACGACAACCATTGCATGTTCCCCCTAATGTAAGAATCAGAAGATGATGTTGAGTGGAAGAGGAGGAGTATGAGGTGGGAGAGAAGGAGTGAGAAGCAGTGCAAACAAGTTTTAAAAAAAGTAATAGGGGAACAGGTTTGCTGAAAATATATTACATGCATTATGGAAATATCACACTGAAATCCAATATTTAAAAAATTAATAGGCACTAATAAAATATTTTCAAAAAGAAAAAGATTGCAATAACTAGTGTTTTACTATAGAGTATTTCTTAGTTTTATAGATAAAAATAGAAATGAGCTGGATGAGGTGATGCAGCCTGTAATCCCATCCCTCAGGAGGCTGCGGCAGGAGGGTGGTTGTGAGTTCGAGGTTGAGCTGGGCTACATAGTGAGTCCAAGAGCAGCCTGAACTACACAGCGAGACCCTGCCTCAAAACGGCAGCAGCAACAACAACAACAACAAAATAGAAGTGACGAGAAGACAGGACAGCAGAGAGAAAATGCGAGAAAACAAATTTTCATGATGTTTGGTTAGCATTGCCACTATAGTCCAAGATAATACTAGTTAAAGCTTTCATTCCAAGCCCACTGTTGGACAGGACCCCTCACTTCCTGACCTGTATCAGTCCTGTGTCGCAATAGTTGTTTTACAGATAAATAGGATCGAGAGAGATAGACCTGGACTTTTGTTAGAGTAGGTGTGGGGGCTGTGAGCAGTGAGGACTGAAAACAGAGAAAGCGGAAGTGCTGTTCTGGCCTGGAGCTGCCGGGATGGAGAAGCAGGCTGAAGGCTGGGAAGGTGCAAGGGACACGGAAGTGGGAGCCCTGAGGGGGGAGTCTCTCTGGCTGATGACCATTACCATTGTGAATAATGAAAATTAAAGATGACCCTCTACCGGAAATGAAACAGTAGGTACCACATGGAATACATTATCACAGGATCTGGGCCCGGACGTTTCACACAGACCTCGGCAGTGATAAACGAGTTAAGAGTAGCGCCATGAAAGTAAGAGTTCCCTTTTCCATCACTGATTTTATACATACTCAGGCGCCTCTGTCAAACAGAGTTACATGCACCGCATCACGCGGGAAAGGTTATACTGAGTTTTCTTTATAATAGTGAGGTGACACATTTTCATATGCAAGTTATGTTCAAATCAGTAAAAGAGTTGTGAGAATTTTTTTTTGAAATTTTTGTCCTTATTTTGGAGAATGGCATCATATCATTCAGCAAATTAAATATAGCCACTACCCAGCAACGCTTGAACTACCTCTTTGCTCATACTCTCCTTGCCTTATGTTTCTGTGACCATTACATCTGTTCCAGGAATAAGCATCAACTTGTATGATGCTGTTTATTTGCTGCAAATCATTCTGGTCCTTAATAAAACTCATCCACATTCAGTTCAGCAGCCAATATGAGTTATACCACATTGTCACCCAGAATATTATCTCAAGATATAATCTAATAGAGATCAGAAGACACTATGAGAACGATTCACCAATTCAGTTTCCTAATTATTCAGTCCAGGTGCATTTTACTGAGCCAAGCTGCTGCTCTCCATGTTTTCTTCTTACATCAGAAACTGAGGAAATCAATCCATCTTAAATATGCAAGTCTGCTCACCTGCATTTAAGATCATGGTAATTTGGCAGCATGAACCAAATTGAAAGTATTTTTTTTTAACCATATAGCTAATGTATGTAATATATAAGGTAGAATTATATATCCTGAGCTTTGTAAAAGATCTTTTGTCTTTGTAGAAACAAGCAGAAAGGAAGGAAAAAGAGGAAGGAAGGAGGAGTGAAATGGGGGATGGAAACAGGGAGGCAGGCAGACAGGAAATAACTGAGCTGTCCTTTTCCTCCTATACCCATAGATTAGGAGGACCGTGCAACATTTGAAATAGACACCAGAACCTATCTGATGATTGTCACATGCTTTAGCTGCTATATGGCAAATATAAGGTCACAATTCAAGTATTACACTGCACAGAATGAGAGTAATAAAGTTCTACACACATTGCCTTCCACACATAGTGTCTTGCTATTGCAACACTTGCCTATATTTAGTCTCTTCAACTGTTACACTTCAGCAGGACAAACAAGGTTGAATTATCTTCAAAAGCACATACTTTTATTATTAACACTTTGGAAACTAAAGATTAAATTGTACTGGAAGTGAAGCTCTGATATTTGAGGGCTAGAATGCTGTATCAACATTTCAATGTCCATTCTAACATTTATTTTATGCTATTAATAAATCAGAGCTATGAAAAAACTCTCTGAATTATCATAAAAACAATCACGGAGAATTGCACATTTGAATTTCTAATACCTATGTCCTAATTTAAGCAGGAAAGAAATGAGGGATCATGGAATTTCTGAACAATTTGTAGTAGGAAATGTGGATAAAAGTATTTACATAACCAAGAGAAGCCTCTAGAGAGTGAGGAGAAATTTGCAGATAGATGAATGCGATGGATTCACAGGGGGAAAAAAGGAGAACCATGGAAGACTCAAAGGTGCACTCTACAATGAGTAATTCCATCAGAATTACGTGTGCAAATTAGATCAATTAAAGTGTAAGATGCTCAGTCACATCCAGTCTAAGAGTTAACAGTTATGGGAATAGAGCGAAAATCAATTCCAACTGCAACTGTGGACGCTCCCAGGTGGAAAACAAAATAATTTCTGAAGAAACAAGAACCAGTGAGTCTCTTTCCCTCTCTCTTCTCTCTCTCCCTCCCTCTCTCTTTTTTTAAATTGTCGCGTTAGAACAAATGAATGCACAGAGTATCTGGTTTTCCTATATTTTTGCTCTCCCTGAACAGAAACGGTACCGATAACAACAAAAATATACAGGAAAAATGCCTAAACCTTTTCTCAGGAACTCAAAAAGGACAGCTGAAAATGCATCCACAATGATGACTTTAATTTAATCAAAATTTAGAATACCATTTAATCTTCTATTTTGTTAGGACCTTTTGATACTCGAATAAAATATTTGTTGTTCACTAAGGAATTACAATAAAAATATAAAAACTGAACATGCTATTAAGGCTGTTCCCACCTTTGGTAACAAATATTTTTCCCACATCACCCTATCCCCCAGGCACACTAACTTTTTAGGGTTTGTGCCCAGTTATTCATGGGAAATGCTTTATATGAATTTTAAGCTGCACGAGACTACCACATTTTTCACACCTTATAAACACGTGATATCATTACATATTTTAATATTTGGCAATCTCATATACTATGAATTTTTATTTCCCTAAGTATCAGCAAGGTTGAGTACATTTTTATGCCTGCATTAGTCATTTGTATTTTCTCTTCCGTGACTGATCATTTCTTTCTTTGGGTAATTGTTTGCTGGTCTACCTGTTCTTTTCTAACAGATTTGCAGGAATTTGTTTATTATTGATGAAAACCCATTGTCCTTATATTGCAAATGTTTTCTCCTAGAATGACCTCCTCTACTCTCGAATCCTGCATTTCATGCATTTATCAAATTTATCAATTTTTGGTGTCTCATCTCCAGAGCATCTCTGCTTCAAGAACATAATCATTTATGCTTTCTTTTATTTTTTCCATTATGTTGTCTTTTACACTTAGGTACTTAACCCATCATAAACTTAATATTATACTTGCCACATAGAAACATAAAAGTCTTTTTTTTCAAAATGATTAAAAAATTGTCTGGAAAACATTTATTGCATAATCTGTCATTTCTCCATTGATTTGAAATGCAGCATTTATCATGGTTTAATTTTTCAAATATCCACAAGCCAGTTCCAGATTTATCTATTTAATTTCACTGATGTATTTTTATTTCTAAACCAATGCCACATGATTTTAATTGTTTTACTCTGCAATATATTTAATATCAGAAATGCAAAATATATATCCTCTTATTTTTTTTCTCCGCTTATTTATAAGTCGTGTCTTAACCATTATTGTGCATTTACTCTCGGGCATGAATTTTAGAATTAGGTTTTCAATTGTCAAAAAAAAAACTGTTCTTGAATTTCATTTGGGATTAACTGAATTCATCAAGTGATATGGTAAGAAGTGACCTTCAGTGACCTTCAGTTGACTTTGTACATCCATACGTGTAGCATCTTTCCATGCATTCAATGCATTTTTTGGTCTTTCAGTAACATTTTATGTTTCTCCAGGGATTAAGAAAATTAACTGATTTTACTATCAGGTATATGTTGATTTCGTTTCTATCAGAATATTTTTATAATATTTTATAATTGGTTATGCAAGTCTCTAGACAGTTGATCTATGTATACAAATGAGATTGTTTTAGAGTTGCTGTCATTGGCTACATTTAGCTTTAGTGTTTCATATGAATTGGAAAACAAATTTAACAGTGTTTGAATTTTTTTCTAAACTCTGGAACACTTTGGTATAAGTTGAATCCATATTCTCTGAAGATTTGGTGGACTACCAAATTTCACAACCAAATCTTTCCAGTTCTGACTGCAAAGGAGTTCATACTTAGCACGCTGAGGACCAAGGCCTGTGTCTTCAAGTGTGATGTCAATGGATGTGGATCGATTCAAATATCCTGCTTAAGCTGTCCAAGTTTTTAATTAGTTAAATTTTCTTATTAACTGTGGATTTTATTTCACTTTATATGTATACTATTGTCATGTAATCTTTACTTTTGAAACCCCCCTTTTGTGTATTATATCCTAGACCATTCTTCTTATAATAGCACTACCTAATTTTTCAAACATACAATTCAATTCATACTTTATATGTGTATTTTCTTTCTCAACAGGCGATTGGTATTGTTTTATTTCCTTCATCTTTACCTTAGGTCTTCCAAATGTTTGATGATATTTATTTTTACACAGCCTGCGTGACATTAATTGCAGTTATTTAAAATTATACAAAGAACATATATCCCAGCATTGTGGTGCATGCCTGTGATCCCAACACTTTAGAGGCTGAGGCAGGAGGATTGCTGCAAGTTCAAAGCCAGCCTGGGCTACATAGTGAGTTTAAGCCTAACCTACATTATGTAGCAAGACCTTGTCTCAAAAAACAGAACAAAGAAAAAAATAAAACAAAACAAAAAGAACATATAAAGATTATCACCAAGGTTAAAAGTTGTTATTTTAAGAACCCAAAAGTGTACTGGTTAGTTTTCCTTCTTATATTTGTTCATTGTAAAAAGAAATGAGAAAAACATCAAACTCAGTTGTTTGTAATCAACTATATGGACTCACAGGCTTTCTCCTCATGCATGAAAGAACCAAATTACATTGCCGAGAACTTGGGGAAGGCCTGAGAAATCCACTTATTAAATATGGTGTTAAATACACTGATCAAAAACTTCTTTAGACTTACTAGTCCTTGATTGTCATTACTTTGTTTTGTTTTGTTTGTGGTACCAGGGGTTGAATACAGAGACTTGTGCTTGCTAGGCAATTACTCTGCCACTGAGGTTCATCCCCAAGCACTTGTCACTGATCTTTGTCTTCTGCTCTCCTAGATCCATCTTCCTGTGACTGGGTGTTTCTCTCTGGCATATGTTTCAGGGGGAGATTTTCTATCTTAATTTTGAGTGTCTTTTTATGTCAAGTAAGTCTTTTATCATTGTTGATTAATTGAGTGAATGCTTTTTTTTTTTTAGCTATCTGAAGTTCCAGATTCCAAGGGATTTTCACAAACACTCCAAAACTAAGATTACTGTTGGTGAGAAAGGAAAGGACACTAAATCACATATACTTCTGATGTAAGATGGTACAGAATAACCAACACCTTAGTATCACAACTTACATTTATATTGTAATCATGCAAGAAATCTAATAAACGCATTTGGAATAGTTCACACATTTCCTGTGATTGTATGAAATAGTTTCTGTTAGCCATTCTATTTTTTGGGTTAAAAAAAAACTGGCAATGTTGAAACACAAGTAGACATTAAGTACTGGAGTTGAGAAACAGAAAGAAGGTGAGACGTATATGAGTTCAAAACATCTCCTCATCCCTTGAAGACACTACTTATAGGCCCATGCCATAGGTATCCCCAAATAAAACATTTTATGTCAAAATTGAGTCATATGATGACTTTCGCCATGCAGTGTTCAGAGAATATACTTGATTTCTTTTAAGTATATCCGTCTGAGCAGAAATGATGACCATTAAATTGCAGGAAGAAATCAGTCAAATCACATTGGTCAATGTCCTTCGGTTGATTACATGTATGAAGACAATGAGGTATTTTCAAGGATAGCTTAGCTAAAATTCCTGTAAATTTTAGGAATAGCAGCTGGGGATTTAGCTCAGTGGTTCTGGTGCCTGCCTTGCAAGCACAAGGATCCGAGTTCAATCCCTGGTACCAAAAAAAAAAAGAGAAAAAAAAGGCAGCCCGCATTTCAAATTACCACTGGAGAGCCTGTGATTTTCCACAGAAGAGGCAATTTGATCAAGAGTATACCAATGGGCCTGATAAGTGACGCATGTCCTTTATGCTTTCATGGAAACCAAGTCTAGCATAGCAGAGAGAACTCCTAGTCAAAGATTTCACAGAAAGTATTTCTGAATCTTGAAAAGTAGTTTCCTGTTTAATCTGGGATTGTTTTAGGATTTCTGTTGGCACTAAATGACCTGAATAATTTTTGTGATCACAATGATCTTAAAACATTCATGTTAAGATCATTTTGGCTATCAGTTCCCTGAGAAATCACGGTAGTTTTTAGTTATGATGTAACCAACCCCTTTCTTGTGATGAGGACACTGACAGACATTATTTCAGAAAAGTTCCATATCTGCTATATAGCTGGGCCTGGCTCTACTGATCATAGGAAAGCCCTTACATCTCGCAGTTGTAAATGATAAGTACATATTATTACAAGTGATGTGAATTATCATAATTATTCCTTAACTGTATCCAAGAATACTTTGAAATTCATTTTCTTCCATGACTTTTCTTCTTTCAAAGGTTTATCACAGCCTTGAATGTATAAACAGAATGTTGATGACATTTGTACTGGTTAATTGCTACGTAACAAATTTCCTCAATATCTAGAGACTTAAAGAAACAAACATGTATCATCTAAGTTTCTGTGGATCAGGGATTCAGGTACAGCTCAGCTAGGTACCTCTGGTTCAGATCCTCCCATAGGATTACAAGCAAAGGCAACATGGTCCAACTTTGTTTCAAGCCTTACTTGGGGGTGATCCATTCCCACTCTTGTGGCTATTTGTAGGCCTCAGATCCTTTTTTTGTTTTGTTTTGTTTTACTAGACATCGGTTCCTTGCTACTCGAGCCCTTTCTGTGCAGCAGCTTACAGCGTGGCAGCTGACTTCAGTTAAAGGATATTAATGAGGAAGCCAGGGAGACACCTAAAGAAATAAACCAGAAGTTTTTGTAACTTATTCTCAGAAAATGACATCCCATCACTTCTGCCCATATTCTGTTCAATACAAGTGAATCACAAAGTACAGTAAGTACTCACAGATGGGCGTAACAAAAGCTATCATCACCCTCACTGGGGGCCATTTCAAAGTTAGCTACTGCTACACTGTTTCACAGTGTGTACCAAAGTTTCACTATAAAACTGGCTTGTAAATATATTGGAGTGATGTGGTGGTCAGGGTGGAGCATCAACTTGCAAGGGGCACTGGTAGAGCACCTTTTTGGGTGTGCTGGGGAGTCATGGATATGTGGCTTTGGGCCCTCTCCTGGTCCTTTCTGGAACTGCTTCCTTACCCCAAGAATTAAGCAGCTTTATTCCACTGTACCCTTCCACTGTGATGCTCCTGCTTGAGGGCCAGGCAACTGTGAGCTGAATTCTTGAAAACATGACCAAATTAAACCTCTTTTCCTTTAAGTTGTGAGTGTCAAGTACTATGCCTAGAAATGGCAAGCCTGAACGATACAAGCATTTTCCTTTTTGAGTTTTATAAATAATTTTTATTTTTTTAAAGTTAATATATGTATTACAGGAAACAAAAACACAAGAGGCAAAGAACAAAGTCATTCTCAATCATAAGCAGGTAGCTGGATGTGTTCTTTTAGGTCCTGCACATACATATATGAAGTGCCATTTTGTGATTGAGTTTGTACAGTGTGTGTCATCCTTTTCTACACATCATGAATATTCATCAATTCAAAATCCCAAAGCTACAACATTTTCTACACATTGATTATGATAGTCAACTATTTGATAGAGAAGTATAGCTAATGGTTTTGGCAAGAATATAAACTAAACTCTTTAATTTTATGAATAATGATATTGAAATGTTATTAAATGGATGGCATTAGTATATAGGAATAGGTTTGTGTATTTAGTTATATCTATCTATCTATCTATATTCATACATATATAAATATTTGTTGTACTTTTTTTTTTGTACCGGGGATTGAACTCAGGTCCTTGAACTTGCAAGGCAGGCCGCCGAACCACTGAGCTAAATCCCCGGCCCCTAGTATTTGTCTTTAAAGCTTATAGTTGTTTATCTACCTGCATAATCCCCTCATAGAGTAGACATATTATTCTCATTTTACTGAAGAAGAAACTCAGTCTACTCAAGCACTCACAAGATGGACAACTGAGGCTGACAATGAAGTCGTTGACCTTTCTATATCCAGCCCAAGCACTGGCTAGAAATTTCAGGTTTGAATAGGCTTTCAGATCTAGCTTCTGTCAAAAGTGAATTTAGGGGCTGGGGATTTAGCTCAGTGGTTCTGCTGTGTGTCTCGCAAGCACAAGGTCCTGAGTTTAATCCCCAGTACCGGAAAAAAACAAAAACAAAAACAAAAACAAAACAGAATTTAGGTCAAATGATATTTTACTGTAATAGATCATTATGGTTTCTATCCTGGTTCATCAGTAGAATCAACTTTGGGGTTTAAAAATGTAGGTAGGTAGGTAAATAGATAATGTCCTATTCCAAAGCCTATTGAATTAACATTTCTGAGACTAAAATCTACAGTTCCATATTCATATTTTTGAGATGTTCCACAGATAACTGTGTTTGGGAAGGGCTGGTGCAAGGCTTATATTAATCAAAAGCTTCACTAAATTAATATTTCTCAGAATGTGGTCCTTAGAGGTGATGTCCATTAAGGAGCAATCTTTTAATAGGATGTCCTAGAACTGTATCTTAAACAAGCTCCCTAATGAATTTTGTAGAAAGTTTGACAACCACCACTGTATTCTTCCCAATTCTCACACTTAAAATATCTTAGTATCCTAGTATTTTTGCAATTGACAAACTAATTTTGAGTTCTGGCTTTGTAGACAGGCTCAAGAAAACAAAAGAGCTTCATGGAGAACATTAGAATATTTTGTTGTTCTTTGTAAAATTATTATTAGCAATATTCTATTGAATGTGACTTGGGAGACAATAAGCTAAAAGACAACTTCAATTATGCCTGGTTTCTGGTTTAATTATTATTCAGTTTTCAACCTTGGGTTTCTTGACATTTGAGGCCAGAAAATTTTTTGTTGAGGGAAGATAAGTGTCTATCCTGTGCTTTGTGGAGTACAGCAGCATCCCTCGTCAAGACCCACGCAATTTTCCCCAGGTGCAAAAACAAAACAAAACAAAAAAAACATGTCTTCAGACCTTGCTAATGTCCTCTGGAGGGTAAAATCACTCTCATTTGAGAACCACTGCACCTTATATGGTCGATTATCTCTTCTTACTGGCTTTATGTTCAACAGTCTCAAATAAGTATTTCAATTGTAAACCAGTTCAAGTAGTCATGGAAATACAGTTGTAAATTATAAGCACATTTTAAACAAAGAGGAATATATTTATTAAAATTCATTAATATTCAGCAATGAACTGTGCATGTAATTTTCAATGAACTCCAAAATAATTGAACAGATCCTTTGTTTCAAATTGATCTTGTTGAGATTTGTGAAAAGGACATGTTAATTCAAGCTCATTTTTTTCTTGCCTAACAATTTAGCTAGCCTTACCAACAATACTTCATTTTATAATTCATTAAAGCATGATAACATTGTGATTTATCCATGGAAACTACTGCAGATTAGTAATTAAGTGAAACTGGACAAGGAAAGGGAGATGATTGGAGCTCTAGAAACAGAATTTGTGATTTGTTATGCTTTTTATCCATTGCTCAGAAAATAATGTAATAAAAAAGTTTGTCATTGCTTTTAATGATAGCTCTAATGAAGTATTGGTTCATATCAAAAAGTATTCATTTTACCATTTGAGACTCAGTTAATCTTATATTTCACAGCTAGCTCTCATTAAAACCTCTAGCACTTTTATTTACATTTTTTGTATGTGTTGACATTTTGTAAATAAATATTTAGACACCAAGTGGCCATAGATAGATAGATAGATAGATAGATAGACAGATATCTGTCTGTCTGTCTGTCTATCTATCTATCTCCAAATGTGTGAATAAAACTTAAAAGTGATGGTTGTTTCCTATGTGTTTGTATTTTGTTCTATGTTAACAATGCCAATTAAAACCAAACAGGACCAATAAATGTAGCAGAAGACCCCATTGGTCTACATAGTTGCATAAAAGAAGGCACTAGAATTCTGAGATAATTCAAAGAATTTTTTGCTTATATAATTAGAAAATGCATACTTAACTAAAATTCATTTTTTTAGAAAAGAAATTTCCAAAATACAGAGATGTGTTGTTATGTTACATTTAGGATTCTGGCATTCGTTATAGCTATGCTGTTTTACATAATTAGAAGACCTCTGAAAATAAATATAGTTTACACTCATTTAGCTAACACTAATTGAGCACATAGATTATGCAGATGTGCCAGGTGCTAGGAGGACTAAGATGAATAATTATGGTTTCTGCCCTTGGGGAGCTCAGAGTCTAGGGGGGAAACAGGGAGTTAAGTGACTAATGGTCATAGGAGATAGTAAAAGACGCATTCTGTTCCCTGAGGAACCAGCAAGTGGTTCTGTGTGGCAGAAGGTCACAGTGCATGGTGCAGGGATGTCACCACAGATGGGCTGTAATCATGGCCTGCAGATTTCATCCCATAGAGAAAAATCAAGTAAAGTATATAAAAGAGTCTTCACAGTTATATTTGCTGGTGCTATTTTTTAAAAGTTGGATATTACTTAGTTCTATTTTTAAAAAACTCTAGTCTGGTGGGGCGCTCAAGTATAAATAAAAAATACTTCAAAGTCACAAATAATGTATCTAGTTATTTAACATTTTTAATTTCAAATGTAAATTCATTTCCTGTAACTACACAATGTTCACTAGTGCCAGATAAGATAAAAAAAAACTTGAAGTGATAAAACAGGTGTCTAAATATGGTATCAAAAAGGCCATCACAGTTTCAGTATATTCTACTTTGCTAAGGATCCTGTCAGTCACAGACTTGGCCTACCATATTCTAAACAACTAAAGCCAATTCTGACCTTTTTTTTTTTTTTTGCACAGTAAAATGGTGGGTAGGTCTTCAGTCTACTTTTAGATAAATACATTTGACAGAATAAAACTAAAGCCAAAATTGTTAAGTAGCACTTAGCCTCTTGGAGTACTAAGCATGTATCTGAGTTCCATCAGCAGCGACAGCCCTGGCTTCTCAGCTGCTGGCTTTCTTCCTCACAGGTTCTGTTTCAAGGTCAGTTGCTCTACTTCTGGTCTTTCCATGAGTTCTCTTTGTCAAGCCCTGACTTCAGAAAAGCACCTAATGTTTACATCTTTGTATTCATTTAAATTATAACCTTATTTTCCTATGAATAAATCTAATTTTTCATTCTTTATGGCTGAGTAGTGTTCCATTTTATAGAAAAACCACATCTTATTTAGCCAGTTTCCAACTGATGGGCAAATGGGTTGTTTCCAAGATTTAGCTATTACAAACTGTGCCGCTATAAACATGGGTGCGCACATATCACTGTGGTATGATTCCTTTAATTCTTTTGGAAAGATACCCAGCAGAGGAATGGCTGGGTCAAATGGAACCTCTAGTCCCAGCTCATTGAGGTATCTCATACTAATTTCCATAGTGGTTGCACCAGTCTGCAGTCCCACCAACAATGGAGAAGGGTTCCTTTCTCCCCACAACCCTGCCAACATTTGTCATTCGTTGATTTCTTGATAGCTCCTGAGGGAAATAAATAAGTCACACATGTAAATACTGAATAGTTTCTCTGGTGTGAAAAACTATAATAGTACATAAGATCTTAATGAGATAATGGACAATGTGAAATAGGAAGAAAGGGGCTAAAGATATAGGGAAAATGGGAAGGGTAGGGGAAAGGGAATAAGGGAAAAGAAAAAAATATGACAAAATGAAAAAATGGAAATAAAATATTTGTAAATGGGGAGGGCAGGAGGGGGCGAAGGGAGGGCACAGACAAGGGGAAAAAATGAGAACCAAGACCTGTCACGTAAAGACAGAAGATCCCAATAATGAATGTAATTGTACTGTATACCTAAAATGCACCAATAAATTCAATAAGAGAAAAATAAATTATAACCTTATTTTCCTCTAGATTATTTGTTTTTCAAGCCTTACCTCTAATTTTGCATACAATAAATTACAGATGTGTCTAAAAGAATAAGACCCCATTGAATGAACTGTGTTAACCCAGCTCCATCTCAGCATTTAGGACAACGTGGAAAGGAAAGGGGAAAGATACTGGCTAACTGTTGAGTGCTCATCACGTATCATCTGCTTGAACACAGAAATCAAAATTTATAATTTAATATCTCCAAATAATGTTAATTGTAGAAAACTATATTGCAGATCACTTATTTTACTCCCATCATTTTACAGATTTAAGAACTGAAGGAAAACCAGGAAATCAGGGTAACCCAGCTGGAAAGAGAACTCAGGTCAGCTGACTGGAATCCATTTCCCACAGTACGTCCCTTTATTTCCTGCAGAGTAGTTGACACTGTCTCCAACACAAAAGACTGTAGGGCACAGAGTCTGTAGTACATGAACCTGTGAACCTGGGCTGAGGTATTTCGCTTTGTTGTCATCTCTGATTGTCCTTACCCAGTGCAGCCTGAACCATTGAGGCTTTACAGCGTTGAAATGAACTAATGATTTCAACTTTTATCATTGTTTTCAGAAGCACTGATTGCCTAATCATTATTTTCTCTTTGCATTCAACCATACATACCTCTTTCTCAGTGCGGCTGAGTATATGTGATGATGTTCTGTCTTCACTGAAAGCATTTCATCTCCATCTTCCTTTTTTAGTTTATTTTATGAAAGAATGAAGCAATTTTATAAAAAATATAGTACGAGAATAATAGTAGTTAATACATGATGTATCATTATCTTTAAAGTAGTAATTCAGAATAGAAGACATGGATAAAAAAGACTCTCTCTTACAAAGAAGAAACAGATAATAGCACAAAACTTTCTTGACAATGAGTAAAGGGAAACTAGTAGTACAAATGAAACAAATTAACATATATATTAAAATATTTTTGAAACAATGGAATAGGTAATTTGGGGAATTGTTTGCACTTCTCCCTCCTTCCTATTTATCTACCTTTTATTTTGCTCTTTGCTCTCTGTCTATTTCTGTCTGTCTCTCTCTCTCTTTCAATTTCTTAATTTTTATCAAAAATATGTCTTATTTACAGTTGTAAACCAAATGTTCTCTGGGCTTACCAGCTTGCAACTACAAAACTGAATTATGTTTACTTTAATAGATATATTTTGATGGCTTAGAACTGTCATGGTGTTCAACTACAAGTAATCCAGCCTCTTACCAAGTTCCACCTAGGAGCACTTACATGCTCTGCAGTTGGGGCTGTCCTCTGGGGTCTCCTCAGTTTTCTGTTTTCACTCTGCCCAGTAACTTGGCCTTTGCTCCACTGTGAGTCCTCTCCTACTGAAATGCAGTATCTCTCAAGCTGTTTTCTCTTTTCTCCAGCATTCACTCATTCTCAGTCGGGGAGATAGCACACCCTTGGAGTATAGATTGGTTCTGTACCAATTGGGGGAGAAAACATCTTTTTTTTTCTTAATGTATAAAGCCAAGAAACACAGTATGTAAAACTGTGATTTATCTGTGATAACAAAATTTCAAGAAAAAAAGTAATTATGGAAAAAAGCTTGAGAAGTCTCCTAAAGGATTAATAGTGAGTTCTCTGGAAGGCTGAGACAGGAGGACTGCAAGTTCAAGCCCAGCCTGGGCAATTTAGTAACTTAGACTGTATCTCAAAACAAAATGTATGAAAGGGCTTGGAATGTTACTCAGTATGAAATCCCTGAGTTCAACTCCAAGTACAGAGAGAGGGAGAGGGAAATGGGGAGAAAAGAGGGAAAAAAAGGGAGAGAGAGGGAGAGAGAGAGGGAGAGAGAGAGGGAGAGAGAGAGAGAGAGAGAGAGAGAGAGAGAGAGAGAGAGATTGCTCCAACTTGTTACTCAAGTCTGTGATCATCCCCAGTCTCTTCCTTAATGCTCCATAATCCCTCTGTGACCAGTCTACAGGTGTTCTGTAAGACTTTGCTGAAGACTCTGGGGCACATAGAGGATATCTGGCAGTGCTGAACATGGTGCCCCTCAGGACAGGTCCTCCCCTGGGGACCTCACACTGTATGGCTCCCTACACAGCTGCAGCCCTGCTTCTGATCTGATGCTTTGAATCTTACTTTTCTCTTCCTCCATTGCATTTGCTATCCCAGAATTGCCATTTTCCAGGATGGTTGATCACAGGAATTTCTTTCTTTTAGGGTGACCTAGCTTCAGGGCTCCCAAAGGAAAATCCTACTAGCATATCCTACTCTGACATAGTAGAGTGTGGTACTCTTCAATTTCTCTAAGAATGGAACATCAATAGTTTCAATGATTTTGAGATTACTTCAAACCCAAATAACATACTTTTGGTTTCTTTTCCATTGATATGAGTTCATGTTGGCGAGATCTCCCAGCCATCTCAAGGATCAGGGTGCTCAAACTCTCACAAAAAACACTTAGGAAACGCCCATGAAAGTCTTTGCCAAGATACAACGCTTAGGGAGTCTTACAAAACCTGTTGTTTCTTCTTCTGATTCCATAAGAATTCCAGTCTAGTTGTCAGTTGTTTGGGTGGATAATACATGGTTTTGCATTATTTCAGAGCAAAGTGTACACTGATGGTAAGTGAAAAGTTGCCATTAGGTTAACCGATGGGAGTTATCCAGTTACTCCTTTCTTAATCTAATCATTGAAGGTCCTTCATACAAGGACAAACTAGCACTGATGATCACTCCAGTTTCTAATTTAGCTCAATGCCTGTGTGGAGACCGCTGTGCAAAAGAAACACAGCATCCCGGCGTTATCATGACCTCCTGAAATGTGGTGCTGGGTTTCCTTCCCCTTGGCTACATCCTACCTCTCTTTAATTCTTATGGCAAGAAGCAAGTCCATACGGCTATATTTTCCATATAAAAAAATTAGAGAATTTATCTTATAATCATTATGCAAACATGCATATTTTTCAGGAACTAGACATTTAGTTGGCCATTCTGCAATGGGCACCTGTAATAGGAGATGCTATTATTTCTGACAGCTAGAAGTGATGAATGATCCTATTTACTAATCACAGTTTGCTGGTCGTCAGGAACAAACATTTTAAATATTGCATGATATTACTTAGTCCTCTGCCCCCCTGCCGCTGTGTCTCCTGAGAGGCCCAGTTATGCTAGGGCATGTCCATTGAAAATTGAAGCCATATAATCTATTACAATGCAAAACAGAAATCAGCCTAATGCTGTGGGTAGCACTGAAACAGATTTGTTACAATTTATAAGATCCTTCTGATAAGAGCATTCCCGGTTGACTAACATATGGGCAATGATGAGACTGTATATGTCTCTCAATTAATTTATAGTTTGAACATCTACCTTGGAGAACTAACTTTTCAATGCTACATTTTGCTCCAGTTCTACGACTGTGCTACTACTCCCAGAGACTGTTTTCTTTTTTTGTTCTGTGAAATTATCCAGGCAGGCCAATTAAAACAAAACGAAACAAAACAATCAATTCAGGGAAATAGAAAAATGCTGTATCCCAGAGGTTCCAGGATGGAATACATGAGGGAAATGAGTTTGCCTTTGAATTTACTACTATAATTTAAAAACTATGTCTTACATACATTAAAGAAAAAAAAAAGAGTGGTACACACTCCAGGAAACTTTTAATGGGCTTTAAAAATCACTACTAATACTTAGCATATATGGTTTAGATATTTGTGAAGCTCTTCTACACAGATTAATGGCCACGGGCAACTCTCTTCTCTCTTCACTGCAAAGAATAGAGTTTTATGTCTCAGAGCTGCCTATCAGTTAGAGGAGAGTAGACACGAGGAAGTCCCTCATTTCTGTTTTATAAATGGAGAGATGATAACACAGAGATATTGCAACATTTTTAGCAACCTCATAATTAATTAGCCAGTATGCCTGATATATAATCAAGGTGGTTTTTACATCCCTAAATGCAATCTGGCAGGAAAATAGTTCCATTTTTTCTCTTTACTTTGTTTTGTCCTAAAAAAGAGCTAAGTTTATTAAGTTTAGAAAGGATTTATTTTCTGGTAAATTTTTCAGGTAATGCTCAAACACAGCCAGGAAGAAAGCCAAAGACTCAGGGAGTAAATTTCTGTGAACCCTAGATAGAAGAGATTGGATTTTAACACATAGCTTGGAATACATAACCTTCAAAGTTTCAACAAAAGCCATTTTCCTTTTGTTATATCAGGATTGTGATCTTTTATAGCTATTTTTTTGAAACACTCGACAGGCAGTATTCTCATGTGTGAACTGATTCAATTATTATAGTAAATTCTGGTAGTCTGAAATTAAATCTGATCAATTACAGAATATTTTACATATTTTTCTCGTTATATTAAAAATTTCACAAGGTCCCAGTTACTTCGTACAATGGCTGAAATTTAATTAAGATTAAATTATAGTACATTATTCTAATATTCAATTATGAACAAGGTATAAGACTACATAAAGGGCATTCTGACCAGACATATAGGTTAACCATGTGGTTGAAAAAATTCAGTCACAATTTCAATTCCCAAAAGAATGATTTTAGACCAATGGGGAGTTGTGAAAACTAAAGTTTCATAAGATACTACAACTTTTTGAAGTTTTTAGCTAGGCCTATTATTTGTTTATCTTCTTGTGCTGCTTCCTTTAGGTAAAAGAAAGCACGGAAGCGTGAGAGGGTGGAATGAATGCTTTTAAAAACAAAATATACTAGGAAATGAAATTGGTTTTGATAATTTTATCATATTTCTATTTTTCTTAAGATGAATAGAATCATCTCATTGTTTTAGCATCTTGATTATTTAATTATTATTCCGGAAAGAATGTGAAATGGCTTACTACATTCCAAAAAATGCACACAGTAAGAAAAGGGTGGAAACACATTAGGAAACTAAGAAGATAAGGAAATAGGAAACATAAATAAATACATTTTAACGAATTACAGGAACATAAAACTCCTCTATACCAGTGTGTTTTGATTCTTGGCCATACACTGGGACCACCTGGGTGGCTTTTCAAATTCCCAGTGCCTGGACCCACCGCCGCCCAGGTATCAGAATTCTAAGGGTGTAGCTTCAGCCCTGCTACTTTCAGAAAATTATGTAGTTCATTTGGACAAGGAACCACTTAAGAATCATTGCCCTATACCAAATAGGTGAATAAGTGAATTGAATAAACAAACTCATCCTGTATTCTCTTTTAAATGTACATGAAACCACCCACTGGGATTACTTGGCACACCCTTCACTGTATTACATCATCATTTGCTTCACTGAAATTGACTCAAGTTATTTTCAGGAAAAGTTCGTGTCACTGCGTCTTAAAGATGCACGGGTGGAAGTAGAGACAGGAGAAGGAAAACAGCAAATTAAGGACACAAAGTGCTGTAAGTACAGGATCGTGGAGAAAGAGGTGACGGACTCACAGAGAAGAGAGAATGAGAAATTCCTGCAGGACTTGCTAGAGGAGGTGATATCGATCCCAGGGACGAGAGCTAAGCAGCAGACCCTAAATAAAAGATGGAGATAAATGCACTTGTGGTTTAGGAAGGGTGAGCAGAGGCTGAGAAGAGCACCTGAAACAGGAAGTTCATGGATAGGGTAATTACATTCATAAGGAAATGTAGGACATTTCTTGGTTGATTTTTTTTTTTTTCCAAGTTGCCTGCAGCAGGAAGAAACTTCCCATCTGTCTTTTATGTAGGTGGCAGGATGATTAATTGTAATATGGGTTGCTCTTGCCCTCTCTAACCTTTTCTTTGGAGATAAGTTAACTAAACATTATGGTACCTGATGTTCACGCAGCCAGAATTTGAGTAGGATAAAAGGCAGAAGTCCAAAGAAAGCAAATCTTTGGAAAATCTTTCACCTATTGAGATTTTACCAGGGCTCTGGAGCCTGGGAGGAGCGGAGGTTTGGAAAGAGCAGCCAGAAGTGTGACAGGGATCATTACGCTGAGCCTGGGCATCTCAGGAAGAAACCGGGGGCATTAGCAAAGCCCCTCTTACCTCTGTGGGTAGGAACACAGTGAATCAGTCACCTTCCAAGGACCACAGCAGACACAAACCTTGAGGAAGTCAGTAGAATTCAGGATGAATTGAAAGTAGTGGCCCATCCTTATTTCAAATGCTACATGAATATGCAAGCTTTGGGCACGCCAATGGAAGAAAATTGTAAAAACAGGCATAAATTCCTTACTCCTCCAAAATATGATAGAAGGAAAACAGTGCCTCCGTGCCTAGTGTTGTGGACCCTAGTTTATACTTGTTATGCACACGAATATTCTCTCTTTTAGAAAGCAGAGCCCTGGGCTGAAGAGGGGGGGGATGCTGAATCAGCTAGGTTCTGCCTTTACTTCAGGAAGAAACTTCTAGACCGGAACCCACATTTATCACACACTAATTTGTAAAAGTGTCGCCTTGTCCACATCATTCTAGTGCCCTGAAGGGAGAAAGGGAGGGAGGAGGAAAAAAGTAAAAAGAGGAACAGTATCTTTATCACCTTGTGTTCTTCCTGCTGGGAGCAAAGAGGAGAAAGGACACCGCCTTCGCAGTGGGGGATCAGACAGGAATCTGGGGGCGGCCGTGGACGGCACCCTGCAGGAGACGTCCCAGTGCCATCTCCAGCTGGTGTGGTTGCTGCTTCCTGCCTTGCCCCATTCCTGTGAGGGGGGCGCCGTGTCTGACAGATTACTCATTTGTTTTGTTACAGGAGCGTCATTTCCTGAGGGTGAATTATGAAGGCTTTTTTTTTTCCTTTTGTTGCTTTAAAATAGGACTGTCTTATCTGAGAATGTGTTAATTAAGTTATCATGTGTTGCCTTGTTGCTGGTCCTACACATTTCATAGGAACCAATTATTCTTTAAAAGAGCTTTCAGGGCTTGGAATAGTGTCTGGCGTGATGCCACCAAGAAAAGCACCCTAGAGGGCCTACGGCAGAGTGAGTGGGTTTGAGGGAGCCTGAAGGAATGTCCGGAGGAGCTTGAAGGTATGGAGATGGGATGGAGGTCACGACCTCAACCTCTCCTTGTCTCAGCCCCTCTCACAGACCTCTGGACTAGAGTGTGGCCTGCTGGTATTTGGTATCCAGCGTTTAAAAGGGTTCTCCAAGTGGGATGCTCCTAGAAGGGCTTCTTAGCCCATGAGGTGCTGTCGGAAAGAAGAGGACTGTGAATTCAAAGCGGGGCCTGGGAGAGCATTCTAGGCTGAGAAAAGAACGCCAAGAACAGCGCAGAGACAGAGTCTCGGCCCAACTTGCTGTGCATGTCACCACTGCCTCCACTTTCCTGAGAAGCTTTAGGACAGATCGCTCTTGCTGAAAACAAGACTTGCCAGGTGCAAATAGTCTTGAGGGTCTCTTTACTCTGACATGGCTCGCAAACCTTGCCTGTTTCCTTCCTTCCCTCGCACTTGTTCTTTCATTTCGATCCTTCTTTGGGCTTCCTCGTGTGGTGTTTCCCTTTTCCCTCTTGCTCCAGACAAGGAGGACAAAGCAAGATGTATGTAGCTATGGGGATACAAGCCACGCTGTGTGTTTCCATATGGCTCCTCTCCTGCCTTTCTTGAGACGCTGTGGTTGGTGTCACAGAGGCTGTAAGAGGTTGTAGGGTGGCACGGATGCAAATTCGGACATTCATTTTCCACTTTACCCTTCCCTCTGAGTTACCGAGCCGCTGCAGAATTTCAACCTCCTCCTCCTCCCACTGCCTTAACCCGACGTTCTACCATAAGTTCACGTGCATCCTCCATCCTCCCTTTCTGGGTCGCCAGTGTAACTTTTAAAATTTTGGATCCCAAAGACCCAGTGTGTGGCTTTGGTTCTATGATATGAGATTCATAAAACATTTTTTTCTTCCCCGCCATTGTCCAATTTTGGCTTTTCTATTTTCTCTCTTAACTTTGTGAGATTGCTTTCCAGAGGTCTCTTCCCGTAGCTCGACAACAGTTCTGCTATCTTCTAAGAACCTAAAAGGGCTCTGGATGCTTTAGAAAAATGTGTCCGTCTTTCCATCTCATTGACCAGCATCTGCAAGCTGTGAAAACACATGGAAAGGATATACAGACAGAGGAACTCCCGGAAAGGGAAAGCTCCCTGGCAACGGAGGCCACCAGTTTTTCCTTTTGTTTTGGTTAGGGTGGAGCCAGATCCTAAAGAAAACTTACTTCTTAGTTGATCACAAGAATCAGAGAAAAGAACAGGAGAGAAAAGAAAAAAGAAGGAACGACCACAGCATGACTCTTTTGTCTCAGGCTGTTTCTGGAACAACACAAGGATCCTGCAAGATTCTCAGAGATCCTTCCTTGTCTTGAAGGGTCCCACGGTTTACTTCGGAAGGAAGGATCCCTTGCAACCTTTCTGGCTACCAAACCGAGGCAGAAAAAGCTACAAGGTGTCACTATTGCTAACATGGTTCTCCACCGGCAGGATCAAACGTGATTATGTATATGTAGGTTAGATTCCATTCTGGTTCTTGAATAGGCTCATTGGGAAAGGTGCTTTCTGATCAGCAGTGTTAGCTGCCTCCTTGAAACTGAGTTTAGCTTAGTTATCTAGTGAGAATCAGATCTCTAATCTGCAAATCAGATAGGAGATAACAAATATCTGGGTTTTCAGGATAATTGTTAGTCTTAAATTAGAATAAGTAAATCTTATTTTATTGGTCTCATGGACAGCACTTAGTAAGCACTTAACGAGGTTTAGCTGTCTTCACTGAAAAAAGTTGAGAAATAGCAGTGAGGAGGTGATAACTTTTTTGTATCTCTGTGTTGGAATTTAGAGCTGTAAGAACATCATGAAATACAGACGTTAGTGTCTGTGCCACTAAAAAATGTTCAGGAAAAACTAAATTCCATAATTTCCTTTTGCAGAGTCACATTATTAAAGTCACATTAAAGTCTTTAGGAGGCTTTAATGCTATAAAGAATCCTATTTAGTTTGTCTTAATCCAATGTTTCCCAAGTTTCAAAGAGCATGTATATTGCTTGTTAACTACAGACTGAAAGAAACTTAGTCTAATTTAACTTTTGCACTGTACAGATGAAAACTAGAAGCCCAGAGAGTAAGGTTTGGCTCTTGTAAGTGGCATAGCCAGTCAAGAACACTCCTGTGTTGGAGTTGGCTTGTGCCATCTCGTGAACACCAGTAATCCTGATCCCTCCTTGAGTCTTCACTGACAGCTTGAAATGGCCACTGTGGGAATATTTCACCTCAGAAATAGGCAAACACTACAAGCCGTTTCACCCCAGTAAGCAAGATTACCAGTATGCCACCTTAGGACCCAGGGGTCCAGATGCCCAGGCCCACATGTCAAAGAATTTTCAGTTTCTAAGGCACTTTGAAGACATTTTGGTAGAGGGATGACAAAAATTGAGAACACTGGTACCACTAACTATATACATATACACACACGTATACATAAATTTATATGCACACGTGTTTGACTGACCATAGCTACACAAGTTTCAAGACGGAGAATGAAGGTTCGCTGATTGATCATTACCTCTTGCAGCTCACCTCTGATTCTTAGAGTACCTGAGTAGCTCAGGGGCCAGGACAAATTCAGTGTCTCCATCTATTACACAGCTGCCCTAGAGGTTTTATTTTAAAGATCATGTCATGCTGAATGTAGGTGTTGGGTGAGTTCCAAAGAGTTGCCACTTGTTCGAAAGGCCTCACTTGCGTGGGTATGTACATAATAGTATGTAATATAATGAACATATTATCCTCAGCATTACTGATGTATATCTGCTGATATATACTGATGTATGTTCCAGCCATCACTGAACACCTGACCCATGTCAAGTGCTGCATTAGATGTTTCTAATTCCCAATCCTAGACTTCCAAGGGAGAAAACTGAAAAGCAACGAAGGGTGCTAATGTTCCCACAGTCACCCAACTCAGACCCATCTACCATACTTGACCTCAAACTTTCCTTTGAGCCATTCAGCCTCTGCCCTATTAGATAAAAATGGGCAGAAGTGATCTGCCTTGTATGGGTATTCCTGGCTGAGAAAATATCCCTCACCTGCAGAAATAAAACACTTCTTTGGGAAACCCCTCTGACAGTTTAAATCTCATATTTCTTGAAAACAGGATGGTAGAAATGTGGGGACTGAATGCCTGCTAAATAACTAGTACATCAACCCTGGTGTAGACATAGAGATTGCTGCACTTGCTTGTCAGGTTTTGGGAAGAGAAAATATGGAAAGCACTGCGGGGTCACAGTTGTTTCTACAAAGAATGGTTTGGGGGTTAAGCCAGAATGACAAGCCTCTTTGTGCTTTTGGGAAATGGCTTCAAGTCATGCATGAATTGTTTCAGTTATGACAATAGCAACAGCCAAATCTTTAAACTCTACAGAGGGACCACAGTAAAGCAGGAAAATTGCATAAGCATGGGCTCTGGCCTGAGCCTCATACCTTGGGCTTGGAAGAAGAGGCTGAGGAGGCCCTGGGTTCTGGCAGTAGGGAGTTGGGATACGGGTCTGCTTTCAGTCCTGCTCAGCTTCTGCTCAGCTTCTGCTCAGCTTCCAGCAGTCTTGGACTCTGAGAACTAGCACAGAAGAAAGACCAGCTATGAATCCCTGGCAGTGATGAAGCAGACCTGGTCACTCTAGCCACACAGTGACTTGCTTAATCCCACTTTTGTTTTACTTGGGAGATAAAGCTATGAAGCACAAAATCACTTTTGTGTTTATGCTTGGATATTCAATTTGTTCTCTCTATGGTCTACTAGTTGAGCTTCACATATATTTTTCATCCAAGAGAGTTTATATATTTTGTTGACAAATTTGAGTTTGATACTACAAACTCTGAACTTGAAATCATTTCTTATACTATTTATATTTCAGCTCAGAGAGGTGCCATTTCTCTACAACAGATTAGAGTTGAATTGCTCATGGTCTAGCTTGCAAAGTCAAGATTTCATCATTTGAGAATAGACGTCTTATCATACGGTACATTGTTTTATATCCTGGATTGTCTGTATCTAAAGAGCCCTTTGCCAAATATCTAGTATCCTGACAATAATTTGATCTCTCATGACCAGAACTCCCTGCCCAGGGATTCTGAATCTTGCTTACAGGTAATTAGTTATTTGGAGCTCCATGTTCTGTACCATTGGATGACCCTGGATTATTGTTCTGTGACTGGCACTCAACTCAGCCTGTGACTGAAACAGTCTCAGATTGGTCTAGGGCTGTGTGCCATGAACAGTGATGGTTGAGAAGAACGTGATGATGCATCAAGTGGCTGGGAGGGAGAAACCAGCTGAGAATGGCTCTAGAGCTCCTCCATCATGACAGCTGGCTGACACTTGGGACCCAGCTCTGGATGATTTCTGCAGTGGATGGGCCTCCCGCTGAGCTAATCAATGGAAGTTTTCAGTGAGGTACTCAATAATGGTAATCTATAGACATCCCTAAATCCCAGGTATGGTACTATAAAGGAAAAAAAAAATCACAAAAACTTAGAGTTTGTGGAGATCATAAAATAAATAGATAATTACTAAACAAAAAAATAAGTAAATATTAAATAGAATAGTAAGATCTACTACTCATTGGTGTGCTAAATTGGATTGATGATCAAACTTATCTATGTAACATTTAGTTTCAGATTCCAAAAGACACAACATATTAAAAAATTAATTATAAAAAATGAGGGAAAATGCAACAAAATATTTGTAGGTTTATTTTCATCCACCACAGCAGCCAATTAACATTGCTTTATCAGATGTTAGAGGGCAAACACATCAATGGATCTTACCTATTAATGCTGTGAACAAAATTAATTGGTCAATATTTTTCCTAAATTTTTGAATCCTAGATAATTCAAAATAATTCATCACTGCATTAAAACCTCTCTCTCCCCAAAAGAAATCTTGTTTCTCCCTCAACCTGAAAGGTTTACTAAATTTGTGTTGGTCACCTATAATTGGAAGATTTTGAATATCTTGTTGCTTATGGAAGGAGGTTTTTCCCAATGGGACAACCAGACACAATCCAAGTCCTGTGTGCTTTCTCATTTTTCTCTTTGCTACTCCTCTATTTACGCTGTGCCTCCAACAAAAGCATTCCCCTTACTCTTTGCTAAATATAATTTGTTCTCCTACCTCTGTGTCTCCATCCATGTCTTTATTTTCAGCTAGCAGCCTCCTTTCCTCTAATTTTAACTCTGAAGTTTTAGCCATCTTTACAAAGCCCAGCTAAAAAAACCTAACCTAGCCCCAAGAACAGAATATGACCTTGTCTGTCTGTGGTCATCTGAAAATGCTGTCTTCAATATTTGGTGTTTAAAAATCACATGTGGAGCATAATAAAAATGTGGATTCTTAGGTCTTACTCCCCATGACTTTGATAAAGCAGATCTGGAGGGTTACTCCATAGTCTTCATTTTTAAAATCACCACCAATTAATTCTGAAGCTTGGGTTCAGGATCATCCCTCCAAAAAGATTGTATACGTTAGTAACCTAACACCTAGGATTTACTGTTTTGTGTTTTCTCTCTGATTTGTGTCTGAAGATATGAAGTAACATCACCAAATATTTTTAGAAAAAGTAAAATTTCGCTAACTTTGAACTCTACTATTATTTATTCTGTGAATAGTAGCTGGCAATTGAAGTAGCAAGATTACCTTTTCAAATCAAAGATTTTCAAATTCCACACTAAAGCACCTACTAAATGGAAGGAATAACACTACAGAATGTCACCTAAATTAATGATCCTTGCCCAAGCCTACTGAGAAATCTTGGCTCTTGGTAAGGTTTTCACCATTCTCTCTACAAAACCAATAAGGGTAATAGAATGCATTTTTTACAAAGTTTGTATTTTTTTTTCAAATGTAAATGTTTTTTAATCGGGCATTATGCCATTTCCATTTATTGCTATTACATATCTCCTCCTACATGAGATGGTAATGATAAATGATATTATTTTTAGAATCTTTATTTTAAAAAGTCTTGCCTCTGTTATGGACCTCATACTTTATTTTTTAATTCTACTGATCGACGGAGTTAGAGTCTGAGAACTTTCTTAAATATGCATTAATTTTAACATCTTCTGTGCTGCAAAATGCTTTTCCTTTTCTCTAGGGCTCTGACATCTTGCAAACAGAGCAGTTGCTGGTTCTCTCTCTGTGATGTTCCAACAGAAGCTTCTGCAGACAACCAGCCAATGCCTGGAGGAAGAGCTTCATTCACCGAGGAGAGTTCTTGTCTAAAAGTCCACCTTCTTGGGGACATTCTGGACCTCCACTGAAAAACTTGATGTGATGTCTTTTCAATTTTGTCATCTTAAAAGTATTACTTTTTTATAAGATGATGTTAGTGGCAGTATTTGAAATCCTTAGTTACTAAAATATATTGGTAGACCCCCATGATGCAACACAAAGTGCAGGGATTTAAGTGCTTGATTTGTTTCATTTATGTTAGTTCCTCGAGTTTATTATATTTCTCCCAAGGAATAAAAGTTATTATTAATTCTCAATCAGGATTCACTTGCCACAAAATGATAGTGCAGTAAAAATACTTTGAGATGTTTTTCTTTTGAAAAGGATGGAGCCATACATTGTGTTATCTATACCTTACCTTTATTTGCTTAGGGGACATTAATCATTGGTATTAATTGCTCATAGTTGAGACTAGATACCAGCTAATTTACCAAAGTCTTCAGAGGTAGCTGAGAAGCCTAAACATATGGCCAGAATTATATGACAGACAACCATTGTCCTGATTCCTCCACTTTCAGAAATACTTATGGTTTTATATTAATCATACACCAAGCTAAACTTAGTGAACAATTGTTTAGCACAGGTCCTTAGACTCTACTTTACCTAATTTGTTTTGTATTCAATTGTTCAATTAAACCCAGGAAGAAAAATCAGATTTTCCTCTAATGTTTATATGAAAACCATTTTTCTAAATGAGTTCCTATATGGATATACATAGCATTTTATCAAAAATTAATGGTCTTGGCCTAAAAAACCAAAGTACTATATATTAATTATACAAAGCATTGGTTTTATTTATGACCTCATTGACACAGCTTTCACCTCAGTAGTCTCAATCCCAGAAGCCATGAACAAAATAGAAAAGGAGATGAATGTAAGTTTTCAACTGGAACGGTAGTTAATTACTTCTGTTCTACACTGTTTGTGCTGTATGGTCAGTAACATACTAATGAGTTTCAATTAAGTTACCTTTGCAAAACTAAATTACCTTAGCAAAATCCTGCCAAGAAACAGGAAATAGGTTATATAAGGTGGGATATTCAATAATTATTGTCTTGTTTTTAGAGAAAACATATGCTTAAGCCCTTTATGATTCCATCAGAAGTACTGATTGTGTTATGGGGTTATGATCCTGGGAATAAGTGGCTTAGAAGGAAGTGAAAGAATTAATAATATGCTAAGCAACTGTAGCTCTAACATGTTTTGTGCCATCTGAAAGAAGTTCTTTGGAATATGTATTGCCCTTTTTTTTTTGTTTCTTGCCAGTATATTGCAGAGATGGAAAGGCGAATAGTCCAAGAGAACAAGCTAGACTCAGAACATCAGTCAACATCTACGAATATCTGTATACTCAGAACACAAATCTCTTAATGAAATAAGAGCATCTCATCGTCAAAGAATTTGGGAAACACTATGTGCTCTATTTCCTACACCACATTGGAAATTTATTGAAAAGAAATACTCTTAAACTCCTATAATTCAAAAAAGCATTTAATTTTGTTAATAATATCTCTCAGAATTTCTCTAATTAAAGTCTTATTTCAAGATCTATCTGTTGGGAGCCACTCTACATAATTTGGGGAAAATTCAGTTCACAATTAAATTTTGATTAGGGCAGTATGAGGCCTAGTTTTCTCGTGGGCCAGGTATGCCACTCCAAAATTTAACTCCATTTTGCCTCAAGTCACAGCTGAGACCTTAATGGTTCCGTGATGCTGTGATGCTCAAGGGCAAGATTCCATCAGGTGAAGACATTTGGGTCTTTGAGAACAGAGTAGAAAGGCTTAAGCTGGGGAAGGACAAATTACTTCTCTGCTTAACTCATCCCACCTGCTATTGTAAGGCCATCTTTGCTCCTCTTACTGTCCAACAACATAAGATCCTCATGGTCCTAGGATTACTGCCACCCTCTGAGACATCTGACTCTTCATCTGATTATAAGATACTTGTCAATTTAGGATTATCACTGCCCTTTTAGTCATCTGTCACTCCCTATGAACCCAAGAAATGGTGGCAAGCTTGGGGTACCCTTGCCTTTGCTGTCTGGAGCAGCGTCGATAAGATCAGAACCCAGCTTTTTCTCTGTCTTAATTCTTTAATTTGCCTCGTGCTATTGTGGCTAACAGGAGGCCTGGACTCACTGCAGAGGTTATGGTAACATCCCTTTTCCTGTTCCCTACAACCCCATCCATGATATCTGGCAACGTGGATTGCGAATGTTCCCTCCATCCCAAAACTGGTAAAGTGGTTCACTCTTGGAATTTATGAAATGAATGAAAACATCTATGTACTTTTTTTTTTAAGGTAGCCTCTTTCTTGTGACAATGCACTCAGTGCCTGCTGAACTCCTGTGTTCCTTCTGGGTGTCTGACATGTAGTTCTGTGAAAAGTGGAGGGTATCCATGTGACTAGCTCCCAATAAAAACCTTGGACGTTGCATCTCCAGTGAGTTTCTCTGGTTGGAAAAGTTTTAAACCTAACAGCACAAGTCATTGCTGAGGAGATTAAATGTGTTTTGTGTGACTCCTGTAGGTGAGGACCCTCTGAAGTGTGTGCTTGGTTTTGTTGAACTTTGTCCATGTTCCTTTTCCCTTTGCTGCTTGTACTTGTTATCTTTTTGCACTAACAAATTGTAAAAAATAGATGCAGAATCCTTTAAGTCCTCCAAGTGAATTACCAAAACTGAGGGTGATTTCAAGTCCCCAATCATGAACAGTAAGCAAAGGAGGTACAATGCAGCCCTCATAGATCTTACTGTCTGATGATATAGATAAGAAAGAAACACTTCTGAAATTATCACTTAGAAACTAACAATCGAGATGAACTTTTGTTTTAAGGTAAAATGCAGGTTTCTACAAGACACTTATCATTGAAGCTTAACCTGTATTGGAGAGATCAGCAAAAGCTGTGCTGGGAGGTCTTTCAGAATCCCAAGTATACAAAACAAAAATCAAGATTAATAAATGGGAATATATCAAATTAACAAGCTTCTGCATAACAGAGGAAACAATCAACAGTGTAAAGAGGCAACCTATAGTATGGGGAACAACTTTGCCAGCTATTCCATGGAAAGGGGGCTAATATCTAGAATATAAAAAGAATTTTAAAAACCTATACCATCCCTCAGAGGCCCAATTTCAAAAAGTTCCAATTAAAAAATATGGGCAACTGAAATGAAGAGGCACTTCTCAGAAGTTCACATGGCCACTATATACATACAAAGCATTCACCATCTCTGGCCATTAGAGAAATGCAAATTAAAATAACACTGAGATATCACCCTACTCCAGAAACGATGATGGGAAACCAAATAATAAAGAAATGAAATCATAACAAGTGTTGATGAGGCTGGAGAGGGGGAAGGAACTCTTACACTGTTGGCGGGAATGCAAACTAGTACAACCACCCGTGGAGATTCCTCAGAAAACAACATCTAGAACTTCACCGCGATTCAGTGACTCCATTTCTAAGTATCTTCCGCCAAAAGTGAAAAGATATTGTATTACAATACACATGCATAGCCATGTTTATAGCAGCACAATTCATAATAGTTAAATTTTGTCCACAAAGAGACAAATGGATAAAAAAATGTATTTATACACAATGGAGCACTTCCCTGCCATAAAGAAGGATACATTTCAGTCATTTGTAGGAAAATGGAGGCACCTTGAGACCGTAATGTTGAGTAAAACAGACACACAAGCTTAAATATTACATGGTTTCTTTTATGTGAGAAACCCAAAATATAAATAAAGAGCAATATAAAAGATTGATAATAAGGAATAGAGAGACAGATCTTCTGCAAATTGGAAGAAGACCAAGAAATACAGGGAGGAAGGAGAGACGGGACAGGAAAGAGATTTTAAAAGAATTGAGATGTGTCGTGTACAGGCATCCACTCCCAACAAGGAACATACTCCTTAATATTGTAAGCAATTACAATTGAGAATAAAGCTGTACTGGAGAAGCTAGAAAAGACTAAGTGGCATCCTGGAGGAAGAGTCAAGTGACCAGGAAAACAGAAGGAGTGAGCAATTTGGAGAGAGGCAATAGAACAGCAAAGGCTCGAAGACTTGATGAAGAAGACAGACCTCACAAGCAATAGATGAATATTTGATTTCCAGGGTGGAGTGTTTCACTATGGTGCTCTTAGTGTAATACTGCCCCATCCCAAAGCATCTCAAAGGCTTTTGGTCCATTTTTTGCCCTCTCAGCACTCTGGTCTTGCCATGCAATTGCTGTGTATATCAGAAAATATTCAATCACGCTGGAGATCTTTATAGGTTGAAATTGACCTCAGGTCTGAAATGTTTGGCTTGTTTTATACGTCCTTTATTAGTTACCAACTGAACCTCTAGGTGTATTCAATACACACCCGATAGATGTGTGATGAAGGGCATAGTGGCTCCAAAATGCAAACAACACAACTCATTTTACTAAAAAGTATACTTATATAATGTACTATTATACTGCAGTGAATTTGAAAAACTATTGCTACATACAGCAATGCTTGAGTGTCAAAGGCATACTGATGGGCAAAAGAAACCAAACATAAAGAGAATATTTACCTAAATTTAAAAAAAGTCCTAAAACTGATCACTAGTAGTGGAAGTCAGAATATTAGTTACCTTGGGGCTCGTGACTAGCAGTACCATATGGGATCTTCTGAGTGGTAATAATACTCTATGGTTTATCCATGTGGTGCATCCATGACTGTGTGAGAGCTGCACTCTTCAAGTTTGTATCCTTTTTCCATAGATAAATTGTAGCTCAAAAACTGTTTACCAATAAAACCAAGTTCCTGCCCTGACATTGTCTATCTTGCCATGTTATTGACTTGGATCTTCAATTAGTAAGTCACACAATGTCATCCAGCCTCAGGTTTCTCATCTGTAAAGTGAATAGGAATATCTGCCTGCCTTTTGCTCCTCCAACAACAATGGAAATCAAACATCTGAATGGCTGATATTATAATCAGATTGAAAGATGTGACTCTGGCCTGTGATGTCATGTAAGAACTCACTCTCATTTAGTTGATGGTGAAAGATCCATTGCCTAAACACACAGACCATGAGGGCTGTAGACTTGGAGTTTTTCTCTTCTAAACTGTGTAAGTACAGGAGGACTTCAGTCAGAAGGGACCTTTTCAATTCGGCACAAGGGGAGGAAGGAATCGGTTATGACCACCTTTGCACAAGTTGAGTAACAAAGAGGATGTGATCATCCTTCCGTTTGTTGCTAAGCAGCCAGTGACAGCAGCGTTGTACTCTCCTCCATTCTACGTAGAAGGATGATGCCGAAGATGGTAATTCACATGCTAGCTCCCAGAGAGGTGATCTAACCCACAGGAGCACTGTCAGCTTACTGATAGGGCCAACAAGGTTGAGGGCAAGTATAGGGGGTGGAGCTGTGGAGACCAAGTGGAGGATTTGGGAGAAATCACTGCATTGAAGGAAAACTCTGAATAAGCAGAATGGCCACAGTGTGACTGAGAACAAAGTTAAGAACGTTGCGTATCTGACTTTGTTTCTTTTCCTCTCCATTATGTTTGGTTCTTTTTTCCCCATTCCCCCAACCCCCTTAGCCTCCTTATTTACAAAAGCGTTGTTTCCATGCTTCCCTCCATTCTCTTTTCCTGCACCTTCTTTCCCTTCCCTGTCCCCTCTCCCTTGCTTCCCTGCTCACCCGAACACTTTCTTCCACTTCCCAGCATCCGCCACATACTTCAGTCTTTACTTCCACTTTCAGTTTTTAACACCAGCTAATGTAAATGTGTGTCCTGTTCTATTTCATTCCAGAGCGTGGTCTCCACGCGTAACGGATGTTGGGAAATGGGAAGAAAGTTTTCAAATGGGAAGGGCAACAAGGGAGGAGGGAGGGAGGGAGGGACAAGAAAAAAAGTGAGAACAGGAGGAGAAGTGAAAACAAGCCCCCGTGCATGGGGAGGAGGGAATGGGATAAAATAATTAAACAACAACAACATCAACAAGAAAGAGTATGGTCTCCGGGTGCGTCCGTTTACCCACAGACGTCTCAGGCTCATCCTTCTTTATCCACTCGTCAGTTCATGGGCATTTGTGCTGTTTCCAGGATTCAGCTGTTACAAATTGTGCTGCTGTAAACACGGGTATGCATATATCTCTGTGGTACGATAATTTAAATTCTTTTGATTTCCCTGTATTTTTAAAGGGTCAAATGACAAGGAAGTAAGTTAATAATCTAATTTCTTTAAATTAAAAAGTGCTATGCAGTAGTATTCGCCTTTAAGAGTTAATTAACAGCCCCACCCCAGTCCAATAAGAAGCCTCCCTGGCTCAGCCATATCGCTTTTTCTCCTTTGTTCAGAGAGAACCCAGCAGACCCTCCCCATGATAAAGTCTTGTTATGGTCCTGACCCCCCCCCAAAAAAGTTAATTAACATAACCAACATAACTTGCTGAGCTTTTAAACTTCACATGTGTATTTTTAATTTTTATTTGCAAATATGAGGAGTGAGGAGATAGCTCAGTGGTAGTGTGCTTACCCAGCGTTCACAAGACCAGGAGTTCAATCCCCACAGTCAGTATATTTTTGCACACACATGCACACATACCCAGTGAGGTGGTGCACACCTGCGGTCTCAGCTACTTGGAAACCGAGGCAGCAGGTCACAAGTTCTAGGGCATCCTGGGCAACTCACTGAGACCTCAGCTTTTTATTTTTATTTTTAGCTTGCAGTCAATTTTAAAAACAGTTTAGAATAGCTGTTAGAATTGAACCCAGTAAGACTTACCCATTTCTCTTTCTGAAACTACAAATAGTCCTGTACATTTTCATTAAAAGCCAATAAATTGGCTCCTAGGAAAAATGTAAACCATATCTGTATTTCCAAATCCCCTTTCAAGTAAATATGGTCTGTTTGGACTCGTAAATTAAACTCAGCAACAATTTCAAAATCTACCCTTAGGCAGAACCTTAGAGAATTCTTAGTTCCAAATGGCTATGGCTCCTGAAGACTATTTGAACCATGTGGGATCTACCTAAGGCTGGGAATTTTCATATTTTGCTTAGTAAATGACATTTACATCAAGTACTCTGTGAAATGCAGATGTGGACAGAAATAGTTTAATGATTTCATTAAGTCAGCTCCCACTGGCAATAAAATAAATATATAAGATATAACATGAGACGTTATGCCATAATGGGAAAGACCTATTTTTTTTTTGCTTTTAAATGACTTTTGGGGAAAGAAAGTAAAGCTCACTTTGGGGGGATCAGTGATATATTGTACTGTCTCAAGCTAAGTTCCTAGGAATTAGCTGCTGGGACAGATTTTGAGAGCAAGAAGCTTAGTGGAAGAAGGTATTCTCCACATTTTAAAACAATACTTCTTAATGAATGAAGGAAATAAGATTATGCAGAGAGACACACACACACACAGAGAGAGAGAGAGAGAGAGAGAGAGAGAAATTGAACTATGATGTACTCACAACAAAGGATGGAATGGGCTTTCAGATTTGTCCCAGATTAAAACCCAAGAGCCAGGTGTTTGTACTCCTTCTCCCCCAGTGAAGTGATCATTAGAGTCTTGGGAGAGGGGGTTTATGCCCACATGACACAGAACTCTTACACACACACAGTGAGGTGGTGTGATCAGGAGAGGTTTCTGATAAGCAATTCAGCGCGGTGCTAATAGCATGCGGCAGTCCTGACAGATGAATGTCCCAGTCTGGAAGGGAAAATCTAGCCTTCAAACAAGAACATCCACTATAGTCCACCACTTGTGTTGCTCAGATCTACATGTTCATATGAAAGTGCAATCAAGCCGGGAGTGGTGGCGCACACCTTTAATCCCAGCACTCGGGAGGCTGAGACAGGAGGATTGCTGTGAGTTCGAGACCAGCCTGGGCTACGCAGTGAGTTCTAGATCAGTCTCAACTACATAGTGAGACCCTGTCTCAACCCCCCCCCCAAAAAAAGTGCAATTAATAGGGGAAAAGTTTCTAAAGTATCTCCAGGATGCTGACTAATCTCTTTTCTTGGGGGAAAAGAACATCAATGAGATGAAGTTTAGCCCTTGCTTCTGCAGTTAGTTTAACAAATATCTATACCTCCCCACCTCCACTAGTATAGGAGATGTCACTGAAGACCCCTGCTGTGGGTCTCAGTCTCCCACAAGACCAGTATGACTCATTCTTACAAGGACAGAAAACAAAACAGGACTAGGAACAGCTGCATCTTGGCTGATCTAAGCTTCTCTGGGCAGCAAAGACAAGAGGCATCAAGGATGTCCAGTGTTTATTTATTAGAAGTGTGGGAAGGAGGGAAGCGGTACAGAGCTTGGGCACCTGCTGATAGTGGGGATCACAGGCAGGACTGTGAAAGGAAAGCACCAGCGTATCTTTGTCACTGTGATAAAAACAGCATAGTACTGGCAAAGAAACAGACCCGAGGATCAGTGGAATAGAAACAACTCCAGATGTACTCAGCTACCTTATCTTTGACAAAGCAGCCAAACATTCTCAGTGGAGAAAAGATAACCTCTTCAATAAGTGGTGTTGTAAAATCTGGATTTCAACTTGCCAAAGATTAAAACTAGACCCGTATCTAAACTAAAATTGAAGTAGATAAAAGATCTAAGTATTAAAACAAAAACACTAAACTTATTGGAAGATAAGTTAGGTAGAACTCTCAAAGACATTGGCATAGGAAAAGACTTTATGAACAAATCCTCAGTAGCATGGGAACTAACACAAAGAATCAACAACTGGGATCTCATTTTTTAAAAAAGCTTCTGCACTGCAAGAGAAACCACCAACAGAGCTAAGAGACACCCTACAATAGGAAAAATTTTTATCAGCTCTTTCTCAGACAAAGGACTATTATCTAGAATATATAAAGAACTAAAGAAAATGGCCCCACCCAAATATAAAGACGTGATTCGAAAATGGCCATCTGAAATGAACAGACATTTCTCAAAGTAAAAGCAGCAAACAAACGTATGAAAAAATGTTTTTGTGCAGGAAGAACCTCTGTGCTCTCTTCTTGTTGCCATTTCTCCCTTTCTTCCCTTCTTTCTCTCTCCCTGTGGGTCTGAGGACCTGAGACGGCTCAGTTGTTTTTCTACAGCTTTCAAAGTGTTCATTTTCCTGAGGTTTCCCTAAGCTTTGAGCAAGAACATCTACATATGACTCACTGTGAAAAAGACAAGTTGTGCATTAGGAAAGGGCCCTTTGCCTTACCCGCAGATTTTGCCACTTTATCTTTGCAACCTCATCGTATCTTGGTAAAAAACCTACTTGATTGTGTTTTACTGGAGACTCAACAATGTATTAATTTTATACATATTTTATCAAAAACCTTGCAATATTCTTGGAGTTTGTGTGGCATCTGAGAATATGCAAAATTTCCTTTGATATAGGATGGTGTCAAGGAGTGTTAATCCAACAGTACAAGAAAATTAGAGGAAAATACAAGAACAAGCAGAAAACTTTTCTGTCTTCTTTATGAATCTGTCTTCTGGTTCCTGTCTCCTTCCATGCTACATGATAGATACATTTTAAACTACCTGAACATTTCAAAAAATCAATTCACTTAGAGGATGATTTTATAGGTAAAGCAGTTAGACACTTAAAAGAAGGTGCCTCTCTAACCTCACTTAATGAATTTTGTCATAATGATGGCTATTATAATCAAAAGAGAGTACCAGGTCTAGAAATACCTTTGCAACTTTTCTTCTTTGGTTCAAGGTGGACTGAGTCACAAGATGGACTGGACCAGGCCATTCTGCTGCAATGTCTAAAAAATGGACATCTGAATCACCTCTAATTAGAATAATATCTAGTACATGTTGAACTTTAAATACTTATTCTAAAATAGAAATCAAACATTTTTTATTGGAAAGCAATGTATCTTCTATATGATCCTGAAAGCCAAAGGTGGCACAGCTAGAAGAGGCATTGCAGCCATCTTTCATAATCAGACTGGCTCTCCAAAAGGTCTGGAGACCTCCTGATGGGCCAGGTTAACCTTTCCATTGCTGAAAGTGAAGAGGAGATGGGGAAGTCTGGGGCGAACACCTGGCAGTGCATGTTACTCAGGGTTTTGAGTGGGAGATATCTACAAACCACTACAGAAGTACGCTAGTGAGTCCGTAACCAGTACGGCCACGCACACTATAAATTCTGCACTGGGCACAATCTGGGGGAGGAGAGAAAGAGATCACAGCAACAGGAACATTTCTCATCCCTTTTGGGGCTAAGGAAAATAGTAGAGGTGGTGCCAGGTTGAAGCCCTTCATTCTTAGTCCTTAGCAGTTTTTACTTCTAGCCTCTGATTGTGGAGGGCCTGGAAGATGTGCCTGGCTTGGTAGCTTTACGACAGGTGCTGACCTTGGAGGCCTTTTTGAGGGTACCATTGATGTGCCACCTGCTGCAGGGTCAGTAGCATCAGTAACAGGAGCCAGACTGATGAGGATAAATGATTGCAGTGCTTGGCCCTGGAAAAGAGACCAGAGCAAATGAACGAAAGTGCAGATGTCTGAGCAGTTAGACTCATTCAGCCACAACTGCTGCCACATCTGATCTACAAAAGAAGCCAAGAAAAGTTATGGGCAAACTCCAACTTGAATGTAAATGTTGAACTAGGTACTCATTCATAGAAAGATTATCATACAATGGAAGATAATGTCTCCATTATAATGAAGCCATATGGATAATAACACCTACTGTGGATTTTCTGGTTATGACAGATGCTATTGTCTCAAGGAGGCAATTTAGATATTCTTTTACATTTAGCCAATTAGGACACTGATGACGAGATGAGCCTTGTGATCATCTAGTTAGCTGGAGCATCTATTCACGTTAAATACTTCTTATGTATATATTGGAACTCTTCAGAAATTATATTTGTTCTGTCTTCCCCTTAGGCTTGATGATTTGTCATGATACAAAATGAAAAATAGTAGTTCCTCTCCACTTTTAATTCTTAAAATTCTCTCAGAAGAACATTAAATATACATTATTTATAATCTGTGGACAATATAGTTCTCTCTGAGCTGGAGAGAAGAAAATATGATTATATTTTTATCTTTTCCAGGGAAAGTTAAGTACCATTTATATAGGAAAGAAATGAGCAATCATGTTTGGAAGGCATGGTAGATATATCCAAAATAATTTCTTTGTCATTTATTCTCCATCATCTGAAGAAGTAATAGCCAAAGTCCTTAGCTAATCTTGTCCTATACTGAATGAACTTTCAATTAGCTACATTTAACAGACATATAAGAATTCAAAGAGTGGTATTTTTTTTTTTTTTGCATCATGAACAGAAAATCTGATAATGAAGGTGCATTTATCATAGTTTTTTGGTTAAGCAGGAGTAGAACTTGCTTATTAGTTAGGAAAAGTCAGCACTGACCTATGGATTACAGCTGTGGGGATTCATGCCACTCAAAAAGAGTAGGGTTTCTGCCTTTTCCACCATCTCCTTACAGACTCACCACTTGGATCAAAGTCTGCCTTTAACTGGGCCAGAAGTCGCCTGTGGGAATGGAATCACATCATTCTGCTTAGGAAACCAGTCTCAGAAGTGTTTACATCTGTCGTCTCAGGCGTGAAATCAATCCAACATCCTTGGTCAACACCAGATTGACTCCTGAACAGCTTGCCTGCTGAACTGTCTACTTCACATACAATCATATGTGTACTTTGCCTATTGGCTCTACTAAAATGTTGCTTTAGATGTCTACATGTCAGCCGGACTCAGAAAAGCAGACTAGACACCTTGAAGAGGCTGTGTCAAGCACTGGATTGCTCAGAAGGCTGAAAGGGTATATTCATGTTTGTTTTTCTACCACAAGATTTCTTCATTTCATTCCCATCCCTCATTTTGCTTTTCTGTACATAAAACGAAGAGGTGCCTTTGTATTTAAAGTCAAAAATATTGAAAAATTGTCCTAATCCCAGGCCTATGTGACAGTGAATCGATGATTATTTAAGTGCCCCGCTGTCTTCTTTGACTCTGTGGTTGGGAACAATAACACTTGATTCTTTACTAAAGCAGTCAGCTCAAAAGATTTCTTCTAACACTAAAACTAGAAGTAAAGAACACACAGTTCTCTTAACACACAAGCACAGGTCTCTTGATTCTTTGAATTTTAAAATCAGCATCTCAGAGATTTTAATTACCTCAGAGCACTGAGCAAGAGAGATAGCCAAACACCTAGGAAAAAGCATAAGTAAATAATAGACTGGAGAAAACTTGTGAGACACTTTGACAGATGTGGCAAAAAAATGGAATAAAATTCTCTAAATGTTCAGGGCACAGTAATTGTGTGCAAAATGAATAAATAAATGATGCCAAGGCAGGAAGAGATAATGCCATGGCCTCAGATTTAAGGATAGATAACCAGTTACCCAGTGATAGTAGACTGAATAGCACTCCCCCCAAAATACTCATATCCTAAAACGCAGAAACCATGAATGTTATCCTACGGGCAAAAGAGGACTTCAGAGATGTAGAGAGGGTCTTGAAATGGGTAGATTATCCTGCATTATCCAGGTAGGCCCTTTCAGCAACACATATATTCTTGTATGAGGGAAAACATTTAAGAGTAAGCAAAGAATTACATTTTCAATTTCATTCACATCCTCACTCATATGGGGTAACTATGAATGTTGATTTCATGGATGTGGAGAGTAGAACAGTCTTCACCAGAAGGTAGGAAAGGGAGGGGAGAGGGATAAAAGGAAGTTGAGTTTAAGGTACAAACATACAGTGAAATAGAAGGAATAAGTTCTAGTGGTCTATAGCATAGTGGGTGATTACAATTTATTACAACTTATTATATTTTTACAACGAACAAGAGAGAGACTTCTGAATATGCCCAATACAAAGAAATGATAAATGTATAAGGGAATAGAAAGGCCCAATATCTTGATTTGATCATGTTACCTTAAATTCGTTTGCCCATAAATATTTACAATTAATAATAATAACAGCAATAAAGGAGAAAAGTAGGACTTCCTCAAAAAAAAAGACTAAGCAAAGATCATCTAACTACAGAGGAAGCAATGGGAGTGACAGAACTGCCCACAAGCCAAGGAATGCCAGCAGCTACCAGAAGCTGGAAGAGGCAAGGAACAGATTCATGCCTTTCAAATTTCTGGTCTACAGAACCATGAGAGAATAAACTGTTGTTGCTTTAAGCCTCCCAACTTTGTTTTAATGTGTTATAACATCTCAGGTAACTAATCCGCTTTCCAAAAATCCACCAAAATAATGAGGCCAGATACACACCTAGCAGGCATCCACTTCAGGTTAATAACCAAAAAGAACTGCAAGGCACTCTCAAGAAGCTTCGGGCGGATTTCCATCCTTGGCTCTCTCTTTTCCTTATCATTCTCCTTTATAAAAATCAGAGTATTAACTTATCAGCTGAGTAGCTGACTCGGACTACTTTATTAGTAGTACAACAAACTAGAGTTTAAGACTTACAGGTCCTGAGTTTATAGGCAACTTCAGTTAGACAAAGCCAGACAAATGACTCCATTGTAAGAAAAGACAGAAATATGTGCTCTAACATGTTATCCTAAGGATCAGGAGTGCTAAAATCCAAGTTTTTTTTTCTAATGATGTTCTATGTCTACTTAGGAGAAGGCTTAGTTTTTCTAGGTCTTGATTTCCTCTTTTGTAAGAGAGTTAATTGGATGTATAGATCTTAATCTTATTAACTGAATAATCATAATCCAGGACTGGTACAAAGTGGGTGTTTAATAAACATCTGTGGCTACTTGCATAGGTGGGTACCTAGTGCCTTCCCTGTGATAACAGAAAATACAATGCCAGAGGCTGTCCCAGGAAGAGGAACACCAAAGCAAAACAGAACAAAATGACCTGCATCTCCTACCTACCTATTGTGGATAGTGTATCCACAAACCATCTAGCCCAGATTTTGTCTAATAGTTCACAGCCTGTATAATGTTTTTTCAGGGAGAGCAAACTGGGTGTTCTTTATCAGAAGTTTATTATTTGTTGTTGCTTAAAACATTCCTTATCTCCCTTAAGTACCAATGTAGTGTTAATTAAAATAAGAAACTTAATTTATAACTAGGACTTGATGAAGTAATTAGAAACAAATGCTGTATTGCATTTGAATGCTTTCCTTATTTTTAGCATGTCAATTGATTCTTTTAAATCATTCTATTTAGTTGAATTTCAGTGGATCAATTTCAGGTATTTTTCCATTGAAAATGACAGCAGAGAGAATTGCCTAGCAATGAGACATTAAGCAATGAAATTAGTAGTTGGTTGGGCTATTTTTCATGAACTCTCTTGCTATTTTTTAAAAGCCATAATCCAGCTTTCAGGAAGGAAATACAGTGAGTTATGTCCCATTCTACCTGCATCAATTAATCAATAAACATGTTGTCAAGGCAGGGCTGAATTTGAAAGGGACCAAGTTACTCTTTCACAATCATGGCCTTGAAAAGAATCAGAGGGCACACAATTTATAATATCTTTTGGATAAAATACTGATACTAATTTAATACACAGTTAGATAAGAGATCTGTGGTAAAAATCTTTTCCATCACAAAGGAGCAGGAGAGTCCAGACATTTCATTTCTTTTTAGGTTCATCTGGAGATACAGTCAAGAAAAATGGGATGCGTCCCACATACTTCTCTGGCAAGCTATTCAAATCTCAACCACTGCTTACAGTACAGTCCTTTTTTTTTTTTTTTTTTTTTTTTTTTTTTTCACCTTGCGCTTGCAAGGCAGGCCACAGAACTGCTGAACTAAATCCCCAGCCCTAAAGTCTTTTTAATTATACTCTCATACATTGTTATCCATAAAATACATACAAATGCTAATCTTAGTCACTGAATTAAACTGAGTATACTTTAATAAATCTGTCTTCTCTCCCTCAAATTAATTTTTCATACCTGTTAAATCTGGTCCTTGGCAAAGTGGTCCTTAGTAAAAATTGGGTTAAAATAAAATCAACTCTAAACTATAAATTACTCCTTCCTTGTCAGAAGCTGGACCCCTTTTCCAGATAATCAGTTGTTTTTAACCATTATCCAGAATGTCCTTCATGCTGTTAGACCCTGTACCCCGATCCTGAATCAACTCATAGTTCTCTGTTCCTCACTCTTGGGTTGATTTCTGAATCCCTCTCACTGCCTGGTTCTTAGGAAATGACATCTCTCTCTCTCTGGTTTCACCAATCATAGGCTAGTGTGTCTTCTGTTCATCAGGCTCTGGATCCTTAAGAAATGACCATTCCCTAATAGTCACCTATCTGTACCACATCACCAGATACCAAGAGTGAAAAAATTAAAACCTTTGCCATTGGGCTAGGCTTCTTGAAGATAGAAATAGAGCTATATTCAGAGTTAAATGCAGAGATCCATGAATCTTTTAAGTTCTTTTATTTAAGTCACCATTTTTGGATGAGGTCTTGAAAGAGTTGGGAGATGCTAAACTAAGTTCTCTGGGAAATGCAGATCCTTAAAAGAAGAATTATCATAATCAGTTCTAATCACAGGAAAATTTAGGTCATTGGCACTCACATTAGCTTAACCCCTTGTTGAACAACCTCAGACTTCAAAAACAAAACAAAACAAGACAAAACAATAAAAAGCCAATCACTAGGCAAAATATTCCCAAACAGTATAACAATAGCCCATCTCCTAAATTTTAGTTTCTTTCACGGGATAGAATGTTTCACTATGCAGATGACAAGGACAAATCTTCCCTGGTGAAGCCCAGAGGAGATGAAACAGTATAAGAAGTTGGCTCTAGGAGTTCAGACTTCTCCAAGATTCCTCTCCTACTATTCCAGAATATCCTTACCTAAAGAACAGAGGAGAGTTTGTGACTGTGTCGTTGTAATCCCTGCACTTGAATCTTAAAGAATGAGCCACTAGACCCCTGGACCCAAGGACACTCACCTTGGGTCATTCCAAGGATATTAGGACAGAAGTAAAGGGAAAATTAGTTCTTTAACTGAACAAGAGAAAATTGAATAATGAAGATAAGAGGAATGGTGGGAGGGGACAAAGAGAGAGAGCAGTTGGAGAGAAATGGCTTGAATGAGGCAGACAGGCAGAATCGCTTTTACCTTGAGAGGCAAAATCCCTGTTGGGTCCAAATGGGCAAGATTTCTCTTCCTTGAAAAATTGGATGTTTATTTTCCTTCTTTCCCCCCATCCTTATATATCTGATGTGCTTATCTGGCCCTGTCTCTGAGTCCTATAGGTCTCCCACACTCACTGGATGACTTCTTGTTTGGTTCTATCTTTCTGTATTCAAATCCAGTCTAAAAGTATTTTAAAAAAATGAAAATCAAAGCAGACATAACTCAGTAAGATAGTGGGACTTAAGGAAATTTAATATCCAGGTCAAACTGAGCTCAACCGACAATAGGAACACATTTACTCTATATCCAGTTAGACGTTGCTCCTTGGCCTTTTGGCTAAGATCAAGTGTGGTATCTATATCAGTTAGATACTGCAAAGATGATGATGTTGTTTTCCAAGAATACACTTAAAAGTAGGCAGTAGTCAAAGTCTGGTGGTTTGCTAATGAGCTTTGTGACCATAGGCAAATCATTTAACTGTTCCGTGCCATTTACATTTGCTTTCCTGTCTTTAAAATACAAATGATATCCTCATCCCATTTTGGTTTGTGCCAACAGTTTTTATTCGGCTCATGTCACTGAATATATAAACTATATTAAAAAGACATACCATAGTGAGTCATCCTAACCCAACTCCCTTCCCTGTTCCTTAATATTGGGGGCTGCTTAGGAGCTAAGCTGAAGCTCAAAATCTTTCAAGAAGGCTGTCTTATTCAGGAAGAAAAACCTGAACAACACATAGCTTTTTTCTCAACCACTGCATTCTTTGAGAGTTTAACAAACCCATGGACCCAACACAGACAGATGTTACTATGAGATTACTGGTGTGTGTGAGGGGTGGGAAGCTCACACAACAAGGGACAAAGACGGCTGTGAAGACTCAATGGCGGAGGTAGCCTCCCATAATTCTTCTGAGATCAGGGCTTGGGCTTGGTTCCAGGAAAGGACTATGGCTGGCTGCCACTTTGCCTTACACCTCCACTTCACTGGAAAAACTGGAAAATACCTTTGCCCTGTCCCTCTTCTATGTGCCAGACTTGCCAAGGGAAATGCCTGGAAGTTTGTAATTTCTAGAAAGATTAAACAAAAGACAAAAAGCTGGGTCAATAAAAGTTCACACAAACAAAACACGAAACCAGTCTTGGGGTGGCATTTCTTTCTTTTCCCACTAAAGAATACAAATACGTGTTTCTACTCCCTGGGCGCTCCCGTTTCTGAGCACTCATTCCATAGTCTGCTACTTGGCTGCAGATAAGTATGATTTGCTAAATTATTGGGTTGTGCATAGAAACACACACACATGTACATTAGGGCCCACCCTGAGTGTCAAAAATTTCCTTGTCACATTGAGAAAATTTAATGACCTTGCCTGCTATGTAGATGGTAAAAATTGGATTAGGATTTGGATGTACCTCTGACTGTCGAACTGGTATAAGTTAGTACATTCTTTATCTCTCCACTCTGAAGCAATGTTTGTGACTCATTCCTCACACGTTTTAGTCTGAAAGCATCTGAAGTGATTTAGAATCGGAGCAGGAGGACTTCATTCCCGGCAGCACTTGAACTTTCTTCTCACGCAGAGCTTGTGAAACTTTTGCTACAGCTGCCCACACTGACTCTCATTTGTGACATGCGGCTTTCTGGAGCTATCTCAGATGGGGTCCTGTCTGTGGCTGCTTACCACAAAGTGGAAATTCATCACGAGGCCTCTGGGAAAGTGAGCAAAGAGAATGTCAAGCAGAAAAATATTGCCGCCTTAAAAAGTTCAGCAATTTACAGAGTGTGAGTATACTTTCTTAGGAACTTCAGGGTTTGAAAGAAGTTTTAAAATATTTTTACTTATCAAATACTTTTCTACAGTCTTATTATGGGCAGACACTATTAGTGCCTTATACTTACTAACTTGTTCAATTCTCATCAAATTTGAGGAGAGAAATACTATTATCTCTGTTGTGAAGATGAAAGAGTTGATGCACACAGATTAAGTCATTTTTGTTCAAAGTCACAAATCTAATTAGTTGCAGGTATAATATTCAAACCTAGATGTTTCTGCTCCAGAATCCATACTCTTGAGCAAACGATTAAATTCAGTAAACTTCCAAGCATTAAACATGACTGTAGTCCCTTTTGATCTTAACTTTTATTAGCACTGTACTCATGTTATGATATGTTTAGATAATTAAAACTTAGAATTTGGCATTAATATATGTCTATTTATAAAGAAACAGAAGCCAGGCATGGAGGCATGTGCTTTAAGCTTGTTTCTTCCCTCAGGGTTGCAGATCCCCGTGCTATCTTTTTCTAATGAAAATACATACTTTAGTACAACCGTAGCTGGCTGTGGATATCCATAGCTGTGCTGGGGGAACACAGGAAGCGATCTTTTGGTACCATGAATGGCAGCAAGGTGTATGCAGTGTCAAAGTGTAAATGAGTTTACCTACATTATGTCCCGTGTTACATTTTTTTGTATTTATAACTTGTTTTATTAAATTTTAAAAATCTTTTATGTAGGATTAGTGTAATTCAGTACAATACTGCATAAAATTTGCTTTTATGATTTGGGAGGGAGTTGAAAGTGAGTCATCAGGTGACTTGGCTGTTGATGATGACTTGGGTCATGTTAGCCAAAGAAGTCAACAAGATAGGACAGAGAAGTAAAGAAGGAAGACCTGGATTCAGATGAAAATGAAAACAGTAATGTAAATAAATAGTTAACTAGTCCAAATGCTACAAAAGTATGTGTACCTGAATGGTCTGATGTTAGAACTAGGCCTAAAAATGTTATTTGGTTCTTGCCAAGGGTAAAACCTATTGGGCAGAATGCCAACACTGCAATTCAATGTTGGAAATTGTTTTTTAATAGACAATATGCTACAAAATGTTTTAAAATACACTGTTAATTAAATAAAAGTAAAACATTCTAGGGCTGGAGATTTAGCTCAGTGGCACCACACCTGCCTGGCAAGCACAAGGTCCTGAGTTTGATTCCCAGTACTGAGAGTAGGGGGAAGTAAAAAATTCTATATACATAGATAGCAATGCTCAAACATATATTTATCATGACATCTCACTATCTGAACTAAAAGCCTTCATAGCACAACTTTGTCATTCTAATCATCATATTCTGAAGGATTTATGGAGAAGAGTCAGATACGGCATTGAGATTTTTGGAACAATAACAACACTCAAGAGATTTGGTTTCTTTCAAAATTGCCTATATTTTGGTGACAAAAAAGACCCACCAAGAAAGAAAAAAAAAAACCCAACAGTTTAACTTCTTTTCCCTCATTGTTTTGAAAGTTGCGTTTCAAACCGTCAAGCAATTTATACACTATCCAAATACATGACAATTGACAATTTTTGTGGTTGTTGAAGCTTTTGGCAATATATGCTAAATAAACTTTCCAAACATAGTATAAAAGTATATGCCCTGGTAAATGTGAAGATATTTTATACTTTGAATTTAGAAATTTATCCTGAAACTTAGCCACTAGATGGTTGTGAGTAATAAACCATATGACACTGTGAACAGGCTTCTTGTACCTATTTCAAAAAGTAACCCAAATATCATATTACACAGTCGGTTCACTAGTTACCAATCTATGTTACATTTGCCAAAGAAGATCAGTTGACCAACACAGAAACTATTTTCAAGAAAAAGCTGAGATTCCTGAAAAAATGTTGCAAGTTCACAATAGAGCGATGTATAGTACAATCTCTGGATTTCAGGAAGACATAACCTTGGCCTCCTAAATAGTGAAGAAAAACAAAGTCATGTCAACATTATAGCATTATACCATGATGATAAGATTGATAGTGAAGCTGGCTTTGGTGATGCGCACCTGTTATCCCAGCACTCAGGAGGCTGAGGAAGGAAGATCTTGTGAACTGAAGATCAGCCGTGCTACACAGTGATTTCCAAGTTACTCTGGACTACACAGTGAGAGTCTGCCTCAAAACAAACAAACAAAAGAACATTTATAGTGAATCTTCAACACAAATGAAGTCAGCAATGGTCACATTTTACTACAAAATGAGAGATGGAGTAGATGTTGGCAAGGTATGCGGCGACTCTGATGTCACTGAAAACACAGAGCATTGGCCGATGGTTGTGTTTTCCTTGATCCTAAACATGTCAGGCGTAAGTTGCTTTAGAGTTTGCAAAGAAAATAACAAGTATAAAGTATCACAGAGAAATTTTCTTGTAGGATTGAGACTGGGATTGATAAATAATCAATTAAAACAAAGGAAAAACAGTATGGACCTGTCCAAAGAACTCCTCGAAAGAATTCTGGAGCAGATCAGTGGAAGGTGAAACAACACAAGAACCTTCTAAGAAAACAGGTAGGCCAGCAAGATATCAAGGATCTTCTACCAAAGAAGACAGGAAAATAAAACGTACATGAAGAATAGTGGCAATAGTTCTTCTCTAAATGTCTTGTAGAGTTCAGCAGTGAAGCCATCAGGGCCTGGGCTTTCTTGTTGTTGTTGTTGTTGGTAAATTTTTAATTAAGTTTTCAATTTCACTGATTGTAATTGGAGTGTTTAGAATTTTTATATCTTCTTCATTCAACTTTGGTAATTTATATGCATCTAGAAAGCTGTCCATTTCTTCTGTGTTCTCCATTTTATTAGAGTACAGGTTCTTGAAATAGTTATTGATGATCCTTTGGATTTCTGCTGGATCTGTTGTGACTTCACCTTTTTCGTTTCTAATTTCATGAATTTGAGCCTTTCCTTTAGTAAATTTTTAATTAAGTTTTCAATTTCACTGATTGTAATTGGAGTGTTTAGAATTTTTATATCTTCTTCATTCAACTTTGGTAATTTATATGCATCTAGAAAGCTGTCCATTTCTTCTGTGTTCTCCATTTTATTAGAGTACAGGTTCTTGAAATAGTTATTGATGATCCTTTGGATTTCTGCTGGATCTGTTGTGACTTCACCTTTTTCGTTTCTAATTTCATGAATTTGAGCCTTTCCTTTTATTGATAAGGTTGGCTAAGTGTTTATCAATTTTATTTATTTATTTGAAAAACAAACTCTGATTTTGATTTTTTCGTATCATTCTCTTTGTCTCTATTGCACTGATCTCTGCTCTGATCTTTATAATTTCCTCCCTTGTATGAGCTTTGGGTTTCTCCTGCTCTTCTTTTTCTAGGAGCTTAAGATTCACCATTAGGTTATTAATTTGAGCTCGCTCTGTTTTCCTTGTGTGGGCATTCACTGCTATGAATTTCCCATGTAAAACTGCTTTCATTGTATCTCATAGATTCCTGTGTGTTGTACTGTCATTATCATTAAATTGCAAAGACTATCTAAATAAGAAATTGAGTCAGGTGAACAGTAAAATTATTATGAAGAATTGGAAATTAGGACATTTTGCGGGTGGTGGCACAGGACTAGGGACAGACTGGGGGGTTTATTCAGTTGGGAAGGAACAGACTCAGCAAGTATTTTGAGACACTTGTTATGCAAACTGGATGAATGGTTTGTGTCTTTGCAACTTCAGTCATGTCGAACTTCAAAACTGAGACTGGACTGCATTCACAGCTGCAAGGCTAAATCACAAACAGTACCGTGTAGCAGTGAGAAGCCTGTCCGAACAGTGCAAAAAGTGCGATTTTTCAGAACTTGATGGACCAATATATAAATTTTTACTTTGTAACTGGCTATTTGTCTTTGGCAAGTTACTTAACTTTTTTGAAATTCAACGGAAAAGACTTTACTTACTTGAGATGGGTGAAGCACGAGTACGGAGTTCAGACAAAACAGGTTTTCTTGCACCTTTTCGTCTCTTTCTCCAACTCTAGTCAAAAGAAAGATGGGTGGGTAGAGCCTGCAGAAGACTGTATGAATTCTAAGAGTATACCTAAGGCTGTAGCTATAAGACTAAACAGGTTTCTGTTAACATCCACTGCAATAGGAGAGTACTAAACATAAGCTGAATAAAAAAAATTCATGGTGTCAGTGTGAGCAATACTTGCGTATGGAACATGCTGTTCTCTTGTGGAAACTGCTTTGGGTATCATAATTGAAGTAAAGGTTATTTTTGTGGTAGTTTTGTTTGTATTTCTGTTGTAGTTCACATAGAAATTTATTTCTGCTGTCACTTTTTTTATTTAGTAGGAAAACAAACAGTTAATATAGAAAATGTTGATGTTTATTCTTTCTGTTTCTTTCTCTCTCTTTTTTTTTTCTGTACCAGGGATTGAACTTGGAGCCTTACATTTGCAAAACAGGCAGTGGCGCCACTGAGCGAAATCCCCAGTCCTATGTTCAGTGTAAACACTCAATATATATTTGATATTTTATTTTTTGATACTTCATTTTCCTGTGAAGTGCACATTGTATAATATAATAGGAAGCTCCTGACGAAAGAGGAAGGCAAGCGATGTGCCAAGTGTGGCCTGTCAAACAGGAAAGGAGGGCAGAGCACATGCGCTGTCACTGTAAACGAGATTGCGAACAAAACATGCTGTCATTGTGTATGTTTGAATTGAATAATGACGTGTTCTAGAAATAGGCAAATTAAGGCCATGTACAGCCTACAGCTTGTTTTTATACAGTTCATTAGCTGACAACAATTTTTACCTTTGGATAAAAGTAACAAGACAGGGCCAGGAATGTAGCTTAGTGGTGCAGTGCCTGCCTGGCAAGTGCGTGGTGCTGAATTTGATTCCCAGTATATCTATCTATATATCTATCTATCTATATATCTATCTATATATATACATACATACATACAAGACACTGTGTTAAATGATCAAAATATATGATGTATGATTATATTTTTAAAAACATTTTATGGTAAAGGACAGAATTTCATTGATCCCCTCAAAATACTCCCCCTTGAGTCAAACACTTATCTCTTGTTCTTTTCACCTTCTGGAGCAGGTCTGGAAGGTCTCTTTCCTTAGAGTCTTTACGACGTATGATTAAAACACAGCAAATGCTGCTGCCAAGTGCCATCTAACGGAAAGGCAGGCTCACGAAAATATTAGAGTGTCTCTATTTACTTTATCCGTGGGTGTGGTACCATGTGACTTCTGGGTCTTCCCCAAAGTCAAAATGACCAGAAAAGGTAAAAGTTTTGCCTTGATTCAAGATAGAGAGGCAGCTGATTAAAGACACTCATGAAAGGTAAGTTTTAGAATGGCTTTAGAAAGTGAGAAGAGGGGCAAGGTGTGTCATAAGTGAGGAGAGGGATTAATGGTAATGTCTGTAACTGGAACACACACACAATGTTTAAACATTCGCCGTATTTTTCAATCACACCTCGTATGTATCATACATACTGCCATCTATGCTACTTTACAGAAGTTGCTAGCCACCTACATTAGACTATACAATTTGAATGGTGATGTTTTTATTACAGACTGTTTTTTAAAGCACCTTTAGATTCACAATAACATTTAGAGAAATGTATGGGTGTTTCCCATATACTCACTGTCTTCACACATGCATAACCTCCGCATTATCTACATCTTCCAAGAAGAAATGTTTTATTATATTAAGATTATATTTTAAATATCAATGTTTTAAGATAGGAATTTGACAAAGATGGTAATAAATAAGCAAGTGGCCTGGAGATTTGCAGCTCTGATAAAGACAATTCATATAAAATCCATAAATAATACTCATGACTCTTGGTGGCCTGCCTTGCAAGCGCAAGGACCCGAGTTTGATCCCCGGTACCAAAAAAACAAACAAACATAAAAACCAAAAAAAAAAAAAATACACATGATTCTAACTGACAGAACCAGGGTCAATTAAATTTAATGCCAAAGGCTGTTAAGGAGAGAAATAATTGTTGAATATTAAAGATGTGAGAGAAGTAACATCTGTGATTCAATGTTCATTTAATATAAAATTTATGGTATACATTTTATTTTTTTTTTCCTCATTGAGTTTATTGGTACATTTTAGGTATACAGTACAATTACATTCATTATTGGGATCTTGTACCTTTACGTGACAGGTCTTGGTTCTCATTTTTTCCCTTGTCCCTGCCCTCCCTTCACCCCCTCTTTACCTCCCCATTTACAAACACTTCATTTCCATTTTTTCATTTTCTCCTATTTTTTTCTTTTCCCTTATTATCTTTTCCCTATTCTTCCCACTTTCCCTACACCTTTAGCCCTTTTCTTCCTATTTCACATTGTTAATTATATTATTAGGATCTTGTATACCATTATAGTTTATTCACACCAGAGAAACTATTCAGTATTTACACATGTGTGACTTATTTATTTCACTTAGGGGTATATCCTCAATATGTATCCATTTTCCTATGAATGAATCTAATTTCTCATTCTTAATTGGCATACATTTTAGAATAGAGTAATTTTCAATTTCCTCAGGAGTTTATGTATTTTTAACTTTTTCTTCAGCTTGTTGATATAATTTTATAACTCAAGCTTAAATTTCTATCCTGTTTCTCCAAATTAATAACCAATTAAACATCAAGCATTAAAATAATCAATTGATTCTATGAGAGAAAAGCTATTAGGTAAAATATTAATGGAAAAATATGAAAATATTTGGGACTATATTAAATATTTACTATCTATAGCCTTCAATAAATTGACAGTGTGGCCAAAGTTTTTATTGCTCCTATTGCTGCCATTAGAAGTAGACACCAAAATAGTCACTGCATTGGGTATGAATAAATTAACCTTTCTAATGAATATTATTTCATTTAGTGAATTTTCTCTTGCCATCTTGAATACTTACACAAAATATTAACTTTTAGAAAATTCAATGTGTATAGAATGATAGCCAATTATTTTGCATAAAGTTAGGACTAGGGTTATATAGTTATTTATTTGAAGGCAACCAATGAACAAGTGCAATTCATTGATACCCTATTTGCACCAGTACAATATACTTCTTTCTGTAAATGGTAACAATTGGCCTTTCTTTTTTTGAGAACTCCTTTTACCCCAGAAATCATATGTGGCAGTGTGGATGGATCTGACAATCAAGGTACCCTGGCTTCACTTAACAGAAGTACACACTAGACCTATGGGATGGACTCTCTTTTGAAAAGAATGACTCACAAAAGGAAAAACAACCAATGCCCTGGGGAGAGTCTGCTTGCTGATCAGGACGGATGAGCTCTGCTTCTTGCTCTCTCTTACTCTGGCCGTCTACTTTCTTGAATTTGGTAAAATACCTTAAGTATTGCCAACCAATTTTATTTTATATTTTTCTCCAAAACACACACACCTGGATTTATCTCAAGTTAACCAGAGGCATTTTCTTTTGTTGTTTATATCCCACCTGAGCAGATTCACTGAGGTTCACACAAATATGGAAGTGAAGCTTAACAAGCAACACAGCATTTTGAATTGTGTTTAAAAGACAAAAATATAAAAGTTAGCACAAATTATTTTACTGTCTTTTAATATAATAAATATGTACGCATATTTCCCAGATTTGCCTAATTTAAGCTACAAACTCTTTTAAGCTGTGCATATCTTGTTTCAGTCACAGGAGACATCACAAATTGTTTTGTGTGTATTGATGTTAAGCCAGCATTCCAGTGTGACCTACTTGGCTAGGGAAAAGTCCTCTCCAGCCTTCTGGCATTTATTAGGTCAATTAAATTTAATGCCAAAGGCTGTTAAGGAGAGAAATAATTGTTGAATATTAAAGATGTGAGAGAAGTAACATCTGTGATTCAATGTTCATTTAATATAAAATTTATGGTATACATTTTATTTTTTTTTTCCTCATTGAGTTTATTGGTACATTTTAGGTATACAGTACAATTACATTCATTATTGGGATCTTGTACCTTTACGTGACAGGTCTTGGTTCTCATTTTTTCCCTTGTCCCTGCCCTCCCTTCACCCCCTCTTTACCTCCCCATTTACAAACACTTCATTTCCATTTTTTCATTTTCTCCTATTTTTTTCTTTTCCCTTATTATCTTTTCCCTATTCTTCCCACTTTCCCTACACCTTTAGCCCTTTTCTTCCTATTTCACATTGTTAATTATATTATTAGGATCTTGTATACCATTATAGTTTATTCACACCAGAGAAACTATTCAGTATTTACACATGTGTGACTTATTTATTTCACTTAGGGGTATATCCTCAATATGTATCCATTTTCCTATGAATGAATCTAATTTCTCATTCTTAATTGGCATACATTTTAGAATAGAGTAATTTTCAATTTCCTCAGGAGTTTATGTATTTTTAACTTTTTCTTCAGCTTGTTGATATAATTTTATAACTCAAGCTTAAATTTCTATCCTGTTTCTCCAAATTAATAACCAATTAAACATCAAGCATTAAAATAATCAATTGATTCTATGAGAGAAAAGCTATTAGGTAAAATATTAATGGAAAAATATGAAAATATTTGGGACTATATTAAATATTTACTATCTATAGCCTTCAATAAATTGACAGTGTGGCCAAAGTTTTTATTGCTCCTATTGCTGCCATTAGAAGTAGACACCAAAATAGTCACTGCATTGGGTATGAATAAATTAACCTTTCTAATGAATATTATTTCATTTAGTGAATTTTCTCTTGCCATCTTGAATACTTACACAAAATATTAACTTTTAGAAAATTCAATGTGTATAGAATGATAGCCAATTATTTTGCATAAAGTTAGGACTAGGGTTATATAGTTATTTATTTGAAGGCAACCAATGAACAAGTGCAATTCATTGATACCCTATTTGCACCAGTACAATATACTTCTTTCTGTAAATGGTAACAATTGGCCTTTCTTTTTTTGAGAACTCCTTTTACCCCAGAAATCATATGTGGCAGTGTGGATGGATCTGACAATCAAGGTACCCTGGCTTCACTTAACAGAAGTACACACTAGACCTATGGGATGGACTCTCTTTTGAAAAGAATGACTCACAAAAGGAAAAACAACCAATGCCCTGGGGAGAGTCTGCTTGCTGATCAGGACGGATGAGCTCTGCTTCTTGCTCTCTCTTACTCTGGCCGTCTACTTTCTTGAATTTGGTAAAATACCTTAAGTATTGCCAACCAATTTTATTTTATATTTTTCTCCAAAACACACACACCTGGATTTATCTCAAGTTAACCAGAGGCATTTTCTTTTGTTGTTTATATCCCACCTGAGCAGATTCACTGAGGTTCACACAAATATGGAAGTGAAGCTTAACAAGCAACACAGCATTTTGAATTGTGTTTAAAAGACAAAAATATAAAAGTTAGCACAAATTATTTTACTGTCTTTTAATATAATAAATATGTACGCATATTTCCCAGATTTGCCTAATTTAAGCTACAAACTCTTTTAAGCTGTGCATATCTTGTTTCAGTCACAGGAGACATCACAAATTGTTTTGTGTGTATTGATGTTAAGCCAGCATTCCAGTGTGACCTACTTGGCTAGGGAAAAGTCCTCTCCAGCCTTCTGGCATTTATTTGATCTGTGTGAATTCTGTTTGCTAATGTTGATGCAGACAAACAGCAGTGAAATGACAGTAAACATCAAGTGTTTCCACATACTATCACCACAAAAAACAGTTAAGCAATAGCACTCTCCTCTAATGTTGAGTATATGGAACATATGCAGCCTAAATTTTTTTCTCTAATTTTCCACAGAGGATTTTATTTCAACTTTATGTTTAAGAAGTTGCAGAGAAGGCTAAGAGGCTTGGAAAAGGATCACCTTTATGAAACAATGATGGCTTATATTTATAATGTTTATTCTTACTTATGTCTAAGTCAGCTCTTCTTAACAAGCAAAAAGGAAAACATTCTCTCTGTGACCCAGATGAAAGAGCTGAGACTCCAAAAGCAAAAGTTAACTTGTCTAAGCTCACTCTTTATTTATGAAGACACAAGGTTGAAATTTGAACCAAGATATCTCTGTCAACAAATCCCATGCTTTTAGCTGTTCACTGTTTAATTTCTGTTACAGACTATCTACTCTGTTCACCAGCCCATGTAAGAACATCTATGGGACACACAAAAACATTGAACACAAAATACCGTTGTAAAACCAATTCAGATGAGAGGCTGGGTTGGTTATATTTGAAGAAAATAAATTGATTAGAATATGTATCTTACAAATTCTAGTCTGTACTTTCTTAAACTGCTCAGTGACTTAGAACTCTCAAGTTTAGTGTGTAATATTTTTGGCTCCTAAAGAGGCAGGTGAAGAATACCTTTCAATAATAAAATATAAGAAATCCAAATAAGAAACTGAACATTAAAAAAATAAATGTACCATAATTTTATCTGCTGCTGTCATAAACCAGGGTTGAAAATGATCACTAAATATAAAAATTTTCTAGAAGCTTAAAAGCTGATCTCTTAGAAGTTGAGAGTAAAATAATCTTTTGGTAGTGTCTGGAAAGGGCAGGGAAACAGTGAGAAGCAGATGAAATGATTATTGAGTACAGGGAGAGGAGCTATAATTTCTACCCTTGTGTAAGACAATATGGTGACTATAGTGGACAACAACTAATAGGACATTTCAATATAGGTACTAGAGAGGATTTTTGGATATCCCAATGTAAAGATGACATTGTTCAAGGTGACAAATATACCAATTACCCTAATATGGTAGGTATACATTATATATGTGTGTTGAAACGTCACGTTTTACCTCATAAATACATGTAATTATTATGTCTTAATTTAAAATATTAAAAACAGAAATTCCTGGAATACTAGCTTTTTTCAAGTGTGCCAAGTGCAGGATATGGAGAATGGGTATAGGACACCAGCGGAACAAGAATATCAATTCATGTCATAAAGAAAAGCATTTTCACTGAAAGTTAAGTTGAGTAGAAATTCAAACTAAGTATCTGTAGGACTGCCTTCTCTAGCTGTGACTGTGTATGTTTTCTGGTCTTTCCCAGTGTAAGGAGTCAGGGTCACATTTTGGGGAAATAAGGTGTCATCTCCTGGGGCTGACTTTGGAGTCTCAATGATTTATCTCCTTAAGTGTGAGGAGAGGGCAACCCATCTGCATTCAAAGCAAGAATCTCAGCTAATTAGCTGACTCAGAGGTCAGACCCAACAGGCTATGAAAGCAATGACAACTGGAAAATGCTTAAAAAGAAAAAACAAGGTGGATTTAATAAATTCACATTAATAGTAACCTTTATTAAGCTCTGTGTCAAGCATGCCAAATATTATCAAAATCAGTGCTGCCAAAAGCTCTGTGAAGTTGTTTTATCTCTCAGTGTTATCGTGTAGATCTGGAATGTTCCCAAAGGTCCAGGTGTCAAAGCCATTTTCCCCAGGGTGGCACTAGGAAGGTAGGAGGTGGTGCAGTTGTTAGGAGGTAGAGCTCAGTGAGTTGTGAGGTCGCTGGGTCATGCCAGAGAGGGACAACTGAAGCACTGCAGTCTCTCCTGGTCTTTTACTTCTTGGCCAGGCGGTGATGAGTTTTTCTAAGCCTGGCCTTCCCATGATGATTTCTTCCTCATCACAGCCAAAACACAAAAGGCCCACTGGATCGTAAACTGAAGTGTCTAAAAATTGTGAGCCAACATACCTTTTCTTTTTATAAATTGATTATTACAAGTATTTGTTATGGAAATGTGAAACTAATTCATAATCCAGTTTTCTCTACAATGAGCACAATATCATCTCCATCCTACAGTTATTGTGAAGACTGGGTTAATATCTGTCAAATGTTCAGGATGGGGGCATGCTGCATAATAGGCCCTTAATACGTAGGAACTGTTACTATTTCCTTCTTTTAAAGATGGAAAAACTATGCCTTGGCTTCACTGAATTAACTAGTAAGTGGGTAAGTGGGAGACCTGGATTTGCTCCTCCAGGACTAGAAGCCGTGCTTGAATCTCTAGCCAGGAAACAAGGTTTCTTCTCCAAGATGACTGTAAATGGCAGGTACTGCAAACATGCACCAATAAAAAAAAGTGAAAAAACAAAGCACCTAAAAATGATTATTTTTATGAGAAATGGTGCAAGTTTATTATCACAAGAGTTGAAAAGAATGGAGATGAACTTTTGCGTGAAAGCCACTGACACTTCGGTTAAGCTCTGACCTGCCCACTGAAAAGTTCTACTTTGATAGATGTCTCAGGTTTGGCTCCCACTGAAGTCACCCAACTGCTTGGCTCAGTAATGCAATCAGGTGACTCTTGTCTATGAGAAGCCCCAGGTGGGTGATGTTAAAACACAAACAAAATTTTTAATTTTTCAGAACTAAAGGCACAGATCTCCTTAGACCTTAAAAAAAAAGGAGATGAAAGACACACACTGTATTATTTTTACATTAATAAAAACGAATACTTGAACTTGAAACTTCACATATACTCTTTTGGAGAGAATGTGTGCCCTAAAGGGTGAGGGAGGACAGATCTGCTTCCGTTTCTTTTTAGGTGCTTCAGTTTTCACCTTAAGCATCATCTCCTGTCTTCCAGGGCACCCTTCAGCTTCAAGCACAGACCTTTCAGCCTTCTGGCATAGACTTTTCAGCCTGCCATTGCAGTCCCATCAGCCTTCTGATACAGACTCACACTGGACACGGCAGTGAGCTCTAAGCATTTGACTAGATCTTTTGCATCTCCAGTGTGCAGACAGCCCTTCTGAACCCTTCCACATACAACTCCGTGGGTGGCCATTAAAAGTCAATCTTGTAAATTCTTATATATTTGTATGTCTTGTGTCATATCTGTTTTTCTAATCAACACTGACTGATACGCTCAGCATTCCACTGAACTGGACAGTTCATTCAGTTGTTCTTGCATGAGCTTTGGCTATTAATCGTCACACTCTCATGGTGCTCCTCCAGTTAATCCTAGAATCAAAGGGAATGCAATAAATTAGTTTTTAAGTAGAATGAGAAGTTAGATTTTTTATATAATGGAAAGTTTGTACTACAGTGCTTCCACCCAACAACTAGGTTTAGAACTCCTCAAATCAAAGATAAAACATGCAAGAGAAAGAGCTTCAGTTTGTGAAATGCTTGGTAAGATATACTACTATGAAAAAGGCCATTGTTGTTGTTTCCTTGTGAGTTTACAAATTTTAATTTCCAAGCAAAAATCTTTTAAATGAAGTACATCATCTTTCTTTTTTTTATGAAACATGTTTGTCAACTTTCCATCTCTAGAGTGAAATACCCAAGATAACTAATTTATTAAGAGAAAATGCTTATTTTAGCCCACAGTTTTGGTAATTCCTGTCATGACTGATTATCCCTATTGCTTTGGTAGAGTGGTGAGGTAGCACATTATGGAAGAAGTGTGTTGCAGAACAAAACTGCTCACCTCATCAACCAGGAAGCAAAAGAGAAGGAGGAAAAGGCTGGATCCCACAGCATCCTCTGGCATCCATGATTAAGTGCCTCCCAGCAGGCCTACCACCTAAAACTTCTACCAGCTTCCAGGAGCACCACACAGGAGAGCAAGCATTTAACAAAATGGCCCTTTGGGAGACACATCCAAGCTTTGGTATTGTGTTTGAGCATTACAAGAGTTGCTTGTAATGGATTTTATATTCTATTCCTTATTCCACTTCTTGCTTTGGTTTCATTTCTTTGTGCCAGAATCCCCAAAACTGCCTCCAAGAACAAACATTTAATGAATATAGGGCTCACTCCTGTGCCCCCCATTTCCCGGCCATTGTATCTCTGCTTTGGGTCCTGTTGCCCAACTGCAAACTCTACATATCTTTTTGTAAATTTTACAGTTGCCTAAGGTAAGACAGCTACTCATCATGGCTGAAATAAAAAATTATCTGGTGTGGTTTTTGATCAACAGAAATAAAACCTTGAGAGTCATTTGAAAATTACCTTTTATTACCAGATTTGGATGGAGAAAAATTCAGTATCAACATTATAAGTATCTCATAGATATTCCTGAGGATTTACCAATTTAATTAGTCTTAATTGAGAACAGTCAACTGACTTAGGACATCACAGTGAATGAGTACTATAAAATAAAACAGAGAATAAAATAAGCCTGGGTGACTATTACTCCTAAAAGTCTCCATGTCACTAGATTTTAAAAATTTAGAATCTATTGTCCTAGCGTCTATTGTATAAACAAATTTGACTTTGCTAATTTTATTTTTTACCAAAATCAATGAACATTTTAATTAATGTACATTTTAATGTTTATTTAAGATGTCATCACACTGTATTGGAAAAAATAATGTCTAATACATCAATTAGAAATCAAGAACTTCCATAAGACATTTCTGACTGCTACCTCCCATATTAAATTCCTGAGAGTGAATCTTCCCACTCACTGCCTAACTCATGTTAACCTTCTTACCCATCCTGTAGCAGAAGGAACTGTACCCTTCACCTTGCAACTCATAGAAAAAAAATGTTTCCCCTCTTCTAAATTTAGTCTACTCTCAGAAGCAATCTTAGTTATCTCCAAATAAGGGTATGCATGTTAAAAATCATTTACAGAATAATAAGAGAACAACAACTTCTTAGAAAAAAATTCTAGTAGACTGTATTTGTAACAAAATGCAAACAATTTTGGAAAATGACTCTTGCCTGCATTGTTGAACTATTTAAATGAGGAAATTACTCAGAAATACGATGACTAGTAGCACTTTGGTCATGGTGATAACGAACTCAGATGTGTTTAGATGCTTCAAGAGTATTCGCTTAAGCTCCTATATGTTTGTTAGCTTTAATTCCTTCCCAGTTTTGTGTGCTCTTGTACATGTGAAAACTGATTCAGAAGAATCTATTACTTTCCTGTTCCTTTTAGGGAACATGTTTTGTTCATCTGTATCTATGCAAATATCACAGCCAATTGGCAGTAGGTCTCATGGAGTGAGGCGGAAAATTCTTGTTATGTACAGTATTTCCTTGCAGAACCCTAAGCTTGGAGTACCTGCATTCAGGAGAGGAATAATCTGTGGTCACGTGTTACCTTAGTTTATCCAGTGTACAACTGGTAACCAGTTTTCTGCTCTCACTGATAACTCAGATAGAAAGATAGTTTTGATTTGATCTTAATTCAAAATAATAATGTTGGGTACCATACCAAAATTGTTTTTAGGCTATTTATATCATGTAGTCAAAATATCAATCTTTATCTTGCTCTTCAAATATTTTTTCTAGAATTTCCCCATAGCATGCATCTATCTAAAGGACAGTCCCAGCTATGTGTGTGGGTGAGTAGTATGAATGCTGATTTGCTAGAAAAGGGAAATTTTCTGAGGCGGTCCCTTATTATAAAATATGATTTCTCTTTTTCCAATAGCCAGCAAAAGGGCTGCTTCTCGCTGCTGCAGAAAGAACAGTTGCAATAGGACAATCAGGCTGTATGAGCTGTATAGCACAACTATGTGAGAAATAGAAAAGCCCTGCGTGAACTTCTAAATAGTTGACTCAGCTAGCTGTTCCCATTCACGGCCAGAATCTGTATACTCAATACCTAAATCCCAAAGGAGATCTAGACTTAAGGCTTAAGAATAACAAGACTAGTACTTCAGGCTTTTTTCAGTATAAGTATTCAAACTTACTTCATAGACTTAGTGATCCTACAGACCAAATCAAATCAAATCAGCCCAACCCCCATCCGTCACATATGTACACATGCAGACACACACAAAAACATGCACATATGCACAATAAAGTATATCATTTCTAAGAGGGATAATCAGGACTAGACTGTCATGTGCTAATCATGGAAGGAAATCAATATACTTTTAAAATTTATATAGCAGGGATTTGAGGGTGGTCTGTTTGGGGCGTGTGTCTCCCCATTGGTTGCTAGGGTTGATTTGGCTGACAGGATCCACTGGAAGAGTTCCTCATTCTGCCCCAACACTCTATGGACATTTTTCCTGAAACTGCAAGCTTGACAGAGGAAGACGGCCTTCCCTACAGAGGAGGACTGATCTTCCATCCATGGTAAATCAGCACTAGTGTACCCTGTTAAAGCCTCAAAACAACCTCTCAAGTGAGATAGCTACCCTATGAATAGAAAGCTAATGTCATTTTTTTTGATGATTTACAAAGAAATAACCAATTGAAAATAAAATCTGAAGGTAGATAGGTTCATCTTATAAAAATTCCATGAGATGAGTACATAGAAGTTGTGTAATTTCTGTTTGTTTTTTTTTTGCCGAGGGTGGGGTGGTGGAACTGATGTTGTGTCTCAACTACATCGGTAAGCAACAAGATTTTTGTTCAGAAGCCATAAATTCTTAAACCAGAATTATTATACAAGAAACTTGGGACACTCATATTTAGATAGATATGTGCAAACTATAGATAATGCAAAAGAGCAATAAAATTATTAGATTAATGATTTGCACACAAATTCATGCTGAGATACTTAGGGTCTGACTATTAGAAACATGAACATAAACACATTTAAAGGTTTCCACAAAATTTTCATTGTCCGTCACATTATAAAGTCTTTCCTGTAATTTCGATTAACTAAATTTATGTTGGGGCTAAGCAATGCAGCTTAAAAAAATGTAAAACTTTCAAGCGTGCTAAGATGCGTCCTTGTAAAATTAAAAGCCTTTCTGTGAGATTCTCTATCTCTTAAAGGAAGCTTGAAGAAGAAACCCATAAATAATGTTCCAGGGCGCAGGAAAGCATCAAATCAGGGTTAATAATCACAGCTGGGAGGAGAGAGCGTAAGAAATTATGCAGTTCTTTTGGGTTAATCAAGCGAAGCTGTAAAATAGGATGCTACCCTCAAAATATACTATTTGACCTTACAGATCTAGTGTACACTCAGGGCAGGTCAATCTTTCTGGTTCCTGAAGCTCCTTTGGTTAGTGACATTTTGATCAGTTTGGAGATTTGAGGCCTCTTCTGTCACTTCCAGCAGAGGTGCCATTCTCCCAACATACTTCATCTTCATCTTGGTAGATGGCAGCTATTTGGATTATTCTGCCAAAAGCAAGAGATTGCCTCAGGCTAATTAGGCAATAAAATATGTCTGGGGCATACACCAGCAGTGATTAATCACACCTCAAACTTCTAGGTAACAAGAGGTGAGGATGATAGCCTCAATATCCTGAAAGTGAGTTAAAACTAGCTGACCCCTGAGGCCTGAAGGAACGCCTCAAACAGAGGAGACATATCCTCCAGAGAGATGTTGTTGGGTGACTATGCCATTTTAAGTATGTGTTTGCAGAAAGTGCATTAGGCATGACTTGATTCTTTTAGTTAGGATAAACTTGTCACAGTTCAGCAACTAAGTGCTCACGATGCTTTTTCTGCTCAGTTAGAAGTAGGTATTTATTATTACCTATGATAAACAAATGAGAAATAAAGCAACTCAAACATCACAAGCCAAAAAAAAAAAATCAAAAAATTAAAACAGGAAAAGGGTAAAGAAACAGAGAAGATAAATTTGCACAGAGCAGAAGTTTGCATATTTAGAAAGATGATCCTTCAAAGTGGAATTACACGTGGCCAAAGCATTAAGAGTTTATTTTGAAAGCAGCGGGACTCTCAATGCAATTGGACTGAATGACATAGCTTTGTTTATTGGAGATTAATTTTATAGTAGAAAACGAGATTGGGAGAAAAATATGACCATCTCTAATGATTAAGATAGATTATCAATTGGATTGACTTGGGAGCCACTGGAGATTAATCTGATGAGGATAACATAGGGTCCAATGGACCCAACCCCTACTTTTCTACTGTAAATTTGTACTTTGGCATCATAGTAGCCAGCTGTGTATCTCAGTACCCTTCCCTGAGAGATACAGGAAGCAATCTATGTGTTTACCCTCAATGTTATGAGAACAGTAAGTTGTATACATATTAGCAAAAGTAGAAATATAGGATTTTTACTCATATTATGATGATCTAACTGGTTTTGCTTATGTTTGTTTACCTGAGCATCGCAGAGCATCCAACCACCACACTATTCCCGGATTGGTTAAAAAAAGTTTTCTTTTGATTTTTCGGGAAGAAATAGCCCAATTCAGTACAATGGCGCATAAAAAAGTGCATTTGCAAGTTTTGGAGAAGGTTGCAAGTCAATCCTCAGATTGCTCATGAATAGATGATGAAAATGATCCATTAGCATAAAATCCATGTTTTCATAAGGAAGACTGGTGTGAGTGTATGATAATGATGATGACTTTGACATTGGGCATGTCAGCTAGACTTCCTGTTACAGTGCAATAGAGCAAGAATGGACTGACACAGACACAGGGAATGCAGACCTCCTATATTCAGATAATGAAGAAATTAGCAATGTGAGTTTATATCTAACTAGTCAAAATGTAACAAAATGGCCACACAACCAAATGGAATGATCCAACGTTAGTACTAGGTCTGAAAATACAGTGAGAGTCTTGGCATGTGTGAAATGTATTGGATGGAATGCCAGCACTGTCATTCAGTGTTTGAAATTGTAACATGAAATGCTACAAGATGCTGTGAAAGACACAAAGGCTGATATGCAAGTAAAACATTCTGTACACACCAATAACCATGTTGAAAATGTAATTATTATGAATTTCATAGCTGAACTGAAAACATACATAGGTCTGTTGTACTTAACAGGTATTTCTCATGGTAACTGCAGGAATATAAAAGACTTATGGAAAAGTGATGGGTGAAAATAATCATTCCCTTGTAAATGCAAAAACATATTATGCTTTAGCCTCTTTCTTCCTATTTCACATTGTCCATTATATCATTAGGATCTTATGTACTATCATAGTTTATTCACACCAGAGAAACTATTTGGTATTTACACATGTGACTTATTGATTTCATTTAGGGGCTAAAGATGTAGGGAAAGTGGGAAGGGTAGGGGAAAGCTAATAAGGGAAAAGAAAAAATATGATAAAATGAAAAAATGGAAATAAAGTGTTTGTAAAGGGGGAGGGAGGAGGGGTGAAGGGAGGGCAGGGACAAGGGGAAAAAACGAGAACCAAGACCTGTCATGTAAAGGTACAAGATTCCAATAATGAATGTAACTGTACTGTATACCTAAAATGTACCAATAAACTCAATGAGGAAAAACTTATTATGCTTTTAATTTAGACATTTATCCTGGAACTCAGCCATCAGGTCTTAATTCACATAGTAATAAACTGAATGAAGTTGTGAACAGACTTCTTGTTGCCATCTCCCCAAGTAACTAGAATGTGACATTCCACTATTTGTTTACTAGTTTCCAACTGATGTTACATTTGCTAACAGAGCACAAGTTAACCAGCACAGGAACTGTACACAGAAACAAAGCAAAAATTCCAAATGAAATATTGCAATTTCAAAACAGAATTGTATAGTACAATCTTTGGATTTCAGAAAGTTTTACATTGGCCTCATCTACAGCAAAGAAAAACAAACTGGTACTATTGATGTGAATATTGCACCATGATGGAGATATTGATAGGGAAACTTTAACAAAATGGAACCCTGAGATGGAAATTTTCTATAACAAAACCAAAGGTAGAGTAGATGTTATTGGTGAGTTACGCAGCAACTATGATGTCAATTGAAACACAAAGTATTGGCTAATGGTTATGTTTTACTTGATCCTAAACATGTGTGGCATAAATAGTTTGATAGTTTACAAAAAAGTAAGAAGTGCAAAATACCATGAGAAATATCCTTAGAGAATTGGGACTGTAACCCATAAGAGACTATTTATAGCAGATGAAAAATAAAATGTTTCTTCCTGGTGAACTGTGGAAAAAATTGTGGAGCATACTGGTGAGCTGAAAGGTGAACAGGCAGACACAGCATCACAAAGACTTGCTATGACAACAGGAATATTAAGAAGATGTCAACTGTGCCCCACAAGAAAGAACACAAAACAAAACCTATGTGCTACTAGTGTAAGTGATTCTTGTGAATGGAATATACAGTTGTCATGTGTGAAGACTGCCTTGGGTGTGACAGTTGAAGCAAAGCTTATTTTTGTCACAGAGTTTTATTGGTATTTTCACTGTAGTTCAAATAAGAATTTTATTTGTTATCTTTTAGGTTTGTAAGCAAGTACACAACTGGTGTGAAAATGTTGATATCTATTCTAATGCACAATACATATTAAGAATTTAATACTTTATTTTATTGATACTTTATGTTCATGTTAACTACACACTGTATAATAAGAATTCCTGACAAAGCAGCAAGACCAGTGAGATGTAAAGTATGTCCTACAAAAAGACCAGGAAAGCAAAATACATGTGTTATCAGTGTAAGTGATATGTGTGTATGGAATGTGCTGTTGTTATGTGTACAGACTGCCTAAGGTATTGACAGAGAAAACTTTCATAAATAGCAAAAACCTATGAAATGTCACAATGTAAAATGACTTCTGCCATCCCTAACAACAGTTTGCTTTGTTTAGTTCAGAATGAACAGACACCAGAGGGGAGGCATTAACCACTGAGTGAGACATCTAGTTTCATCCTGAGATAATTGGGCATATCAAGAATCTCTAGCTCCAAAGTTTTGTAAACCACATTATTGTAAGATTGTTAACTTTGCTTTTTTGTTAACTTTGTTTTTCATACCAGGAACACCTCTTCCCCTGGTCTAGAATAGATAGTCAGATGAATCTTAAAGGTAAACTCCCATAAAAAGGAAGTTCTACTTCTGGGCTGACATTCAACTCTCTTGTGGCCATGTTTTGTATATCAGCAATGTGGATTGTGAGAATGAAATGTAACCACCTGAATGAGATCAAGGCTGTAAAAACCCTATAAAAGAGGGCATTGTGACCCGGTACTTTGTTGATCAGGATGCTGCTATTCAGTGTGATCGACTTTTGTCGACAAAATAAAACTTTTTGTTACTTCCATTCTGCTGCCTCTCTGTGTGTCACTTACCAATTCTTTCCATAACAGTATGATTAAAAAAGTAGAATTTTTTTGTGAAGTACTGTTGATATTTTCACTTGTTCATATAAGAATTTACTTGTGTTTTTAGACTTTGTACACCAAAAAAGCAAAAAAATTTTGATACATTTAAATACACACTCAATAAATATTAACAATTCAATACTTTATTTTTTTCTGTTAAGTACTTCTTATTTAATATAATAAAACTAATAAAATTAAAATCAATAATCAATAGAAATATTCTAAGCAGTATTTATATTTTTATGACAAAATTAGTATTATGCTCTGTGGATTAGTAAAGTATAGCTCTGGGTGTTTCTGAGTTTATTATGGAGGGATGAGTTTGGGGTCGATATCTGTCCCTTCACAGCTTATTCTCTGATGCTGGTCCTTCTCTGGTGCTGTTCCTAGCCTGATGAACTAAGCAACTTTGCTATGCTACACCCTTCAACAATGATGTTTTTTGCCTTGGAGCCAAATGACCATGGACTGAATCCTCTGAAAACATGAGCCAGATAAACCTCTACTCATTTAAATTGTGAATATGAAATTATTTTTCCTGGCAAATGGAAAGATGACTAATGACACTATTTGTAATACTTGAGATCAGTTATAATAAAAACTGAGAGCTACTAGGTTCCAACACCTGTTCTATGGACTTTACACTCACCTCCTCTTATAATGTAAAAGGGAAATAATATTAGCTTAATCATGTGAATTAAAGTATCTTGTAACATTGTAAGATGACCTATATCTGAGTAGCGAAGCCTGGATTCAAAGCTGCATCAGTGACTTTAGTCAATTGCTAATTCTCATGAGATGTATGTGGGGAAAAAAACGTATAGTTGTACTTGAGTAGCAATTGTTTCAAGTTGAGCTGTCATCATCTCCTTCAACTAATGTAGGAACCTCCTACTAATATTTTTACCTTTACCTCCTAAAACAGCTAAGCATTACTGCACAATAAATCAACCCAATATTTAGCTTCTTATGGTAATGAAAATTTATTAATTGATGATTTCTGGGAATCCAGCAGTCATGAAGTTATGGAGGTCAGCAGTCATGAAGCTAGCTGGACTTCACTTGGGGTATGTCAGGATTTTGGCAAGGGCCAGTGTTGTCTAAAGGCTTGCCTGTGGCTAAGAAAGTTGCCCTGTTGTTTGCAACTTTACTGGCCATTGGCAAGTGTTCATAGTTTCTTGCCAGCAGGTCTGAAATTACTCAGGAGAAAGAAGCTTGCTTCCTCCCGAGAAAATGATTAAAGACAGTGTGCTGGAGCTTACTTTGTCTGTTTTGAAGCTATAACCACTCCCTATATCCTGTGCTATTTATTAGGAATGAGTAATAGCCTGTCCTGGACTCGAGAGGGAAAATTGTGGCACCTCTTGAAGCAAGGAACATTATAAAACTTATAGACATACTTTAAAACCATTGTGACAGACCAGCGAGGGCTGTTGAGCCATGTGAAGCTAGGCTGCTACCCCACACCCAGTGCCCTGGGCCTCCAAGCTACACAGACCAACGAGGAGTGGAGCTGCATGGGTGACCATGCAGCATCACCCCAGCCCCCCTCCTCAGGCCTCCTGGTTGTGTCGGTACCTGGATCCACAGTGCAGAGGCACAGGGGGTCATAAAAACCATTGTACTGAACTCCAGAACATAGAACAGAAGTGAACAATAACAGAAATAGGGACACTCTCAGGCTTTTTGATGAAAATTGAAGCCCACTGGAAAAGTGAAGAGAATCTCTACAATAAAGGCACATCAGACCACCAAAGTTGGTAAGTTGCAGAGATCACCACCTCCCACTGGAATCTGAACTATCTTCAGGGGAGGAGCAGCTGGAATCTGCAGTAGAATCTTTTAGAATTTAACCCTGTCGACTGCCAGAGAGCTCAACTTGGGCCTTGTAGCCAGAAATAAACCTGAATCTCAGGGGTCTGCTGCTGGCTTGCTGAGACTATTGTGACAGCAGACACATACCCTGAAAGAGGCCCTTCATTTTTATTTTTTAATTTTAAAATTATTTTTTCTTTTCTTCTTATTTTTCATTTTTATTTTTTCCACTCTTTAAATTCTTCCTTTTTTCTTTCTTCCTTTTTTCTTTTCTTTCTCTTTTCCACTCAATCTCACACTCTCCCACATTATTCTTCATCCTCCTCTTCATTCCTATTCTTGCCCTAATTTGCATTTCTTTTATATTTTTCTTTTCTTCTCCCGTTTTCCTTCTTTCAATTGTCATTAGTTTCATAGGAAAGTGAGTACAGTTTCTAGCTTCCTTATTGCCATTAGATTGTTCTATTCTTGTCTTTTTTCTTTCATTGTGCCTTTTCCACTTGTCTTAAATAGTTTCCTAGAGTTTGTGTGATCTTCCTGTGTCCTCTTGCTTTACTTCTAACCTTCTTCTATCCTTCTACCTATCTATCCCTCTCTTCCCAACTCCTTTGAGTCCCCATACTGAAGGGTAAAGTTTCTATATTAAATAGTTTATTCACTATAAACATATTTTGGACTGGTCCTTGATTTTGATTCAATTCACACAATTAAAGATAATAGATAAATAACTACCACCAAAAATTGTCATTTTTCTAAACTGTGCTTGATGCTATTGTGTTGCTGATTGTATCACTTGGGCTAAGGTGTTGTGATTGATCTAATCAGTTGTCCTTCCTGGTATTATGAAAATGAGAGTGTCTCAGAGTCATTAGAGACTCAAAATGTAAAGACCAGCTATGTCTGGAAGATCAAAGTATTAACCATGTAACTAAACCAAGGACAGTACAAACAACAAAAATAGAAATGAGAAAACATTTAAGCAAGGCACAAACAGACTTCCAGCTCACCAAAGGCAAATTCTAAGGAAAAGTCTGACAATCAGTGACCAGGATATCCTGAACTCATAGCCCAGGAAGTAACAAAAGAGATGAATGAGACTCTAGAAAAATTCAAAACAGAAATAATTTCCCAATTAACTACAGAGATGGTGAACAGAATGAATTAGAGACACAATTAGAGACTCTAGATAGAAACAGATAAAAAAGTAGATGATATCAGGGCCGTTATACAAGCCTTGAATGCTCAGAATAGAAAAGAGATGGAAATTCTGAATGCCCAACATGGGAAAGAAATGGAATCTATGAAATAGATTCAAGTAGATATCCAGGGGATTAAAAACTGTATTGAAAGTATACACAATAGAATATCAGATATAGAAGACACAATGGTGGTTACTGACCATGAAAACAGAGATCTCTCAAAAATAGTAAAGAACCATGAAAAATCAACCCAAAAGCTCCAGATCACACAAAGAAGAATAATATAAGACTGATAGGAGTCCATGAAAAAGCAGGAGAAAGTACAAATGACATAAAAAAAAGTTAAAAGAACTAATGACAGAAAACTTCCCAAACAGAGCAAAAGAATTTGACATAAAGATAAGTGAGGCATATAGGACTCAATTGGCCATGATAAAAATAAAAGCTCTACACCTATACATATAATAATTAAGATTCTGGAAACCCCACAGAAGAACAAAATATTGCAAGAAGCTAGAGAAAAGGAACAAATCACATGCAAAGGAACATCCATCAGAATCACAGTAGACTTTTCAACACAAATCCTCAAGTCAAGGAGAGACTGGAGTGATATATTTCAAGCCTAAAATGAAAACAATCTCCAACCTAGACTGATATGTCCTTCAAAACTGTCTATCAAAATTGACAGGGAAATAAGATACTTCTATGACAAAGAACACCTGAGAAACTTCATGAATACTAAACCAGCACTCCAAACAATATCTTAGAAAAAGACAATGAAGGTCACAAATCCATGAGGCCCAACAAAACAAATCCACTATGCTAGTCAAGAAACTAAAGGGAAAAGGGGAAAATTATAAAGGTCCCCAACAGGACAATAACATAACAAGGATAAGTCAATACATATCAGTTATAAACATAAATGTTAATGGCCTCAATTCACCAATCAAAAGAAATAGCATGGCAGAATTGATTAAGAAGCAAAATCCAACAGTATGTAGTATACAAGAAATGCACATGGCTCAAAAAGAAACATATAGACTGAAAGCAAAAGGATGGAAAACAGTTCTCCAAGTGAAAGGAAACTAGGAAAAAGCATCTTATTTGTAGACAACCTAAACTAATTAAGAGAGACAACGAAGGTCATTACATCTTTGTAAAGGAAACAGTCCAAGAGGAAGAGATGACAATCATGAATATATATGCACCAGATACTAATAACCCCAAGTATATAAAACAAATATTAGGGGACATGAAAAACCAAATAAGCACTAATACAACTGTAGTAGAGGACTTCAATACCCCACTGTCACAAATAGACAGGTTTAGACAAAAAATCAACAACAAAATAGTAAAACTGAACCAAGCTTTTGAACAAGTGGACTTAACAGACATCTACAGAGTGTTCCACCCCATAAAATTATAATATACATTCTTCTCAGCTGCACACAGGTTACTTTTCAAAATAGACCACATATAAGCTCATTTACAGAATATGTTTAAGGAAATACAAAGGAATTGAAGTTATCCCATGTATATTATCAGACCATAGTGCAATTAAACTGAAGATCAATAGCATAAGAAATCGTAAGACCTTCACAAACTCTTGGAAATGGAACAAAACTCTCCTGAACAACCAATGAGTCACAGCAGAAATTAAATAAGAAATTAGACAGTTTTTACAAATAAATGATAATACCAATACAACATACAGAAATCTAGGGACACAACAAAAGCAGTTCTACAAGGGGAATTTATAGCAGTGAATGTCCATAACAGGAAAACAGAGTGAGCTCAAATAAACAACCTAATGTTAAATCATAAGCTTCTGCAAAAAGAAGAGCAAGACAAGCCCAAAGTTTGTACAAGGGAGGAAATTATAAAGATCAGAGCAGAAATCAGTGCAATGGAGACTAAGAGCACAATACAAAAATCAATGAATTGAAGAGTTGGTTTTTCAAGAGAATAAATAAAATTGATAAACCCCTAGCCAATCTTATAAAAAAGGGAAAGAAAAGGCTCAATTCCATGCAATTAAGAATGAAAATGGTGAAGTCACAACAGATCCAGCAGAAATTTAAAGGACCATCGATATCTATTTTGAGAACCTGAACTCTAATAATATGGAGAGCACAGAAAAAATGGACAGATTTCTAGATGCATATGAAGTACCAAATTTTAACAAAGATAAAAAAAATTCTAAACACCCCAATTACAATCAGTGAAATTGAAAATGTAATTAAAAATTTTACCAACAAAGTAAAACCTATGTCTTGATGGCTTCACTGCTGAATTCTACAAAACATTTAGAGAAGGACTATTGCTACTACTCTTTAAACTTTTCAGTGAAATTGAAAGGGAAGCAATACTTCCAAATTCATTCCTGGAAGCAAATGTTACTTTAATTCCCAAAGCAGAGAAAGAACCAGCCAAAGAAGAGAACTTCAGATCAATCTCTGTATTGAACATAGATGCAAAAACCTTACTAAGATACTGACAAACAGAATACAAAGGGTCATCAAGAAGATCATACACCCCGACCATTTATGCCACGACAGAAGTATGGTTCAACATTCAAAAATCAATAAATGTAACACACTATCTTAACAGAGCCAAGGACAAAAACTATATGATCATCCAATAGATACAGAAAAAGCATTTGACAAAATCCAACACTAATTCATGATAAAGATCCTATAGATAATTGGAATAGATGGCCATTATCTGAACCTGATAATGTCTGTCTATGAAAAACCAACATCCAATATCATACTACATGTTAAAAAACTGAAAACTTTCACACTAAAATCAGGAACAAGACAAAGATGTCCACTATCACCACTCTTGTTCAATATAGTTTTGGAAACACTAGCCACAGCAATTAGACAAGAGAAAGAAAAAAAAAGGAATAAAAATAGGAAACAAAGTTAAAACTGTCATTATTTGTTGATGCTATGATACTCTACATAGAAGACCCCCCAAAAAACTGCCAAAACACATCTAGGGTTAATTGACAGATTCAGAAGAGTAGCAGCTGGATACAAAGTCAACACTCAAACATCAATAGCCTTCTTGTACACAGACAACATACTCAGAGGGAAACTAGAGAAACCATTCCTTTCACAATAGTATGCTAAAAGAAAAAAAAATATTTAGGAATCAATGTAATGAGGGAAACAAAAGACCTCTACATTGAAAAGTACAGCACTTTGAAGGAAGATCAAAGAGGTTACAAGAAAATGGAAAGACATCCCTTATTCCTAGGTAGGAAGAACCAGTTTAGTGAAAATGGCCATACTTCCAAAACTGCTATGTAGATTCAATAGAAATCCCAACAGTATATTTCACAGAACTAGAGAAAATCAAAAATTCATTTGGAACCAGGAAAGTCCTAGAATAACAAAAGCAATTATAGGCAACAGAGATGTGACAGGGTGTATCACAATTCCCAAATTGAAACTATACTACAAAGCCACTGTGATTAAAAAAACAAACAAACATGGTACTAGCAAAGAAACAGACATGAGAATCAGTGGAATAGATTGGCAGATACAGAAACAACCCCAGATGTACTCGGCTACCTCATCTGTGGTAAAGGAGCCAATGATCCTCACTGGAAGAAAGATAGCCTCTTCAATAAATGGTGTTAGAAAAACTGAATTTCAACCTGCCAAATATGAAAACTAGACCATTATCTTTCACCAAGAACTAAATTAAAATCAAAGTGGATTAAAGATCTAAATATTAAAAGAGCAACACTAAACTTGCTGATAAGACAGGTAGAACTCTCGAAGACAATGGCATAAGATAAAATCCTCAGTAGCATGGGAACTAGCACAAAGAATCAACATCTGGGATCTAATCTTATTAAAAAGCTTCTACACTATAAAAGAAACCACCAACATAGGTGGTTAACATACAATGTGGGGAAAAAAACTTTTCCCAGCTATTCCTCAGACAAAGCTGAGAACTCAAGAAAATCAGACCCCCAAATATAAGCATCCAATTCAAAAATGAGCATCTGAAATAGACATTTCTCAGACAAACAAGTAAAAGCAGCCAATAAATATATGAAAAAATGTTCAACAAAACTGGTCATTTGAGAAATGAAGATGAAAACAACACTGAGATTCCACCTCACCCCCAAAAGAATGGCTGCTATCAAGAAATCAACCAATAATAAATGTTGGTGGGATTGTGGGGAGAAAGGAACCCTTCTCCATTGTTGGTGGGAGTGCAGACTGGTACAACCATGGTGGAAATCAATATGGAGATACCTCAAGAACTATTATTAGAGGTCCCATTTGACCCAGCTATTTTTCTCCTGAGTTTCTTCCCAAAAGAATTAAAAGAATCATAACACAGTGATATATACTCACACATGTTTGTAGAGGCACAATTTGTAACAGCTAAAACTTGGAAAAAGCCCAATTGCTCATCAAGTGGAGAATGGATAAAGAAGATGTTTTTCTATAAAACAGAGTACTACTGAGCCTTAAAAATGAGAAACTAGTCATTTATAGTTAACTGGATGAATATTTGAGGTCATACTCTTAAGGGAAATAGGACACACACATGTAAATACCAAATAGCTTCTCTGGTGTGAAAAATATAGTGTACATAAGGTTCAAATTGTGTGCTTGATAATGTGAAATAGGAAGAAAAGGGCTAAAGTAGTACAGTTAAGTGTGAAGGTTAGAGTAAAGGAAAGAAAGTGAAAGAAAAAATATGAGAAAAGGAAATAATGGAAACAGTCTTTGTAAATAGGAAAGGGTGAAGTGGATGAAGGAAGGGTAGGAGAGTTGGAAAAAAAAAAGAATCAAGATACATCATGCAAAGGTACAAGATTCCAATGATGAATATAACGATACTGTATACCTAAAAAGTATCAATAAATTTAATAAAAAAAACATCATAGCCATCTGTAATCAGTTCTAGCTACTGCAGTTACACTAACCTTTTGCAAATAAATCTGTTCTTACTAATTTTTTAATGGCCTGTCATTAGTTTGAAAGCAAAAACTCAATGGCTTTGGTCCTACTTGATGTAGCCACTGAAGGTTTTTCCTGTGAGTACCACCTCTCATCCTTCTGTGGTTCTCCGGCCACACTCTTTTGCTTTTAGTTCCTTCAATTCTTTTGGTTTCAAGGTCCTTGAACATGTTGTTCTTATTGTGCAGAATAATCTTCTTGCTTTCACTTATTCATTCAGGTCTTAGTCCAAAAGGCATTGTTTTTTTGAAAGGCTTCTCTGACTCAGACTTTACCAGCTCCTCAACCAGGACTGTTTATTCTAGCCTGTATGAAGCGACACAATTCCTTGGGTTTTCTGCTTCTGTTTATAGGGCTGTGTCTATACTGTTTGCTCACAATCAAATCCTAATGTGTGATCCACAGTGTGTCTGGGATTATTATTCTGTAAATATATAAGTGCTGAACAGGCTACTAGCAAGGGAAGATGAATTGAAGGTGGATGAGATACATGTGCTTCAAGAAATACATTAAAAAAGAGCCATCTGCCCATCAATTGGAAACTGGATGAAGAAGATGTGGTTTTTCTATAAAATGGAGTACTACTCAGCCATAAAGAATGAGAAAGCAGATTCATTCATAGGTAAATGGGTACATTTTGAGGATATACTCCTAAGTGAAATAAATAAGTCACACATATGCAAATATCAAATAGTTTCTCTGGTGTGAAAAGCTAAAATAGTACTCAAGATCCTAATGGGACAATTAGCAAATAGGAAGAAAAGGACCAAAGGTGTAGGGACAGTGAGAAGGATAGGGAAAGAGGAATAAGGAAAAAGGAAAAAAATATGAGAAAATGTAAAAATGAAATTAAAGCGTTTGAAATGGGGAGGGGAGAAGGGGGTGGAGGGAGGGTGGGGACAAGGGGAGAAAATGAGAACCAAGACCTGTCATGTAAAGGTACAAGATCCCAATGATGAATGGAACTGTACTGTCTACCTAGAATGTACCAATAAATTCAATTTTTAAAAAAGAGATAATTAAATGCAATGTATCTCTAATTTTAAATAAAGAACAAAAGAAAAACATACCCTGCTGGAATTTGACAATGTTGGGGAAGGTAACACGGAAAGCACAATGAAAGGATGGCAAGGAAGGTCTTCGTGTAATCAGAACTCTACAACTGAGTCTGGCTGGGTCCATGAAAAATTACAGTCCAATCTCAGTGCATCAAATTGGGACCACCTGGGTTCTGAAACTTCAGAATATGTCTGCACTTCAGGATGACTCTGCAGGTGGGAGGCTTATTATGCTTAGGAGTTTTATTTTTTAATATTTTCGTTAATATTTTATTAGATCGGCTGCCAACAACTCCGTCAAACTGGTGTTAAAAGTATGCAGACAGAGGTCTCTGTGCCATAACCCATGTGTAGGAGCAGTACCTTAAGATATCTCATTTCTTAGTCCAATTTACTGTAGAGCTTGATACGAGAAGGTCCCAAACTTGAGGCTAACCTGGACAACTTAGTAGACCGTGTCACAAAATAATAAAACAAGGACTGGTGAAGTAGTTCAAGTATAGAGCACCCAGTACTGCAAAGAAAAAAGAAGTATGTAATTGCCTGAGTCTTATACTCTTTGTGTACATTTCTAGAAGGACTCCCCTGGATCAGGGTAATCCTGGACCTTACAGTGTCTTTGCAATAGAGCAGTCATTTGGGTGAAGGTTAGGAATCATAAAGTGCTACTCACTGTGTTGGCAAACTCTTTGCCCTCCCAGAGACTGAGATGCTTGCATTTTTTAGTCCATTCATAGAACACTACAAGTGAGGAAGAAAATAGTTTGTTGGGAAATAAGTTTAGTCCCAGCAGCACTGCTCTGAGCCCGAGAGAAGTCAAACAAAGCTACTGCTAAGAATAAAGCAAGCTCAGTTTTTTTTTTCTGAATGTGGTTCCTCCTGTTTGAGCCCCTTAAAACCTCTTCTATTGTATCCAGGACTGAAAGCTTCCAATGATGTCACTGCACCTCTCTCTTATAGTTGATTTTATTTTTCATTAAAAAAAATAAACTCATCATCATTGCAGCCTCAGAGGTCCACATGGAACATTTTAATAGAGGAGACACTTTTGTGTCTGTTAGCACCACACAAAGTTCATCAGACAAAAGCCTTTGGAAGCCACCCCAACCTCCCAAGCTGTGGTTACAAATGGGAGCACTTGCTGTCATGAGCTGTACATTATTGCCAGTGAAAGACCTTTGGGACACTGAAAAGGCTGTCCCTTCATGCAGCCAGGTTATTTGAGACAAGAGACCTTCAATGGGACATTAATAAAAAAAATTACAGCCATTTATTTTGGGTTGAGGTTACAGTAAAGCATTCCTTAGACATTTATAAAGCACCAAGTTGCTTATTATGCATGCATTCAGCACAAGATAGGTGATGTCTAATATGTGTTTATGTGAATATAGTCTACCAATACAAAGGTCTCTGTGGTTGATGTGTTTCTTCTCTTACAGATGAAATCACAGAGGTGCAGAGGTAGTCCATAACTTGTGCCTGGTCACAAAAGTAAGAGGTAGAGACAAACAGTACATTGACCCAGGGCCTCTCTTTTTATACTACTGTTCATAGCCTCTCAATACTAATTGCAGTGTGCCCCAAAACTACTTTAAGAGTCTCTTCAAATAGACAAATGGAAAGGTGGAGGGAGGACAAACGGGAAGGCCACTTGGGGTTTGGTCCAGTGTCTCTGGCTCCACATTGTGAGTTATCTAATGGACAATTTTCCAGGATTAGGTTAGCAGTCCTGCTGGAGGAAGAAGTTGAGCACAAGTTACACATCAAGCAACCAATATGTCAAGAACTAAGAAGAAATAATGTTTCGCAAGGGTAAGCCAGCAAGAAGAGAACAAATTAATTTCAGTTACTGCCAAAGGAAAAACAGACATTCCAACAATTGATGTCATATTCTGACTGTTATGGGACAGAGCCCAAGAGTAAGTGACTTTCCATTAAACCTGGCCAGATTGATTAATAGAAACCATCACTTACTAAGAGTGGCTGCCGAAAAGGCATTGGAAGATTTCTGAGGAGGTTTCAATTCTCCCTAGCCCAAATATTTCACAAGTGCCAGAACAGAGGGAAGAGATTCTCTGACTATATTCAATGCATCTACCATTTTTGATAACTACATTTACTGGTGGTCAGTTTACATTTGCTCCTTAGTCTTACCCTCCTCTTCCTCCTTATAGAATAGGTGTGTAGTAGATGGTGAAGCAAAGAAGAGGTGAAATGCAAGCAAGAAAAAAATGAGGCATCCAAGTTATACTTGTGGAGGCAAATGAAGGTGCACTTCATTTAGACAGGAAAGATTTGCACTAGTACATGAAAAAGAAGATATAAGTGGCTGTTTGACAAACTCTCTATTCACCAAAAATTTTATAAGGTAGAAACCTTTTCCTCAAATACTATATTTCTGCAGAAACTGAGGTTTCACTTTTCACAGTGATTCTGGGTGAATCAAATAAATGAATTGTTTGAATTAATCATTACCACAAATCATCTGTTATAATTGATATAATTGCTACAGCTATTTATGTCCTAAATCAATAAGTATCTTCCTTATGTTAAATATGCCAGTTGTGCATTAGGAGGCCATCTGCAAACATTTAACTTGCATCTCATTCTAAGATAGAGGATCCTGAGGCTGTTAGTGGAGGGATATGAGGCGAGGACCCAGGCCCATAAGTGTAAAAGGAAGGAATCTAAATCTCTGTGTGTTCCAAATATGGGTTTGCCTTAGGAAAGGCCTAGAAAACTGTGTAACTTTAAACCAAGTCAGAAGACTGAGGTTCAAAGGACAAAATGCAAGGCATCTGCCATACGTTTTTGTAAGTAATGTTTCATAGCAACACAGCCAGATATAGTTGGTTACATAATACATACATTTTTTGTTCAAACTATGAGGTGAGTAGTTTAGACAGACTCACAATCTTGAAACTATTTGCTGTCTAACCCTTTACAGAAACATCATATTCATTCCTATTATAAATATGGTCCATTCTCTTTCAAATTCTATCTCATAAACCCAGTAAAATCAATGATGTTTATCTATTTTTTTCTTTTTATTGAGTTTATTGGTACATTCTAGGTATACAGTACTGAATACTCAATGATGTTTATTAAGATCTTACTGTGGTCAAACAGGTTTGCGTGACTCTCACCACATAATCAGGCATCATCCTTTGGGGATACCCATGAACAATGTACAAGTAACTTAACTAGCTGTTTGTCCAGCCAAGAGTTCAGGAATGTGGCCAAACTTCTGTCTTTTAGGAGGTGAGCATTTCCTTGGTTCTCTTTAGCATGGTTCTCTTCTCAGTATTTTAGGAAACAGTAGGACACAGGAAGCTGTCAGTCCATTTGGCACTGCTGTAACACCATATCTGGAATTGGGTAATTTGTAAAGAAGAGAAATGTGCTGTCTCACAGTTCTGGGTACTTGGAAAAGCAAAACGAAGGTACTGGTTTCTTGATGTGGAATTTCTTGCTACCTTGTCACATTCAGGGCAGAAGAGAGAGAACCCATATATACCCTTAAATTTTTATTTTTATTTATAATTTCCTCATACATATTTATTATAATGTGATACATGTATAGCATGTTCAATGACCAAATTAGAGTAATTAACATTTTCATCTTCATATATATA
>NW_022900916.1:60982660-61033117 GCF_012274545.1 Fukomys damarensis
GGTATTGAAAACTTCAAATTCCCTTCTTCTAGTCCTTTATAAAATATATGGTAAATATATATATTTATATGTTAAATATATGCGATATTTATATCTTTGCAAACTATAATTGACATTCTCTATTATAAAACACTATTATTATTCTTCCTAACTGCACTTTGGTACCTACTCTCTGACCTCTCTTTATCACTTTTCTTTCCAGATTTCCAGTGACCACTCTTTCACTTTCTACTTTTATGGAATCACTTTTCTAGCCTGTGCATATGAGTGACAACGTGCAGTATGTCTTTCTGTACCTCTATTAAACTATACTTACCATAATATTATATATAGTAGCTCCGTGCATATTGCTGCAAATGACTGGATCTCTTTTCTTTCATTGATTGAACAATATTTTACTTTTTATCACATTTTTTGAGTTTTTGTGTTGTTTACATTCTCTGTATATTCTGGATATTAATCTCTTATTGGATTAATAGTCTGAAAACAATCCCTTCCATTTTGTCGGTTGTCCTTTCACTGTGTGAATTGATTCTTTTTCTGTGCAGAAGCTTCTTAGTTGATATATTCTGATTTATTTACTTTATTCTTGCTCCTTCTACTCTTGGACTCTTACAAAAATCTTTGCCTGTGACATGGTCTTGGAGGATTTCCTCTAGCTTTGTAGTTTGAAATCTTACATTTCGGTCTTTGATTCATTTTCAGTTGATTTTGTACACGGTGAAAGAGCTCAGATGACTAGTCTGAAAACCACCCACAAAGGATAATATCATTGGGCAACAGAAAGTGCCCATATGAAGAATAATGAAATCAACATCCTTCTTTGTAGAGGAATTAATCCCTTCAAAAGACAGAGTCTTAGGATCTAAACAATTCCCCCAAAGCCTCATTTTTCAACACTATTAACTTGAGGAGTGAGTTTTCCATACATAAACTAAGGGAGACACATTCAAAATATAACAGACATTTAGACCATGCTATCATGTCTGAGATTCAGGTTGGGGAGATATATTTAAATTAAAACTCACAATATTTGCTAAAAACTAGCCTTGGCAACGTACTCAGACTCATAGGCATTAAAAAAACCCCACAAAATAAAACATCAATTTTCTGGCTTAACAGGGTTTTGTTTACAGTTGTATAGAAGCCTTCCTACTTAAATTATTTTGGTAATCCAAGTTATTAGTAAAATAAACAAAATATATGAAGAATTACAGTTGCCTCTTGGTTTAATGACGGATTGCTTTGCATGAATCCTTTGAGCACTGAAATTTTCAGATGCTCAAGTATTTATATATAACCTACAAACCTCTCTTCTGTATTTTAAATCATCTCAAGGTCACTCATAATCAGTAATACAAGGTAAATATTGTATGAATAATTATTATGCTCTATCATTTAGAGAATGATGAAAATTCTGTTCCTACACAAATACAATTTTTTTCCTTGAATATTTTCAAATTACCATTTGATTAACCCACAGATGAAACTGTTATGGACACTGCATGTAAGGACAAGCATGTGTACAAACATTTATGAGCTAGTTTGTCTGCAAGGGTCTCATAATCCAGACAGAAAGATAGTGAAAAAAACAGGGTAGAAAGATTTAAATTGAACATTGTGGCAAGACAATAGGATATTAAGAGTAGTAGGGTGATCACTGGGCACATTTATGCCCTAGTCTACTTCCTGTGTTAGTATCTAAGGCCTTAGAACAATTGCTTTGAATAACACCTGCACCATTAGGAAACTACTTATGCTCAAGCAGGATATGACCAATATTTCATTTTAGGTTTGTCATTGTATTATAGGCACTATTCTCCATAATATCTCCACTCCACTTTAATGAAAAGATAAAGGTTTGTATTAGTTCTCTTAAAAAAGAAACATTAGATACTTAAAACTTGGCAAATTTCCTGGTGTTATTCTAAGCAGGTTCGTGACATTTCCATGAAGCTGTCTATAATGCAACACCTATCAACCCCTTCGAAACTATTTATACCAAAACATCCCAAGTGCAGTCAGAGATGAAGTCTCTGGAGTCTAATTAACCTGAAAGTGTCAAGATTTCAATTCACAGTAGCATGACAATTCTAAGGAATTTCACATATTCATTAATTCAACAAATATTTTATCAATTTTAAGGCAGTGTTTAGGATACAAATATGAATAAGAATAAATCCCTGCCTTAAAGCACCTCAAAATTAATCTGTTTGAAGAGAGGGCTAGTGTGTGCTGTAAATGGGCTGGAAAATTCCTAACAGAAACCATTCAGAGCTGTTTTGGAATCAATCACATCTAGCTTATCAGAAAATCACTTTCTAGGTGAAAGGATTTTGCCGGGAGATTGCATGCTGCCTTGGAATAGGTGAGATTTTTAGTTCATCTTGCTCATTTTAAATTTTTATTCATGTAAAAGAACCAGTGGTTTAATGCAATAATTTAACTTTAATGCAAAAGTTAAACACTATTTTGAAACAAGAATGGGGTTCTTTTAATAGCTTCTGATTAACTTGAAAGATCAAAGCTCTTAAAAATAATAAAGTTATGTCCATTGTATCATTTGAAGATAAAAAGAGGAAAGGAAAAATACACAGTTCCTAAATGCAATTGAATTCCAGAACACAAAGAGATTATTAGTGAAATATCTTGGGAAGTCTGAATGAAGTCTGTATTTTAATTAATAGCATTGTGTGAATGTTAATTTCTCAGTTTTGATAAATGTACCATGATTTTATAAAATGTTAACAATAAGGAGAACTAAATAGTGTATGAAACTGTTCAATTTTTGCAACTTCTATAATTCTAAAATTATTTGAGAACAAATCTACCAAAGAAATGAATAGTCTGAGCTATTCAGCTTTCTCATGCCTTAGGATATCTGTAAGAGATCTCAAACGGGCATTTGAAGTTGGTCAGAGAGAAAAGGCATTATCAGGACTTAATGTTCCCTGAAAAGGAGCAGGAATAAGGCTTCCCAAGGCTTTTGCAAACTTGCACTGTCCCTACTCTGCTACCAGATTTATAGAACAAGTGTATAATAGTCTTTAAAAGTAGAGCTACAGGGACCCATAGATGTCTTCCCCCAGAGCTTCTGAATTTATCCATCAACTCATCATTTATGGCCAGAGTGAGGTGCATGTCAAAGGCTTTTCAGTGGTGATGCACTTACAGATGGACGCTACACTTTCAGTCTTGTCTTTGAACTTCACAGATTCGTGCGGTGCATATTTTATACTGTTTAACTTTTTTGCCAAAGTTTCAGGTAAAATTGATGCTTTTAAAAATACTACTTTTAGTGATTTCTTGAAAAGTATGTTAGCTGAGTATACTATGCTGACCCGAAGACAGTCTTTGCCATAGCATGGTGAGATTTGTCGGAGGGGGAAGAGACAGACTGTAATTTGAGGATAGAGTTCTGAGCAACATAGGGTTGATACCATTTGCTCAAGGTATCTGTCAACTGAGTTGAGACTACTGGTATGATTGGGTCTTGGGCAGTAGAAAGCCATGCCTGCTTTCTCATCAGCGGCATCCTTTGGTCAAGGAAGTGTACATTCCAGATAATCTCCGAGGGACTTTCCCCATATGGAACTAAGAAGAATCTTTTCTAATATACCAAATTCAGTCAATCTAACAATCTAACAGGCTGACATGCATTTTAAGATGGGCTTTTTTCAACTATCATTTTTTTTTAACCCAAACCAGCATCATCATGGAGTTGGAAACACTATATGAAAACACATATCCTGCAGATTTTCCCTTTTGTTAGGTTTATAAAGTGCCAGGTGATATGAATTTCATCTGGTAACTACAGGAAGGACAGATCAGAGTTGCAACTCTGATTAGAAAAAGTTCCACCCCCGAGCTATAAAATGGCAGGAAGGCCAATTTTAAATGTTTAGACAACACCCTAGTTTATGGACTTGTTTGGCTTCATCTCCTGAACATTTATTACTTTAATACCATTTTTCATAATCATTCAATAAGTTCATGCCTTGTTTACCTGTTTTTCTTTAACTCTAATTGATGAATAAAATTGCTATGCTGATAAACTGTTCTACCTAGTACTCTACCAATTAATTAGGATTGCATTATAATATATGCTGATATACGTTGCAATTGGTTTGATGAACTAAAAGTCACACATATTACATTGCACAGCTACATTATTTCTTATAAGGGAACAGAAAATTTAATCCCTTTATATTTCTGATATAGGGTTAACTTTTTTACTACAGCTCTAAAAAGCATGTTTTTCCCCTGTAAAGGAGGAAAGAAATCAAGGGAGCCCGTCTGAAAAACAAAGTCAACTTGAGAAGATTCAGCCACCTTCTGGATCAGTGTGGGAGTGTTACTAAACTCAGTTTTTTAAATTGGTGCATATTTGTAGTACATAATGGTTACATTCTTCATGGGGCGTTTATACCTGTACATAATGCTCCTTAATTGTTTTTTCACCCACTTCCCCTCCACTCCCTCTCTCCTCTCTCCATCTCTTGGTTTCCTTCCTTTCTGTAAAATATCTATCTCCCCTTTCCCTATTACTTATCTTTTATTTTGCTCTTTATTTATATTTTTAAAGATACATTCAGTGGAACACAGTAATAAAAGTCATAGAAGAGATTTTTGATGTGGTGCTATGACATTTTAGAATTGTCCCTTATCTCATATTTTGTCCTAAGAGTGATTCACCTATTTCTCCACTGATGCTTTTTTGAATTTGTTTCTAAGCATACTTTTTAGAAATTGGAAAATATAGTTTGTGAAGCTTATACCATATACGTGTTCATGGGTTACAAATATTAAGCTAGAATTGTCTTTCTTATTCTTTTCCTAGTACATAGTTGAAAGGAAATTGCTAGATTTATCTGTCCTCAGGATTTGTGGAATATTAATGAATTGAATTTTCTTCTCTAGGTTTCACCTACATTTTTAGGAAAGGAAATGTGAATTTTAATCAGACCATGTTATATAGGAGGCCTGACAAGTTTTAAACATTTGACATTATTTGGTGTTTATCCTTTTGCCCAGTATAATGTCTGAAATTTCATTAGAAAGACAAAGGCATAAATTTACAAAACAAAAATATCTTATTTTGACAGCCCGCAAAATAGTCATCCCACAAAAGGTAACAGTATATTTCCTGGAATCTGAAAAGGGGAAAAATATTCTACTGACAGCAAATCCAAGCTAAGCCACAAGATATCAACCTTGATTTTGTATTCCATGTTTCATTTCTGCCCTTTGGTACCAAAATATCTCCATCAAATCCTGATAAGATGTTCTTTATCAAATACCTTACAAATGATCTTAGTATTTGTCTCACTGTCTCTTGCCTAGGATGGCTTTTGCGATTCTAGGTCTCCTATGGTTCCAAATGAATTTTTGGATTCTTCTTTCTAGTTCTGTGAAGTACAGTGTTGGAATTTCAATTGGCATTGCACTGAATCTGTATACCAGTTTTGGTAGCATGGTCATTTTCACTATGTTGATTCTTCCTACCCAGGAGCAGGGGATATCACTCCATTTTCTTATACCCTCTTCGATCTCTTTTTTCAGAGTGCTGTAGTTTTCAGTGGAAAGGTCTTTTGCTTCTTTTATTAGGTTGATTCCTAGATGTTTCATTTTTTTGGATGCTATTGTGGAAGGAATTGTTTCCCTAATTTCTTACTCAGTGAGTCTGTTATTTGTGTACAAGAAGGCTATTGATACTTGGGTGTTGACTTTGTATCCTGCTACTCTGGAAAAAGTGTCAATTAAGTCTAGAAGTCTTTTGGTGGAGTTTTCTGGGTGTTCAATGTAGAGTATCATATCATCAGCAAATAATGACAGTTTAACTTCTTCATTTTATCTTATTGCTTTAATTTCTTTCTTTTGTCTAATTGCTATGGCTAATGTTTCCAGAACTATATTGAAGAGTAGTGGTGATAGTGGGCATCCTTGTCTTTTCCCTGATTTTAAGGTGAAGGTTTTCAGTTTTTGGCCATTTAATATGATGTTGGCTGTTGGTTTTTCATAGATAGCCTTTATTAAATTGAGGTATAGACCATCTATTCCAATTTTTTGCAGGGTTTTTATCATGAATGGGTGTTGAATTTTGTCAAATGCTTTTTCTGCATCTGCTGAGAGGATCATGTGGTTCTTGTCCTTGACTTTGTTAATATAATGTATTACATTTATTGATTTATGTATGTTGAACCATCCTTGCATCCCTGGAATAAATCTGACTTGGTCAGGATGGATGACCTTCTTGATGATCCTCTGTATTATGTTTGCTAGTATCTTATTAAAGATGTTTGCATCTATATTCATTAAGGAGATTGGCCTGTAGTTCTTTTTTTCAGTTGTGTCTTTCCCTGGTTTGGGAATCAAAGTGATACTTGCTTCCAGGAATGAATTTGGAAGTATAGCTTCCCTTTCAATTTCATTGAAAAGTTTGAAGAGTAAAGGCAGTAATTCTTCTCTAAATGTCTTCTAAAATTCAGCAGTGAATCCATCAGGACCTTTCAGTCTATTGTTTAGAATTCCTTGTAGTGCTGGTTTGGTGTTCATGAAGTTTCTCACGTGTTCTTTGTCATTAAAGTATCTTATTTCCCCATCCATTTTGAAAGAGAGTTTTGCAGGATACATCAGTCTAGGTTTGAGGTTGTTTTCTTTTAGGATTTGAAATACCTCACTCCAGGCTGTCCTTGACCTAAGGGTTTGTGTTGAAAAGTCTATTGTGATTCTAGTGGGCTTTCCTTTGCATGTGATTTGTTTCTTTTCTCTTACTGCTTGTAGTATTTTGTTCTTCTGTTGGGTTTTGGGGATCTTGGTTATTATATGTCTAGGTGTAGATTTTTTTTTTTGATCATGGCTATTTGGAGTCCTATATGCCTCATTTATCTGTATGTCTAATTCTTCCCTTCTGTTTGGGAAGTTTTCTGTCATTAATTCTGAGAAGAGCTTTTTTAAGTCATTTGTACTTTCTCTTGCTACTTCATAGATTCATATCAGTCTTATGTTATTCTTCTTTGCATCATCAAGGAGTTGTTGGATTGATTTCTCATGATCCCTTACTGTTTTTTTAAGAGACCTCTCTTTTCACGGTCACTGACTGTAATCCTATCTTCTGTATCTGTGATTCTATCTTTGTGTTCTTTTATTCTGTTGCATACACTTACAATAGACTTTTTAATCTCCTGGATATCTGTTTGATTCTGTTTTATGGATTCCATTTCTTTCCTCTGTTGGGCATTCATTGTTTCCATTTCTTTTTTATGCTGGGCCTTTATCACTTCTATCATGGTCCTGAGCTCATCTTTTTTTTTTTTTTTTTTTTTTTTTTTTTTTTTTTTTTGGTCAGTTTCTGTTCTAGAGTCTTGAATCATGATTTCCTTTTTGCTCACCATCTCTATGGTTATCTGGGATATTATTTCTCTTTTGAATTTTTCTAGAGCCTGATTGATCATTTTGTTACTTCCTGTGCTATGGGTTCAGGGTGTCCTGCTGGTTCACTATCAGACTTTTCATCCTCATTTGCCCTACTGTTTGCCATTGGTGAACTGGAAGTCTGTCTTTTTGTCTTGCTTAAGTGTTTTCTCATTTTCATTTTTGTTGTTGGGTTGCCCTTTGTTTAATTTCTGGGTTATTACTTAAATCTTCCTAATATAGTTGCACTTTAGCTTTTGAGTCTCTAATGACTCATAGATATTCTCATTTTCATAATATTGGAGAAAACAACTCATTAAATCAGTCCCAATCCTTTATCCCAATTGATACAATCAGCAGCACAATAGGATCAAGCACAACTTGCAAATTGACCACTTATTATAGTCATTAATCTATCACCTTTAAACTATGTGAATTAAATTAAAATCAAGAAGCAGCCCAAAATATGTTTGCAGTGAATACGCTTTTCAGCATAACATCTTTACCATTTAGGATTTGGGCTTAGACAGAATTAGGAGGAGAGGACTAGATAAGTGTAAGAATTGGAGAAGGTTTCAAGTGAAGCCAGAGGACATAGAATGACCATACAATCTTTATGAAACTATTAAATTCAAAAGGGATAGACAGAGTGCAAGAATAAGGACAAGAATATATTCCCTTAACAGTAATAGGGGCTCACTTTCCCTTGAAACTATTGACCCATGAGTGAGGTAAGTGACAGAAGAAAAGAACATATAGAAAAAATGATAAAATATGTCTGAGTTAGGGCAGGAGTAGGAACAAAAAGGGAGATGAGCAATAATATGGTGGAGAAAAAGACTGAGTTGGAGAAAGAGGACAGAAAAAAGAAAGAATTTGTACAGTGGAATGAGGAAAAGAAAGAAAAAAATGAATTTGAAGGGCCTCTTTCAGTCTATATCTCTGCTGTCATAATATACCATGTGTACAGCCATGTGCAGAACCAAGTCCACTGATCTCAGCTAGCCGATGGCAGATCCCTGAGACTCAGACTGACTTCAGGCCACAAAGCCCAGATTGAGTTCCCTGACCTGCAGAGTTGAACTCCACACATTTCTATTACAGGTTTCCCCTGCCCTTTCTTTAAAGATGTTCAAAGTTGTGTGTTCAGAAAAATAATCTTTATGACCACCTGTGGCTCTGCAGGGTGAGTCCAAGGACTGGCCCAATCAGGAGGTCTGAGAGCAGGGGCGGGTTCAGGGGAGTCAACGCAGCTACTTTCCTTGCTGGAGCTGGTAGCAGAGCAGGCAGGGGGAAGATGCAGCTCGCTGGTCCTGCTGAATGGGCCCAAGCAGGCTGGCAGGAGAGTAGATCTCAGAGCAGCCTTCCAAATCTTACCTTCCTCACTGGCTCTGGTGGTGCACAGCCAGGTAGGCCCATTTTATATGCTCAGTTTTTTAGAGAGAATCAAAGAATTATGGGACATTATGGAAATCATAAGATCTACCATCTTAGGGATAGAATCTTCTTTTTCTCTCTCCACTTTCCTTATGGGAAGTGACTGAACACAGAATTTTTCAACAGAGCCCTGAAAATGAGTTTTAAAAATATTTGTAAAGTCTGTATCTGAGGAAATTAAATATCCTTAAGCCACTGGCAATAGTACTGGATGCTAAAGAGAAGAGAAAGACAAAAAATTGGGCTAGTACATTTACTCATTTCATTGCTGATGGATGTGGACAAAGAGTAAATGTTTTTAGATCCCTTGACACATACAACCCTCTGCAGCATCCACCAAATGCCCAAGAAACATCCCTTGTAACCCCCAAATGCAGAGTCCTCCTCAGTGAACCCTAAGGTCAGACCCATAACTGATTGCTGAAGATGTGGTGTCTAGCACATGGTGAGTTCCCAAAATGCAATTCTTCATAACTGACTTGCCAAATATTTGAAGGAGAGTAGTATAAGATAAGAAGCTGAATCATGGTGACTTTATGCTTTTAAAGAAGTAATTATTCTTTGCAACATATTTTTCAAGTTAAATTTCCTCTCTGCATTTTGAAGAATCAACTGTTTTTTATTCTTTTTCTTCCATAAAAATGTTAATAAGTGCTTGATGTAAAAATAGAAATGATTTTGTTCAGAGCTGTAAACAGGAAACAGGAATTCTGTCATTACTGATCATCACTCTTCACATTTGGTAAACATCTGTCCAGAGTCTTCCGTGTCTCTTCCTTTACTCACACACCCCCTAGATTCACTAATAAGTTAAATGCATGTATTTGCAAATGAATAGCATTTCACAAATGGATTAATACCTAAAATATATTAGTTATGACCGTAATTGTGTGATGCTGGCATAATTTATATATTGAATAGTTAATCTCACTAATTTTCATTTTGGTTTATTAAAAAGTGATGTACATTTTGATGCTTACACCCTTTCCCACTAATTTTCTTCCTGGAAAAATAGTACAGTGTTATTTTTGTCTCCCAGTATATAAGCATTTAAAACTTTGATACATATTGTCAAACAATTTGTAGTACAGATTTTATTTATTATAATCCGATCAACAGTATATTTTGCTTGTCAGGTCTGGATTCTTTCATTAGTTTTTCTTTTTTTGTAATCTCATAAATTATATATATGTTGCAATTGTTAATTCATGATATTAACATCAGTAATTTACTTCATCATTAATGTTTATATTGCTTTTGAGAATGGCCTAATACTTATTGAAATATTTATTTTAATAACTGAATTTTGAAACATCCCACCTTATAATCATTTTTATATATTTTGATAGTACATAATTCAGTTTACCATTTTAAATCATGTATTAGAGTAGATGAAATTATTGTAGCATCTAGAGGCCTAAATTTGTAACAATTCAATTCAGTGAAGTAGTTCTGAGTCCAGATGCTTTCTTTGATCTTGTGCTTGTACTGTACCCTTGATAAAGATTATTTACACCCAGCTAGAAGCAGGACAAGATTATGGAAGAGGCACATTTGCCTTTCAATAAGCATCAGCCCAGAAGTAAGCATGAACTACTCTTACTCCTACTTCATTGGCAAGAACAAATCATGGCCACAACTGGTCAGCAAATGGGATGGGGAAATTTCACCTCTGACTGAGCTATCGTATCCCACAGACCTGTACCACTATACATTATAAACCAAGATTGTGAAATTTTAAGAACAGATACCAATTTTGACTTCTTGTGTGTATGGCAAGCAGAGGTTCTAAACTTTATGAAGTGAAGGCAATCCTTCTTTTCCTTTCAAAATATTTTCTGATTCCCTGCAGTGTGGGGCCATGGAGACCGATGAGCTGTCTAGAACTTGCAACGATCTTCTCATTGAATAGAGGGGACAGAAATTGGAGTTTGAAACTCCAGAGACAACTAGAAGTTGAAGGACAAGATCCCAGAAACAAAAGGGGGCCTGTAGAGAAAAGCTTCTGCTACACAATCTGCCATTCTCACATGTGCTGACCCGTAACTCGTGTGTACAGGTGTGGCCAACAATTGTTAGAAATCAATTGAAAAGTTACATCTTTAAGGCAGAGCACACAAAAGTTAGATGGTGCCGGGGAATAAGTCTGAGTTACAGGCTGATCTGGGAGGAGAGTCCATGCTTTGTATTGAGAGTCTGAACATGCTATGCTCTATAAGTAATGGCGAGTAAAAAATTAGCACAGTTCACCTGGTTAAAAGTGCCTGCTACAATAAAATCTCTTAAAAAATATTTGGCAATTCCACTTAAACATTCTCTGTATGTATAATAAGCTAGAGTGATAAACTAGTAAGAAGGAACTTAAAATGACTCAGTGTCTCTTACAGCAACCTTGATGGAGAAAGATCATCATGGCTTCAGCACACAATGTTGGTTGAAATGTGAGGGATCTTATGACTGCAAGATAGAGCAAAAAGAAAATTATTTAAATAGCTATAAGAAGCCAATGTGAAGATTGAGAGCAGGAAAGCAGTTCCTAGAGTTAAGCTACTAGACAATATCACTGAGATGATTTAAAGCAATGTTGTGAGCCTCCATTTGAATCTTTTAAAATTGAGCCTAAAGCTGGTCCTGAAGACTAGTAATTTCTGTCTACATTTGTATGAAAAGCACTATGGAGAGATGCTTTTTCTAATATTCAGAGGTGCTCTGTCCAATATTCAGAATGATTAAATGGAATTGGAGCTATGCACATCGAATGGTAACCAGCATCACAGCTGAGCTTACTATGTGTTCAAAGAGCTTGTTGATGTTCTCTGAGCCAACCAACAGCTGCCTCAAAGGCCTCAAGTCTTTTCAGAATCTATTCATCAACATTCATCTGCGTCAGTAATTCTGAGGTAGCATTCTGAAAATAGCTATTCATAGTTTGACCAGTTTGGATGTTGAGTCAAAGCGACCACTGCAGGCATTGATGTGGTGGCCAATGCCACAGCTGTAATAATAGCAGCAATCAGAACACCCAGAAAGTGTTTTTGTCTGACTTCAAGCATGGTGGTGATTTGTTCAAGAGCAGAATGCTCCATCCATTCTCATGAGACTGGTGGGGAGCCACACTCTGGCCCACGGTCTGAGTACCATACTGCACATAGTATTCAGTTGAGAAATATTCTTGTGTGTGACACAAGGAGCCGATTGGGAGATGCTGGTGGGCAAAGAGATCTTGAGGACTTTAAAGGGTCTGTACTAGTGGTTAGAGGAGTAATATTTAAATATCGTGGGCTTCTGTGTGGTGAGAGTTAAAATGTTGGGATGTGAAGTGCAGATAAACTCACCATCAGAAGTGCCTGGAGCAATCCATATGCATTTACTCACATGTTGAGAGCTGCCAGTTCTAACAGCTGGAAGGAAGAAGGGAATTATTAGGCACTGCATGGACTTCTTGATGGGAATGCTAAGTTCCCAAGAAGAGGCATAATAAGGCTTGGTAAACCCAAGATTCCAGGATGGTGAGCTGTCATTGAAATTAAAAAGCAAAACATAATTCTAAGTAGAATTAGATTCCAATACCATCAAATTATGAGGACCCAAGTTTTCCAAGGTTAGATTATAAACAAGATGAATAACGAGGAGATTGATGGGCCAAAATGAAGTCTACCCAAATTGAGGCCATCTCCGATAGGCACCCATGCATAAGAACATACTGGAATATTGGATTCAGGGAAGTGCCTGCCAGACACAGAAGAGCCTAGGACTCTGGCAGTATCGATGAAGACCTGATGGCAGGACCCCTTGATGCAGCTGAGCCCAGGGGAAGTTTGATTCATATACCACTGGGGATGAAAAGGAGCACAATACGTACTATTAGTAACATTAGAGACCAAACGGGGGGAATTCTTCAGCCAAGAAGTACCAATCATGAGTTAGAAAATATTTGCTGCTAGAATATCTGGAGTGGCTACAGTCCCTACTGCAATCACTTAAGGGTCTAGGGAGGGGCAACTAGGCTCTGCCAATGCAAGAGGTATCCTTGGAAGAGAGGGGAGGCTCAGGGTCTCCCCAGGTGACTATAGGAGAAACAGACGATGGAAGTACATGTGCCCTGTACACTATGCCACTTGTTTGTGGTGTACAGCTGAACAACAGGAGAACGAAAAGGAAACCTTTCCACCTTAGAGTTGTGGATGACTTGTGCTACCACTGTCAAGAAGAGGTCTTCTGGGTTGGAAGGGATGCTGGAATTTTGTAGCACTTGTTCAGCATCTGCAGTGAGCCATTTAATTTCTTCCCACATACGTGTCGAGGATTTTGTTGTAGAGAATAATGGATCTGTTCTCTTCTTCCAGTCCATCCCCGGAGGAGAAGCACCATCTCACTCAGCTCGATGTTGGTGATAAAACACATGCATACCCTCTCCCCAGGTGAGGAATTACATAGAGCCCAGCTCTTGTGGGCCAGATAAGGTTTTCCCTTGGTGGGCATAAAATGCTTTTTTCACTTCTATAACCCATCTGAGTCACAATTTAAATTTTTTTTTTAAAGAGTGTCTTAGATAATTGTTCCTGTGGGTAAAGTGTCTTATCATATTCTCCCCTTTTTATTTTAATAATTGAGTTTTAAAACAGTAAAACTCTGCAACAGAAGGTGACTGGTAGATCAATCACTAAGGGCTGTATGGTGGCCCTTTGACCGTCTGGGCTGCCACAAGTTAAGGGACTCTGCTTTGGCGTGGGACTCTACAACCACAAAGTCCTGCACAGTAAGTATCAACAGAGAAATGAGTATATTTAAGTTCGCCAAAAATTCATGTGAGTCATGTCCATTTGCCAAATTTTGTTACTTTTAAGCCACAGGAATTGACTCCTGCCAGGTGAGATTTTTATCCCTCTTTGTTGCCTTAGAAGTTGAATCCCTGTAGAACAATAACAGATTAACAATTATAAAGTTTCACAGAGAAAACTAGGTCAATAACAATATAATACTTTAGCATTACAATCTTGAGGACATTATTATATCTGAAACACATTAAAGTGTAAAATGTATCTCCGTTTTCATATTTAGTCAGATTACTCTTATTTACAAAATATTAAATGACATAAGTAAAGTTTTACCTAACTTGTTATGGTTGACCCTTCTGTTACCATAGTAACATTTAAGAAGAATGAATTTATAGACATACTTTATAGGTTATTAACCTCTAAACTTTTAATTTCTAGAGTGATATTGCCTGGACTGCACAGTGTCGAGGTAGCTTTCACTGTTATAATGACATAACAATCACATAAAACATAAGCATGAAAAAGTATTCCCATTATCTGGCTGGCTATATCATGCTAGGTTGACATGTACCTTTCATCACAAATGGCTGAAACACAAGTAAGGGAAAGCCAGATACTTGAGCCTGAAAACAAATTTATCACAATAAGTCACCAGTATGATTTTTTTTTCAGCTTTGTATCTTTGAAGGCAGCTTTGTATCTTTGGAAAGCATAAATATATAAAACAATATACCATGAGGTTAGCAATAATTGGTTTTGCATCTCTACAGAAATCTTTACATATATTTAGTTTGTACTCAAGATAAATTTTAGACTCCTTTAACAGGTTTTATAAGGTGTAACTATATTGACAGGAATTACAGACATCTTTTCAGCTCAGATAAGTTTTGGATACAGTGTTAATGACCACAAATAAACTTATCACCCAACATATAAGGGTATCTCATTTATACAATATAAAATGCTTGCTTAATCAAAGCCAATAGATGTAGATCAACTTTAAGTGTCAGGACCAAATTTAAAGAGATGTCAAATTTTGAACATTTTATATGTTTAAGTTCTAAACATATATTATATAAAAGAGAGCACTTATTAGTTACTTTGTATATATTATACTTGCATAGTCTTAACTGCAAACTTAACCTTAAAGCTTAGATTTACAGTATAGCTTGGGCATACATATCTGGCCAAATATACGTTATGTCATAATCTAAGATAATAGTTGTTTATTTAACCAATCATGAACTGATTATTGAACACATTTTACAGATTAACATTCAAAATTTTTTAAGTCTTAAAGCTCTCTTTTTAGTAACCATAAGCATATCAACGAGAACACAAGAAACATATTTTACTAAAATATAGACCCTTTGATTTTCAATTTAATTTTGTAAGTTTAATGAAGGACATCTCAATATTTTTAGAAATGTAAACATAGAAAATTTAACTTTTTAAGTATAGTAAAAAACAATTATTTTTAAATGACCTATCATAATAACACTTATTAAAATAAGATATAGATTTATTGGCCAAATTGAACTACAGTAATCTTTTTATAGTTTTTAGGTTTGTAGCTATAAGGAACTAGTCAGAACTTTTCCTTTCAATTAGCAGAGATCTCTTATAATAAGAGTTAAAAGGAAAAAATCCTTAGACTGATGGTATATCTTATTGGAATAGACCTGTTTATGTTTAAAACTGTTAATAAATTCATGAGGGCCCCTGGAGATGTTTTTTGTTTTATGAATGAACTTATTTGTATTATAAAAACCAGTTCATTTGCCCCGAGGAGCAGCATTGTAGAAGGGAGAGAGAAGTGAAAGAACTTAGACTAACCCTCACCCTAAAGGTAGAAAAGCTGATAAATTTGAACTAAAACAATTGCGTTACTTCACCACGGGATTTTAAGAACATGGCTCAGAGATAAGAGAAGGTCGGCTTCACCCGGAAGGGTCATAGAGAGGGGCCTAACCCCTCCTCTGAGAAACCCAGTCCTAGAATGCAGCAGCCATAGAGAAGGGAACCACCTGGAGCATGAGAACCAAATCCTCAGGGCAGAAAGACAACCGAGACCCGAAACGTTCTCAGGGTGGATCTCCAGTTCTTAGCAAAACATGCCTCTAAAGGCAAAAGCTCTCATTAACTCCAGTCACATTACCAAGCCGAAAACCAACAAGCACAGAACTTGAGTAACTGCTTTTTTAACTTTTCTAGGGGGTGTGGGGAGAAAATCATAGAATAGATGGGAGATGCTCCTTTAAGCTTTATAGTTTTGAGCCTTTTAAAAAAAGTACTGATGGGGGCCTCTTTTTTCTGATAAATTTGTCTCAGTTCAAAATAACTTTATGGCATCACTTTTGTTGTCCTTAAATTTTCTCCTTTGTACTTTTATTTCCTTTTCCTATTTTTTTCTATTTTATTTTCTTTGTCTCCTCTCTCTCTCTCTCTCTCTCTCTCTCTCTCTCTCTCTCTCTCTCTCTCTCTCTTTCTCTCTTTCTCTCTATCTCTCTCTCTTTGTTTCCTTTAAAACAAGTTCATTTGGCCTATGGAATTGTTAGAGCCCCTTGCCCGGCCACCTCTCTTGGTCCCATAGGGGGCCAAAAGCAGAAGGGAGCTTACTGAGGGGGCTGAGAGATGAGGGAGAAGCCTTTTTCGGGGAACTTCCTTTGTTTGTGGAGATCAAATAACCACCCTGCGAACATGCCAGGTAGCAGAGTGTGCAGCTTTTACAGAACCTAACGACTTTCTTCATTTTTGGCCTACATGTTCCCTATCCTCTACCTCTAAGCTGTCCTGCAGAGGAAACCATGACATTGTTGTTGAATAACTATCAATAATTTAATAAATTGAGGTTCAGAATCTTTACATCCAGATGTCTTTAAGAGACACTGTAAATGTTGCTTAATTTGCTTTTCTTCTTTGAGTAAAGTTTGATTAATACTGAGGCATGAAAGTAAAAGTATACAAAGAACAAACAAACTACCCCTGCCCATTTAAAATCGGACAGTTAAAAGACCTCTGGGCTGATAAACCTAACCTGTCCCTCGCTGAAGTCATTCCAGGCTGTTGTATGGCAGCCTCTGTCCCATTACTGGGATGTGAAGTTGAACATCCTTGTTCCTTTCCCAGGCTTTGGAAGGTCTGTTGTCCGCATCGAGTCACACCAACTTACCCTTCACGTGGGGCACCACTTGTGGCAGTTCATGACTGTGGCACCCTGCAAAGGATGAGAAATTACTCAGAGTCAATGATGAATTCAAATTCCAAGAAGGCCGAGAGGGACTGCCCTTAGCCAAGACCCCTCAGTGTGACAGAATCTCATAAGACAGCCTTGAACTGAAGCTTCTGTAGCTTTTTAAAAGATAGAATCAGAAAGCAAGGATAAAGGACAATAGGAGGATGTTCAAGCAGGAAATCATGTAATGGACAGGGGAAGGATAAGATGGTCTATGACATGACTGACCTTAGAGCCAATCTAAGTGATAAATCAGAGGAGGAGGAGAGGGCCAGTGTAGCCAGATCCCACTTGGACTTGTGGTCCTGTAGGCTATCATTTGATCTCTGACCATGCATTCTAGGTTTTGGATGTGTGGTTCCAAAAGTCTCTTATCTCTGCCTATCACTCTCATACATACCTCTGGCCTTGTCAAATACAGGTTACAGTAGCGGGCCCTTTCTGTAACAATAAAAAACACTTCCATGAATGTAGACTAATTGCATGAGGCAGCTATTTGGATAGTATCCTTTTAATTTATGTATATTGATGAAAGGACTTTTTTTTTGTTTTGTTTTGTTTTACTTTGGGGCTTCCGTAGCGAGCTACATACTCGTTTCTCCTTTTATATTTTTATTTTGCGACAGACAAGGTCTCATTCACCAAGTTGCCTAGAATGGGCTCAAGCTTATGGTATTTCTGGCACAGCAATTCAGAGAGCTGTGATTATACAGAAGGGGTTTCTTTTTTGTAGTCATTTGAAACATTTCAAAAGTAGTTTCTAAAAGAATTTTTTGAAACATAGAAAAAAATACTTTGTTTAGCTCTGGTTTTCTGTTGTTTTGATTTTGAAAGCTTAAGCACAGTTTGCTAATTCCAGTCAACTCTTTTTCTAAAACTACAGATTCAGAGATTTGGGATGTGTCATTTCCAGGTTAGTTTCATTTTATCTGTATAGACTTCACTTTATAGACAGTTTACATTTCAAATGTATATTATATGCTTTGTCCTTATACAAACTTGTTCCCATTTTAATTTTTACTGAGACTTTTTATTTGCCCAAATCTTTGATGTTCCAGGAAACTATATAGTTCAAAGCAGAACCCATTTTGTGCTTTAAAAGCATTGAACAAGCCAGGAAATGAAACATAACTATATTCTGAGATTAAACAATATGTCTTTGCATATTTCTTTATAAGTTAAAAACTTCAAATTTTATGAAGTGGCATCACAAATACTGTACAAATTATTGACAGATACCAAGAAACTGCGCTAGTAACTGAAAATAAAGTAGGAAAGACAATAAAAACAGAACCATAGATAATTCAGACATTAAAACTACTCAAGAAAACATTCTTAACTAATTTTTTCAAGAAAATAAGTAAAAAATCATCAAAATCAGATGTTTTCACCAGAAGATTCTTCTAACTATGTAATTAATTAGGCCAGTATAACCTCAAGTTTAAAACCTGACAAGTCATTAGAAAATTAGGGGCAGATTTCTGTCATAGATAAAAACAAATATTTGCAAATCAAAATCAACAATATTTAAAAAGAATACTATATAATAAGAAGTTGAGTTTAATCTGGTGAAGCAGAATTGCTTTAATATTAATTAATGTTAATTAATATTAAAAGACAAAATTTGATCATCTCACTAGGTTCAGGAAATAATGAGACAAATTTCAAAAATCATTAATAATATTTTTTATTGAAAAAGCCTCTTGGAAATCTAGAAAATAAACTTTTTAAACTGAGAAAATATTTCTAAAATGCATATGTGCTAGCATTCATTATATTTAATGCTACAATTCTGAAAGTTTGCATTTTGCATCTAGAAATGAAATCACTGGTGTTCAACATTCTTTTGGAAGTACTAGCCAGTGAAATAAAGAAAAAAACAAGAGGAAACGAAATGAGAGGCCTAGGAATGTGTTGAAATAAAATTCTGTCCACTTTTTACAGTTTTCTTGAATCAGTGGATAATCTATGCATCTACTGTTACTGTTTCATTTTTACATGCCATCAATAATTAGAAGATGAAATGCTTAAAAAGTATTATTTACAATCCTATCAAAAATTTCAATATAAACAGATACATCTAGCAAATATTCTGGCAGATCTTTATAAAGAAAGTGATGAAACACTATTTTGACAGATTGAAGGCACTAAATATGATTCGAGGAATACAGAAGAATCGGAAATCTCTATGTTGAAAGAATATTTGTGGTCCTCTAATGCAATGTGATCCCTTTCAAAATGCCCAAAGAATATTTTTAAAGTGAAAGTTGGCAGGCAATACAGTTCTGTGGAAATGCCAAAGGGTTAAAAACAATAGCTGAACATGTGGTAGGAGGACTTTACTGAATATTCAGTTGTAAAGCTATGTAAGCAGAGCATCACTGGTACAAGGATAAAAGAACTGGCAAATGGAATAAGTAGGAAGTTCAAAAAAAGACCATGTATCCCTGCATTCCTTGGTTTAAAAAGCTATTCCATAGACTTGGGGGAAAGGAAAATATTTTCAATAATAATTATAATGGAAAAAGTAGTTATCCATAAAGAAAGGATGCAACTTGGATCCTATTTTAGGTCATACACAAAACAGATTAAAGTACACCCATAAATGAGAATGATGAAAAACTAATAATTTGGAAGTACAATAAGATATATTGATGACAAAGTGTTTGCAAAAACAATATTACATGTTCTAACTATAAAGGAAAAATAGAATTTCTGCTCATCTGAAAAATCATTAAGGTATAAAAGAGAATACACAGAGCAGAAAGTTATTTGCAATACATATAGCAACTATAGGCATTATAAAAAGACATACACAGACCTCCTACAAATAAACATAAAAATCAATAGGTATACACAATTTTAAAAAATGGACAGAAAACTTGAACTTGCATTTCATAAAAGAGGATGCCCAAATGGCTCAGACATATAAAAGTGTGCTCAAACTCATTAGTATTCAAGAGAATGAAAAATAAAGTCAAGGATATGCCATTATTTATTCACTTCAAACAGAATGTGGCATTGTCTTTTAAACTGAAAATATATCTACACAATGTTCCAATGATTCCACTTCCACATTTTTCCAGTAGAAAAATACATAAAATGTAGTACCAAGGTACAGTTGCAAGACTGAAGTAGATTCTTTGTAATAATCCCAAACTGGAAACTAGTTAGATGTCCAATAACTTCAGAATAGATCAATGATCATAATACAACAAGAAAAATGCAGAAGTGAAATAACGGCCACATTTATCAATGTGTTTGAATATTAAACTATCATGTTTACAATGAAAATTATATCATAAAAGACTATTTAAGGGACAGGTAACTGTTATAATACAGAAGCATTTGAAGACATATTGATAATATTCTGTGTTTTGATTATCCAAGTGTTTGCTGTACAATAATTTGTTAAGGTGTATGTCTGAGTCGTGCACTTTTTCTATGTCTGAGGTAGCTTACATTAATAAAGATCTATACAGATTTCTCCTTAGATGACAAGAGAATTCCTTCTCACCAGTAATTCTCTATAACATTTTTATTTTCTTTTAAATGTACTATTTTATTTATCAATGTGTTTCCTAAAATAAAGAGTTTGGACTATTTACAGCCATTTCTTCAGAGAACGCTTGTGTAATAAATGATGTTAATTTTTTTCTTAATGAAAACCTGTATCATGTAGTGTTTGCTGTACAGTGACTTTTCCCAGATTTAGGGGCTTAAATTGAAAGCCAAATAATGATCCCGATTCTGTCATCTGGCAAGTTAATAGCCTGTGCTCAGGGGAGTGTTACAGGGATCGTTAGTGGGATTTCCCCACCTGGCTCTCTGATGCGCTACTGGTTTACCCAGGCGCCTCAGCGCCGGGAGTCAGCTGGCTGTTGGTGAGGGCAACTGAGTTTACTAGGCTTGTACTCTGGTGACTGGAAAGGGTTCCAATAAGGACAGCAAGGTCCCTTAAGAAGGACCAGTCTCAGAACTCACACATTATGATTTCCCAGAAATTTAAAGTGCAAAACAAATTTCCAGGCCAGCCCAGCTTCACCACTTGAGAGCAGGAGCTGCAAGTCGCCCTCACTGGCAACATGAATACAAAGAGAAGTTTAGCAGCAGGTGTGCAATTCCCTGCACTTCACTAGCTGGCAACATTTTTCTTTTTTATTTCTTTGTTTATCATTTCTCTCTCCACCCTCTGCTCCTTAGGTAAAAGCTCGATGCCTATTTGAGTATCTTCCCAGGAATTTCCCTAATCTCATAGTAGCAAGAAAAAGAACATATTATTTACAAATGATGACAATATTACATTTTTTGCATCACTATTCTCTAGAAACCACATTGTAGAAATCCTTCCAAATCAACTCATATAGAAATATATGAGATTGTCCTATTCAGTAATATGGATATTCCATGATTTACGCAGCCATTTTATTACTTGTAAACATTTGCTTTATGTTTATTTTTCTAATATGTTGCAGTATGTACTTCACCAAACTTTGTTGGCTTTTCATATTATTTTGGAAATGTTTTAAGTAAATTTCATGAGGTGCAATCTGCATGATCCATCTCTATTTTTTATACAAGTCATTGCTACTCATAAGTTAATAAACATTAAACTCAAGGGAATGATTATGTACTATTACAGCTACACTCGTCTGAACTCTTACAACTTGAAGAGAATCTATTGCCTTGAAATTACTGAGAATTAGTCTCTTGGATTATATTTAATTGCCTTCATTTATACTTTTAACTACATTAATGCATTAGAAAACTCTCTGAAAGTAATAACTATGGCTTATAGTTCTTTGTATTTACCAGAGTGATGGACTTTTAGAAAACATTTAGAAAATGCTTATTGAATATGTTAGAAGCAACCAAAATTTTGAAAAAGATTATTTTCATTTACAGGACTTAAAATAAATTCCATGAGATAAATAAGATTTAACTTGAGCCTTGTAGGGCAAATGTTGCTAATTTTAGGATTTTAAGAAGTTCTTTCTAATTTTAGGATAAATACATATGCTTATTAATCATTTAGAGAATATTATTGTGATCAGTGTATTGAAGACAAATGTTAACATAGTCCATGAAAATCGAAAAAATACTTATAGCTCTCTCTTAAAGGATGATATTTACATCATGTGATTATTAGGTTTAGTATGTGGGACACGTTCTATATATTTTGCTCTGAAATGTACTATATAAAGAACCACAATAAATAATTTTCCTTAAAAAATAAAATGGTAGATTACACATAAAAATATAATTTTTTCTAGCATATTTTGCCATACATCCTTTATTCTTAAGACTTATTTCTTTCAACTTAAAGAACACATTCCAGGCCAGGTATGGCGCATGCCTGTAATCCCAGCACATGAGAGGCTGAGGCAGGAGGATTGCTGTGAGTTTGAGACCAGCCTGGGCTACATAGTGAGTTCCAGAGCAGTCTGAACTACATAGTGAGACCCTGTCTCAAACCCACCCCCCCAAAAAAAGAACACATTCCATCATTTAGTAATTTTGTTTCAAATATCAGAATTGATGTCTTAGGTATAGGAAATAATCTTAATTCCAAATAACAAACTTTAATTCCTAGCTTATCTCATCATTCTAATATAAAGTTATCCATGACCATATAGTATATTATATATTTTATATTATATTTTATATTATACATGATGCATAATTTATATGCTACATTATATATATTTTATAATATATTATAAAATTATCTATGGCATGCTTTTCTTAGTCTCTTTTTCACCCAGGGACTCACAAATAAAACAAGAAGAGGTTGGGTTGGTTTAAATTTAGGGATTTTAGAGTTTTTGTTTTATAAACAATTGGAAAACAGACAAAGAAGGTCGAAGGGCCCAGGCTAAAGAAAGCTGAGCATTTTGTAGCAACCAGGAAGCCGAGGAGGGGAAGGAGCTGGGGAGGTCGTGCTCCAACGTCCCGCCTCGATTCAGGCCCCACCTCACAGCAGCAGGGGAGCTGTAGCATCCCCACAATCCGGTCACCTTCCATAAGCCCATCTCTGACCATGTAAGAGTGTTGGGGCTCATTTTTGTTTTAAATCACAACAATGCTACACTAATGATTATGCCCCCAGCAGGCTGTAAGCAAACATGAGCATTGTTATGTGGGCTGTAAAGAGTTAACCCCATACATGAGTTATCCATGAACTACATACAAATTAATTTTTGTCAACAATTGGAATTACACTTGACTTAGGAGAGATATACTCTGAAGAGACAGGACTTCTAGGAAAATTTCGTCCGTCTAATTTAGTATGCTTTTTTGTTTTAAATGCTGAAAATATAATTTAATCCAGTTGAAACAAAAACAACCCTCTAGGACTTTATTAACACTTACAAATCTTATGTTCAGCATGGTTAGATTTAGAGTCCAAACAATGTCTTCACAATGCTCACCACTGTAATCTTACTATCTTTTACTTCTGTATGCCATAGCCTGATTTTGTTACCCTTAACCTATTCTATCATATATAGACTTTCAAGGAGAAAGGACTCTGACTGGACTTCTTGGGAGATACGCCCACACTTTAGAGCAAACAATGTGCTCGATGGAGGAGTGTCCCCTGTACATAGCACCCGAAGAGGTGCTTTCACTAGTAATCCAATCACAGGCACTTGATATGAGACCATTCTTACATTCAGCAAAGCACCAGAGAGAGTCCAATGTCTATAGTGCTCCTCAGAAGAATATAAAGTGAAGATCACATTTGTGTTTCCAAAAATCACAGTGAAAAGTTCCCAATTACTTCATGGTAAAATTAGATAAGACTGACATTAGATACTCATTATCAGCAGGCTGACATTATATGCATATACCACGTTATATTTATGCATTCATCAGCTGATGGATACATAGGCTTTTTTTTAAAGCTAATGTTTTGAAGTCACCAAGAAAGGTGGAAGTATGATTTGGAAACTGGCAGATTAGTGAAAGCTCTTGGATCATAATTACACAACAAAGGCATCTTGGAGGTTGACTCTGCTAGCGTATTTCAGAATGGAGCACTTGACATGAACAGGAATGGATGTGAACAATAGGAATGACTGTTTAGGGCAACCAGGTAAGCTTTACAGACTATTGGTACGAAATCTGGAAAGGAAAAACAATCAATCACAAGAGTCCAACTCAATATCTCCATTTACTAAGCTGCCTTATAATCCCTTCTCCCACTGCTAGGCCTCAAGGACACTCTCAAGTCCTCGAAAAAACAGAACATGAAGCTCCTGTCTTGCACCACCCACCTGTAGAATAACCAAACACAAGGGTTCTATGACAGGAAATGAAATCCCCAGCCCCCATCTGTTTTTTGGATGAATCTCTTTTTATTTCTTTTACTTTTATCCCTTTAATCATTCTCTTTTTAGAAATATTAAGCTAACACGTCCTCTTCAATTCCATGGTCCTCTGTCTTACAAATCCCATCTCCTTCTCTAACTTGTACTTTACCTGTTCAATGTTTGCCTCCATGAGCTTGGATAAATTCCAGTTTTTTTTTTTTCCTCACTAAAAATACATTAAAAGGCAAGCGTTTGTTTAAAGTGTCCATTTTAGAGTGACATGTTAGGAGCGGTCAGTGAGAAGATCTGGGTTTTTAACAGCCAGTCAAAAAGATATTTATTGTATACTGTTTATGTATGTGCTAAAGATGCTAAAAGGGGGAGAAGCCTCCGATTCTTTTTTACAGTGACTACAGTTGTAAGAATAAAACAAACTGCTTTGTTAATACAAAGGCAAATAAGGATATGTGAATTAAGTAATATTCAGAAGCAAGAAGGGAAATCATTTATGACATGTATTAGCAGATTTTAAGTAATTGCTATGGACAACATCTATGGAGAAATCTAAAGAAATTAAGATCCTTGTGAGACAGTTTAACCATTTGAATTGAATTATTTCATGTGAAGCATGAAGCTTTAGGTGGCATATGAAAGACAGACTTAGAGAGAAAGAAGAAAAAAAGAATAGCAAGAGAAAGAGTTATGAATCTTCCAGAGGAAAAGAGGCATTAAAGAAAGAAACTCTTGCGTCTTTTGCACTGCTTGCCTAGGGATAATCCTCTCTGAGATATTTGAAAAACAATGAATGATTTGGCTAAAGAGTGATGACGCCAATATTAGAAACTGGAGGAACCTTTTAAAGAGGAGAGAGCTGTGGCTGCAGCCTGTGGCACAGGGATTCTATCCAGCGTGCCCTCATCTAATGGAAAATACAAAGACAAAATATCCTACCTTGCATGCTTCCTTTGACCTTTTTCAAATCTAATCTGGACAACTACAGCGTCAAGCTATAGGGAAACTATACATAATTCTTCATCCTTCTGCCCAATAGGTTGTGAAGAATTAATCAAATTCCTGTGAAATTTTTTGTGACATGATTAAAGTTCAGGGAATTTTAATTTGATGTATCGGGGCTGTAGAATTGAGAACAAGGAAGTGAAAGAGCCCCTGAAAAATTTGAAGTGTTTGAAACCTGTGTAAATATTGTTAATTTGAAAATGGATAGAAAGGGGCAAATTAAAAAGAAATTTCAAATGGAATCACAATAGGGCATGCAGGTGGATTGGTGTAGTAGGAAAAACAGAAAAACTGAAGACAACCCAGAAGTATGAGCCTTAAAGACATCATTTACAGGGATTAAAAAATATCAGGAAGGCAAGCTGATTTTAGGGAGAATAATGAGTCTGAGATTACTGTGACAGTCAAGCAAAATTGTTCAAAGGAATGGTTGAAATAAGTTATTGCAAGTAAAGAAAAGGACCAAAGCTAGAGAGTCAAACAGGATGCCAGCATCATCTGTGGATAAAATTACACCTGCCTATTCACTGTATATTCCAGTTTTCTCACATCTATTCTTTGGGTTACAAGTTTAATCCATTTGCACTACCAGATCACTAGGCTGGTTTTGGAATGGAGAATAAAAGACCAGTTTGGATATTAGCAGACACTGAAAACATCTGCTGAAGGCTTCCTGTGAGTAACTCTTAGTCACACAGAATAATAAGCAGAATTGGCTAATCTTATCTGCAGGCTTCTGGATAAACAGATGTTTCAACACAGTCTGGTCAGCTGCCCCGTCATTTCACTGGCAATAGGGTGTGTTGGGCACTCTGTTTCGTCAGTGAAGTCAGCCCTTACCCTAGACAGTATCAGTGGGATATTTGAGGGCCAACCCACTTAGTTCCTCCACTTGGGGAAGAAAGCACACCTCTCATTTGACATGGAGGAAGATCTTCACAACTCCTATCTTCCGGATCTCTCCAGTGCAGGGATAAAGCGCTAGATAAATATGCATGACCATGCGTAATGGATGTTATTGTGATTGGCCACCATCTCCTGCTAAGAGGGCACCTGGAAGAAAAATAAGTTATTCTTTAACAAATAAAGCTGGGAATGACCCAGACTTCGGAGGGGTGCATAAGCATGAATATTTATGTCACACGTTATCATTTAAAAACATTTTTCCCAAAGTTTTCTAATTGAGCTCTAAAAATTTATGCTAGCCTAGAATTGGACAATCATACTAAGTGTCCAGAAGTGTGCAGCTAACACTTTCATATAGCTGAAGAGCCAGACTAGTGGTGCCAAATCATCAGTGCCCCATGCCTGTGAAATCAGTTTTCTAATTTTCTGTCTAACAAAACTCCTGGCTGATCCTTGATAATCAAGCTCCCTTTTTGACCCAGAGGCACTAAAAGCACTTTTAGGGGAACTAAAAGTCAAATTGTGACCTACCTAGCGAGAAACAATTTTTATAGGTGAGTGAATGATGAAATAGACATATGTGTTTTGCAACCACAAAGATTATTTACTGACTCCATTTTGGAACCAAAAAATGGTCTTTCTATTGAAAAGAAACACACACGCACACACGCACACGCACACACGCACACGCACACACACACCCACACCCACACACAACTTTGCTAGAGAAGAACTTAAGATTAATGAAATGATCTATTTCATTAAATTGGGGGGATTACAATACATTTCAGAATCCCTGTGCATATGTAGGGACTGTGAGATCTGATAGGATGGGAATTGTCCCTGGGAAGTTTCTGTGAAGGTCACAAGTCCACGTTCTACCTCCTCTACAGAGAGCACAGTGTGCTCTCATATCAGATCTCTATCCTTGGCTCCAAAGGAAAGATTGCCTTCTAACTCCCATAAAGAAAATGCAATAAAAAAGTATCAGAAGTGAAGATGTATGGCTAAATTCACCTATTTTAATAAAAAACACTGCCTTTACTAATAAACCACCTTTTTAATGGCCAGTTTATGCTAGCAAAAGCCTCAGGGATTTAAGTAAGCACATAGCCATTTAATAATCATTTAATAAAATCTGTTTCTTGCTCATACCTGACCAGGAAATTTTATGCATATGCTCCAACCCTCACATATGCTTAATATTCTAGTGAATAACAATCTTTCCCCTACTCCTAATTTACTTCTTAGAGAACATGTTCCAGCCAAAATTCTGGAAACCCTACCCACTCAGCACCAGTATCAGCCAAATGAACTGATAAAGGATGGAAATTTTTTCTATATTTGACCAATTATATATTCTTTCCAGGGGATTTATGAGATCACTACAGGAATCAAATTGATGAGCCAGAGACACATAGATTTAAGGCTTTCATTTTCAGGCAACTATGGCAATCCAGTCTTCACAGAGAACAAACTAGATAAGAGGTAGAGAGAGAAGATGCCACATAGCTCTAGAGAGACAGATAGGCGGGAGACCTCCTTGAATCAGGGCTTCTCCAAAGCAGAATTTATCTTGTACATTCAAGTTCCATGGTGAATGTTTATCTTGAAGTCTGTCTCTGGAGTCTCTCCCTCTCTCTCCCTCCCTCTCTCTCTACCTCTTTCTCTCTCTCTCTCCTCTCTTCCCTTTCTCTCTCCCCTCCTCTCTCTGTTGATTCATCTTTGTACTTCTTCCAAAATCCCCAAGTTGAACAAAATCATGTAAAAATATCACATTATGCCACCTTTATTCACTGTTGACTTTATTGCTTTATTTAATTACCCTTGAAATAAATTTGTGGGTTAGATCATAGTTAATATCAGCTTTAACACTGTCAGAATGAAATATCTGACACCCACAACTTGAAGGAGTAGAGATTTAACTTGGCTCGTGTTTCAGTGCATGCTCAGCTGGTTTCTAAGGAGGAACATCATGGCAGAAGGGTACAGTGAAGGAAATGTTCTCACTTCCTGACAGCTGGGAATCAGCAGAGGTGAGGAACACCAAAGGAAAGGACTGAGAACCATATATAATGCCCAGAGTTATGCCTCCATGAACCACCTACACACCCCTGGAAGTGTGATTTACTAGTCGCTCAAGGAATTCAAGTTGAAAGTCTGAATTAATCATAGCCAATTCTATGAGCTATTTGTAGCCTAAAGGACTTCCATTAAAGTGGAAAGAAAATCATTAAATTTGCATACATCCAAGAAAGGATTGGGTGAGCTGATGTTAAACAATTCTTCTGGGTTTCCAAATATTATATTTAACATGTTTCCCAGGGATTTTTCACACATTTGGGGAAATTTGGCTGATTTTTGAATTGTTTCAAAACATTGGGTCCTGGTCACCTTCCTGACCACTGAGAGAATTTAGTATTCTCATGAAGAGGTGAGATGAGTAAAATTTGTCTATTTCACTGACTATAATAAAGATTTATGAGTTTTGAGAATTGTCATGAATGTATATGCCCAGATAGACCCTTTTTACTGTTTTTATCTTCTAAGACTATTTTGTCTTACTTTTAAAAATAAATGAACACACACACACACAAATCTACTTTTATACCGACTTCCTCTTGTGAGTTCAAGTTGATATTAAATTCACAAAATCATGCATATATAATAATGTATATAAATGGTGTTATACATAAAATGTCCTTCCTGACATTTTATTATAATTGTGTTCTTCTATCCTCAAGAGGAGATATTGTTGACCTCCAAATGTGTCAGTTATGGGATTCTCAGTCTTCCTTCTTTATTACAACAAATAATCTCTTTGCATCAAGACTAAGGAAAATCCCTTTCACTTCATTAATTTTCATGTTTTTTCAGGGATGATGGTTCCTTGTGTTCCTTCAAGCTGAATTATATCCATAAAACATGCATGGGAATTGGCGTTGAGGCTTTTGAGTTGAGTGCTGCTTTAACCCCTGAAGGTAAGACTAGTGACACATGCTACCTAGATTTAAGGACTTGGTGCACCAGCTGCTGGGAATGCATCTTGTTTGCAGCCTTCAGCTGTCAGACATCTCCAGGAATTATCATCTGCAGCAGAGTTCTCCAGCCTAAAGTCACTCTGGCCTGATGAGGCAGCTGGACTACCGGTCACTGAGAGGTACAAAGTAGCCCCGATTCAAGGCAATCTGGGACAACTTTAAAGGGCCATCTGAGCTTCACAGCTGACTGTGTTACCAAGGCAACTGTCTCACAGCCCAACTTCCTTTTCTGGGTCAGGTCAGCTTCCACCATGCCCACCAGCAGGGATTCCAAGCTCACTGTCCACTGAGCTTCTGGCCTGCTGCCTCCCTTTCAGTGCTGGCTTCCCAACGGACCTAGTTGAAAGTATCTGCGAGTGGAAACATTCATCATCCACTGTAGAGCAAGCTGGGAAAATCTGAATGATAACATGATTTCAGTGATGGGAGGAGCAAGGCAGGTTTATATGAATATCTTCTGTGATAAGTGTTGATTCGTAGGAGTATGTGTATGTATATTCGAACTTTAGTAGATAATACCAAATAATATTCAAAATTCTAGTACCAATGAACAGTCCAACCAGCAACATTTAAGAATTGTATCTCTATCAACACTTGGTGGTTTTTATACACACAAACACACATACATTTTGGAGGAAGTGAATAATTCATTGTGATTTTGTGCATTTTTCTAATGTCTAAGATATTGAATGTATGATACACACACCATTTTAATATCATTTTTACTGAAGAGACTTTCAAGATTTTTGTCCATTTTTCCCGACTATTTTTTCCTTTTTCATTTGCAGGAGTTCTTTATATGTTCTCCACATAAATCCTTCATCAAATGCTTTTACTGTAAATATACTTGATTTTGTGACTTGTCTTTTCACTGTTAATCATTCTATTTAATGAAACAGAATTTTAATTTTTAATGTACTTATATTTATGAAAATTTCCCTTTTCAGTTAATGATTTGTGTATCTTGCTTAGGAAATTTATTCTAAGTCAAAAAATATCTACAGTAAGTTCCCGATTTACAAACAAGTTCTATTCTTGGAGAAAGTTTCTAAGTCAGGTTCGTTCATAAGTCTGACAAAGTGTGTCTTATACATCTTTGACACAAATATACAATGTAAAACACACACAAAAAAGACACATACACAAAAACACTGCAAATAAGTATTTCTACTTCTACAGTTACCTTAAAGAGGTGGTACAGCATTGTACAACAATTGTAAATAAATTATTTTCACTTTTATTTCCATGGTTAGTACTTTGCTCTTCCTAGCAGTCCCCTCAACATCACTTTCCCCTTGCTTCCAGACATCCTGGGCTCTGATTAAACACTGTATTACTTTATACTGTGGCACTGTACGGTAAGTGCACAACAGCACAATTGTGACAATGTTCAGCATGCATGTGAGCTATTTCCATGATTTGTTCATATGTGCGAATGCTCATAATGCGAGCTTTGTTCCTATCTGTGAAAGTTTACAACTACAGTGTTCATAAGTCAGGAACTTACTATATTTTCTTTTTGAATTAATTTTATAGGTGCACTTAAGGTATACAATATAATGGCATTAGTAGTTGGAAATTTGCACCTTTACACAATCCATCTTGGTTCTTACTGTTTCCCTGTATGCCTGCCCTCCCTTCAACCCCTCCACCCCTCCCTATCTACAAAGACTTTTCCATTCCCTTCTTTCTTTTCCCTACTCCTCCCACTTCTTCTTCCTCTTTTCATCTTTTCTTCCTATTTCACATTGTCTACCTTTTAGTCCATATTTACACTTCCAGTTTCTCACACTAGAGAGACTATTTGGTATTTACAGATGTGTTTCCTATTTATTTCACTTAAGAGTATGGCCTCAATGTGCATCCATTTAGCTATAGATGGCTCTAGTTTCTTATTCTTTATGGCTAAATAGTACTCCATTTTATATTAAAGAAACACACATTTTCTTTATCCAGTTTCCTGTTGATGGGCAACTGAGCTGCTTCCAAGTTTTAGCTATTACAAATTGTGCTGCTATGAACATGGGTGCGTATATATCACTGTGATGTGATTCTTTTAATTCTTTGGGGTTTGTTTGCTCTTTCACTTAAGGTTACAATCTATCTCAAATTAATTTGTATAAGGAAGAAGTAGAAGTAATTATATTTTATATGAATATACAATTGAAATAATGGTATTTATTTAAGATTTACTTTGCTTTCATTGTACTACAGTGGCATTATTGCATATATAATGTGCAAAGTAGTGCAATATATATCTGCTACTATCGATGTATCATAAAGGAAATCAATACAAATCAGTTACAAGGAAAAGTTACTAAAAGTATGAATAAGTTTTAAAGGAATATTGGATTTTATATGTTAGATTGTGGGTGCCAAATAATAATCACTGTTTATGCAGTGATTAAATCATTTTAACACTATCTAATGTCTGGAAGCAGATAAATTCAAGCTATAGAAACAAAAAGAACCAACTACTGAATTCATAAAAACTCAAACCATGTCAGTTGACTATGTCAATATGGTTAATAACAGACAAAATGATAACATGGTATCTTTCGGGCACTGATTACATACTACTTCTGTATGAATAAGTGAAGGCAAACAGATTAGTTCACTTGGCTGTATCTGTGACATAATCGTGATCCAATTCTAGAAATCAAGACTTATGAGACCATTGCATTTTGGGACACATACATTTAGGTGAATATACATTACTTGAAAACAGATAGCATATTTCAATCTTGGAAAAACTGATTGAAAAGGTTGTCTCTTGTATATATAAAACTACATCATTGGGGAAAAAAGAAGTCAGTAAGTTGTGAAATACAATAGCATGTCTGTCCAAGCTTCTAGAAATGAAACTAAGTTGTGCATTTTGTTTCCTTTTTTCAATGTATCAATGTAATTCAATATACTTCTTAAATGATACATGCTATGAAGATATATCAATTTCACTAAATTGATCTTGAATCATAGGTAATGCAGAGCCTTCTAAAACATACAACATGAATGTCTCCTAAGCAAGGCAAATTAAAACTATCTTCTTTAATCTAAAAGGATGTTTTAAATATGTCAAAGATGTCTTTGAAATTAGAATACTAAAAAGACAACCAATGCAATATGCCCATTTTTAATTTTAGCTTTATAATATTTCTCTACTACAGTACTAAATATTTTGAAAAAAATAACAGCTGGTGATTAACTGACATTAAGGAAAGATCACTTCTCAGAATGGAGACCTAGTAAGGAATTTTTTTAGCTACCTGAACAAAGCCACAAGACTTGGACTAATCTATGTCTCATTAACCATAAAAATCTTTTACTATAGATAGAAATCACCTTGGTGGTGGTTTGAGAGGATTGGGCAGCAATAGCTGTTCCATTCCTTCCTCTTTCCTTTCCCTCTTGGTCATCACATGTACACAATGCTCTACTTTTTCTTTTCTTCCCTGTGTGTCACGGTTCATGACTATTGCATGGCACAAAGAATGAGAGATTACTCAGAGTCAATGTCCAATCCAAACTCCAAGAAGGCCCAGAGGGACTGCCGTTAACCAAAACTCCTCAGCATGAAAAAGTCTCATAAGATTTTTACTGATAGAACCAAGAAGGACAGGGAATGTTACATGATTGACCTGAGGGCCATTCTAAGTAATAAATCAGAGTATGGTGAGGAATAAGGCCAGAGCATTCATTCCTTAAGGCAGTGTGTTTTGGTCCCACTTGGACTTGTGACCCTGTATGCTATCTTTTTTCATCTCTAATCATGCATATCAGGAAGTTTTGGGCCTGTGGCTCCAAAAAATTTCTTACCTCTGCATATCCATCTCATACAGACCTTTGGGCAATGCCTCCACACCTGTAAATTTCACTGCTGTTTTAAAGATTTGTTTTACTCAAACTTTCTCTGTGAACATAAACCTCTTCTATACTCACTCATTTTCTTTATTTTACTCTACCAATTATGTCTCCATTCCTTGGAGAATTTCTCTCCTAAGAACAGGGAAGGCCCACGGACATGCAATCTTTACTGTTGCATAGAACCTTTGTTCAGCCTTCTACCGTTGGCTTGCTGTTACAAAATTCTTAAGAATTTTATCCATTTTTCCCCACTGCAACCATGGAAGCTGTGGAAGGTTTCTACTGTGCCAGAAACCCTTAAGAAAAAGTGCAGACATTTCACAGAGTTGAAGGTAAAGCACCTGAGAAAGAAGTTTGCCCAAAAGATGCTTTGAAAAAGGCAAGGAGGAAGGTCTTCTGTGAAAAAGCCAGACGCTATCATAAGTATAGACAGATGCACAGAACTGAGATTTGAATAGTTAGGATGGCAAGAAAAGCTGGAAACTTCTATGTACCTGCAGAACCCAAACTGGCATTTGTCCTCCGGATCAGGGGCATCAATGGTGAATCCAAAGGTCCGCAAGGTGTTGCACTTTCTCTTCTCAAAATGTGACTGATTGAGCTTATTTTCCAGGTTAATAATTCTTATTAAAAAGTGTCTTTGTGCATATCTTACAAAAGCAGCCCTAAGGCAGACTTAAACCTTTACATCGGGAAACTATGAGGAAACACTAATTGTTCAGAAATAATATTTTCAGTCATGTCCAGTATGGAGACTATTCCACTGTCTTACAGCACCAACAAAAGTGTAAAAGTGGGCTCTGAATATCTGTTAAACATTTTTCAAAAACCATATTTCATTGTATCTTCACACTGCACAGTCCTGTGAGATAAAAATGAAATCCTCAGCTTAACCCTGATCCCCCACCCGTCTTTAAACCACTGACATAAGTCAGAATGACCTCAGGTGCTTTTTTACATTTAAAAAGGTCTAAGTAATAGCTAAAAGTCTTGCTTTTCCCTAGAAGTGCAGCAAATCCCTAACAAGGAATCCTAGGAGACTCCATGCTTCCTCACCTGCTCTAAACCTAGCAAGAGTCCCCTAAGGAACCTGCTTTTGTCAACTACACTAAGTGCAATCAGCCACAACTTGGTTACATTCTTCCACGTCTCCTAAGGGTCTCAAATTACTTTCCTGCAAAGTCAGAAACTTGAACAAAATTTTCTCCGGCTTTCCTTTATCTGACTTGAGAGGGAAAGTGAATCAGGAAAGAGTAAGCCAACAATCCTCTCAAGGGTGGCTTGGGAGAAGCACATCTTCAGGGTTTAAACTGATGCAGAACATCTGAACGCAAGGCCTTGGGGGCCATGAGGCGGAGAAGCGCGGACACAGGGTCAGTAACGGTCTGAGCTGCATTTCCCTTAAATTCTCTTCTGGAAGCGTCGCCAGCTCTGGGAGCAAAGCACCCGCCACGCCCCTGCTACCCGCCCTTCGCGTGCAGTGGACTACATTCCCCAGAATACCCCGTATCTCTCCTCGCAGAGCGCCAGTAGGCGCTTATGACGTCATCAGCAGGCGCGCGGTTTAGATTCCACTGATGTCGTGGCGCTTTGGGGCAAGAAGTTGGTTCTCCTCCTGACCCTGGGACGGAAGTCGCGGTCTGGGTGACCCCTGACCCTTTCCGATCCAGTCCCCTTTCGCCTGCCGTTTCGCTCACTACTCTGTCGGGATGAGGCGTGCAGGCCTGGGTAAGAAGAGGGCTTTTTGAAGTTTGGGGACCCTAACACCGAGCTTACGAGCGCAGGGGCGGGGACGAAAGCTGGACGAGTCTCCTGTTACTGGCGTTTGGGCCGTAAAGTGGGGAGGTCGGGTGGGGGTCTTCGGTGGCTGTGCGAACTGGAAACACATCGTATGTCCCAGTCCAGGAGTTTCCTTAAGTTTGATTCAGACTCAAGTTTAGATGAGAGGTTAGAATGGTGGAAAATTAGGAGTGCGGTGTTTACAGCTGCCACCTCGTTCGGGAGTCGAGGTGTGTGTGTTTAAGTGTTTTGACTGTCTGAGCTGTGGTTATGGGAACTGCAGTGTTTCGCTCAGCCCAGTTTTAGTTTCTCCTTCTCTACTGATCATGAGTGGATTTTAGTTTCTTTAGAAGCGAAACTGAAGAGTGGGTGTTGCCTGCTAACCATTACCAATGATAGACTGGTGGCAGGGAGTTACAAAGGTAAAAGTTTGTGTCATAAGTGTTGAAAGCCCTGGTGTGTAAGGTTGGGGTAAAAGGCGATTTCACCTAGAGCATCTCTTCTGTGAACCTTTTTCCACTGGTGAAAAAGTAGACTATAGGAAGGATTAATTACTTAACTGTGTTCTTGATGGGTGGGGGTAGGGAGCAGGCATTCTAAGCAGCAAGAATAAATTAGGCCCCAAACGATTGAAGAGACCCTTATAATAACACAGAAATACTAGAATAGCATTTTCTGGTTCTGAAACTATTACGAGATGGTTTAAAAAGAAGAAAATTGCTCAAAGGGCAGTATACTTGAGTAAATATATGAAACATTTGAAAAAAGATACAATATTTCCATTATCACGGAAGGAGAAAAATAAGTACTTCAAAATTGTTAGATATTTAAAGTCAGTAAAACTTGAGAGTAAATATATGTTGATTAATACATCATAGTATAGCAACGGGTTTTTAAAATGTTTTTAATGAAAATTTGAATAATAGAAACCAGGTGGGAGGTGGGTAAATTGGAGAGGAAAAAAAGTAGTTTCAAACAAGTTCAGTTTCACATGCCTAAATGTTTTTTACAGCAAACATTTATTGTGTCATTTAGTAAGTTCTAGCTGTGTAGTCAGTTGTCCCCGTTTGTATTTCCCAAATTTCTAGTCTAGCTGAAGAGCAGGGAAATGTGCAAAGTGAATTACGATACAAGACGGTAGCTATACATCTACAAGAACAGAGTGAAATTCTCAGAGACTTGAGAGGTAGATCACTGTATTCTTTGTGGAAACGTTGCATTTCTAACTAGACCTTGAGTAGTAGAGTGGAGAAGGTAAGTTCCAGATGGGAGGATGACTAAAAGGAAAAGAAACATAGGGCTAGCCGCGGATTTAGCTCAGTGTGCCACCACCTGTCTTGCAAGCAGAGTTCCATCCCCCATACACACACACACACACACACACACACACACACACACACACACACACAATCCAGAAATATAGGGTTAGAATTATGAATGAAGTTTCCAAGATATTGTGATTAAGTCAGTTTGATTGAAGTACAAGGCATGAGAAGACCCAGCTGCGGAGATCTTTGCCTGCCAGGCCGTGGGATTTACATGTTATTAATAGGCCATTGGCCTATTTGATAATTACCGTGCTGCGATATGCTTTGTTAAATTGCAGGAAAGGGAACTGAGAAGGAGTGATTTCCAGCCCTGAGTGTATATTAGAATTATCTAGGATGCTTTAATAAAAGTATTACCTGGATTCCAGCCCAGATCAACCAAATTAGAATTTCTAGGATAGAGTCCTCCCACCTTTTGAGAAGTTTCCCAGTTATTAAGATGTGATTACTTATATGAGTGTTGCTATAATTTACATTGGTGTAAAGCTTTTTCTTTTTTTTTAAGTATCAGTGTGTATTGATCTGGAGTTTTAAATTTGGAATAACGGTGAATGTGGTAGATACTCTGCAGACGCTGTCACACTTCACATGCATTGCTACATGATTTGCTTCAGTTATTGATAGAACTTACCCAAAAGAAGCAGCATTTGTCCAAATTGACAAAGGCTGAGGATGCTCTTCAGCCCTCCTTAGCTTTTCTACAACTGTTCTTAGCAGTAATTCACACAAAAAGTATTAGCTGAGTTGGAATAGTAACTTTAGCTCTTTATTTTTCTCTACATCGGGGGTAGGTGACAGTTTGAGTGAAGGTCGTATCTTAGAAATGAATGTGCTTTGGAAGATTTCTGTAAATGAGAATTTTACTTCAGAAGTGCAATGTTATAGAAGAATTCTAAAATTAAGATAGACAAAAGGAGCCAAAGAAAAGAAGCCCCAAAATCATCAATTTAGGTGAATTCATTGATGAAACTGTCGAGTGATTAAAGTCAACCAGTCAATTATTTTTTGGGCAAATGTTAATGTAAGTGGCTTCTTAGTCACGTAAAATAAGTAGAATGCATTGTTCTTTAAGGGCCTTGGGCCATATTAATATAGAATTTACAGAGTAGTACTGGTTTTAATAGATCAAGAATTCATTTATTTTGTTTTGTTTTTTATTAGTACATGTTTGCAGTACATAATGATTATGTTCCCCATGGGAGATGTGTACATATGCATAACACGTCCCTACCCATGTTTATAGCAGCACAATTTATAATAGCTAAAACCTGGAAGCAGCCCATATGCCCATCAACAGAGAATTCATTTTTAAGTGATAATTTTAATTGTTAAGTAGGGGGAAATTAGCATGTCCAGTCCTTGAGTTCTTAATTTCTTTTTTTTTTTTTTTGGTACCGGGGATTGAACTCGGGTCCTTGCGCTTGCAAGGCAGGCCACCGAACCTCTGAGCTAAATCCCCGCCCCTTAATTTTTTTAATAATACATTTTGAGGATTTAAGAGATACTGTGGCAGCAGCTGAAGGAAAGTTTGAGTGAAGCAGCTCTCTCCTTTGTTTGGAATAAACTTTCTTAGGATTTTGTGGTGGTGGAAATTGGATAGGTTAGATGTCTACTGCATATGAAGTGCATATTCGACACAGGAAGATAAAGTACGAGGCACTGTTTCTGTACTCGGAGAAGTGTGTATGATTCCATTCTTGACAAAGTTGAGTAACAGTAAATTCAAATTCTGTTCTTATTGAGTTTATTTACATACATTCACTGAGTGTGCCTTACTTTTTGTGTGTGTATGTGTGTGTTTATGGGGACATACAGTGTTGAGTGAACTGAACTTACTTTCTGCCCTACTAGTACAATCTAGAGAGCAATAGTGGTGGTATAGTCAAAACTATGAATTCAGGAGATTTGCCTCTTAGAGAAAATGAAATCTGTACTGTGCCTTGAGAGAGCTTCCTGTTCACACCTTGAGCATCCTGCACTAACTGCCACACTCTTTCCTTCCAGCTCTTACTATCACTCTCCTCCATCTGGTCTTTGGCTTACGGATGACTCTAATTTTAACATTATTTTTTTTCCCTGTCTTCTTAGTGCACCATTGAATCTGTTTCAAACCCTGTACAGTTAGTCCCCATAAACCACATCTTAAATCACTTTTTTTGTTAAGCAGTCTCAACTTCTGGGGTCTCTGTTCTTCTGCAGCCTACCATTATAAACCTCTAACTGTAGTTCATTTAAGCAGTGTGGCTCCTCAGAGGCTGAATGAGCCAGTGAGCCCTTCTTTAGAAAGAGCACACATCTGGCAGGATTGAAGTTACCACAGTGTATTGCTGTAGCCTGGTTTGCTTTATCCTCCTATTTATTCTGAGCAATCCTGTCACTTTTCTTATCCTCCTTACTATTTATTCCAAGTGATCGCCATTCTTTAGCAGATAGCGCCTTTGCTTCCATGACTGTGAACATTGATGGTATCAGTTACAGGGTTATGGGGACTGTATTTTCAGGGCAGCACTAGAAGATAAGCTCCAGAAAAGTAGCCCATGGAAAGAGCAATGGATACATGGTAGTTTCTCAATTATTTGTTGAAGAGTGAATAACACTCCATGAACTCTTTACTAATATTCTCCATAAGAGACTCCCCTTCTGTGTCCGAGGGATTCAACTTGTGTCCTGACTTCACTTTATCCCTCGGCTCTTTTCTGTTCAGCTCTTTAAGAGAAAGAGGTACAGTAAAAGACCATCCCTCTGCCCTGGGTTTCCCTCCCATTAGGTTATCGCTTCATAGCCAAAATACTGTAATGAGTAGTTGATGTTACTACTTGTAGATCTTTTATTAAAACCTGTGTTTTATTAAAATCTGAGCAGGGAATGTATTCTGAGTACGTATCAGTGCCGAGTTTCGTGTCTTCTGAGCAATCAGTAGGAGATCAATAAAGGAGCATTGAAGTGAACTGAATAGTCTCTGAGAGGGGGTGATGTAAAGAATTGTTCTGCTTTCTGGTTCAAAATTTTTGAAATTTATTTGGAGTATGAATATTATAGATACGCGTGGTGTGCAGTGCCCTCCGGGTTTTTGTTGTTGTTGTTTACTAACTCCTAACCTTTCAAAAATGGCTTCTGTTTTTGCTGCACAACACTTGTGGCTGTGGTCCTTGCAGGTGAAGGAGCCCCTCCTGGCAGCTATGGGAACTATGGCTATGCTAATAGTGGGTACAGTGCCTGTGAAGAAGAAAACGAGAGACTCACTGAAAGTTTGAGAAGCAAAGTAACTGCTATCAAATCTGTAAGTGTGGAGTAGGACTTCCATACATTTTAATTTCTGTATTTATGCATATGTGCTTGTCAGTAATATACTTTTATTGAGATCATAGCTTAATAAAATTAGCTACTCAAATGCGATGGCTCAGTGAGCTGTAGTTTAAAACGGACTCAAAATTTAGACCATACTTTTAGGTAGGTTAGAAAATGTAGCAAATCAAAAGATACTTTGGTTAATCTTTTTCATAAACTCCAGCTGCTACGTATTGCAATCTAAAAAACACCCTGTATTGTTTCCACTTACATCTCAAGTAGAACTGTCCTACCATCCCCAAGTAGCTGTTCTTTTTCTCTCATTTCCCAAGGTATAAATACATTTTAATCTTTCTTCTTTTCTACCTTGGAAACTCATTTCAGTCTCAGATTGTACATTCTCTCATGTTTCTCTCTCTACTTCTCTGTTTCTGTTACTACCCCTCAATTTCATAGGTGAGCCATTGGGAGAGCCTCTTAGTTCTGACCTAGGTACATATTGGCATCTTTGTAGAATATTTAAAACTGCATCCTGTACTCCGAGAAGTCTCGCATCTTCCACGATTTAGTAAACTTCACACTCGATAGCTTAATTGGATAAGTCCTCCAGAGATTAGCCCCAGCTTCACAGACCTTCCACACTTCCAGAATCTATATTGCTTTCTCCCAGACAAAGGAGAGCATTCTTTGTGTCCTCTGCAGGCTGTTGCTGTCCCACCCCCATGTTTTGCACTGTCTCTTTGCCTCAGTAATCCTCTTCTTCCTTACGTTGTCTGACATCCTACTCATCCTGGAAGGCCCTACTTTGTTGCATCCTCTCTTTCCTAAGCTTACTGTTAACCCCATCCAAAAGGAACTGTTTTCCCTATGGCGTAAAACCACTTGTATCATTTCTGTAGCATTTATTACATCGTGGTATGCATTGGAATTATTTGTATGTAAAAGAAACCCACATGTGAGGTTTTGGCTTGTATTTTCTTTTATATTCCATATAGACCCTCACACAATTATTTATTAGTGGTATTAAATTTGTATTCAATAAAGGAATTACATACCACTGCCTTTAATAGTGTATGTGATTGATTCTGTATTGCAGTACATATGCTATACACTTCTACAGCATTCAGTAGAAGCCCATGTGCCAAAACTTAACTGGTATTACATTACAATCTTTGGAAAATCAAATTGTATTCAGCCTGGAAACTGTTGTGTTCTAAAATAGTATTGTTTCTAAAATGATAATAAATCAAAAGGAGTAGATCTGTGAATGTAGTAATTGTATGATGTTGATAATTTGGAAAATAAAACATTTGGAAGAATATAAGAATTAAATACCTTTTTAAAGCAAAACTAGTGTTGCTCACTGAGACATTTTAGAAGAAAACGAGGATGTCTTAGAAATCTTTTTCCTTTTCATTAATGGAATTTGTCGAAAGTAGTTGAGTGATTTGGGCTATCTAGCTTTATGATCTGATTTGTTAAATTTCCCGGGGGTGCTCATGTTCTGATCTACAGCATTCTAATATGGTTTATTATAGCAATACATCTTATGCTTTCCACACAAATTGAGAACAGTAATTGCAATGACTTGCTAAGACAGTTGGTAGTTGATTGCATTTATTCAGATATCTTGAAAGTGAAGGCTTTGAAGAATTTATAGTATATAAAGTATTAGGTTTTGGTTTATACCACAGCCATAATTACCTATTCTTTTGTCTCTTATAGGCTCGGGTTCTTCGCTGCATTGCTTTCAGATATAGATAACATTAACTTGTAAAATTTATTTTCAATTCAATATAAAGAAAAATTATCTTAAAACTAAGTTTAGATATATATTCAGAGTAATTAAGTAGGAAATATTAAATGCTTATGTCTGGATATGAATTAGTCATATGGGCACTTCTGTATCTTTTAAGATACAAGGAGGAAGCCAGGGATTTAGCTCAGCGGTTCGGTGGCCTGCCTTGCAAGAGCAAGGACCCAAGTTCAAACCCCGGTACCAAAAAAAAAAAAATACTTTTGTATAAATAAAATATAAAACAAAGCCTGCAAATATAAAAGGATCAGAGCATTTACTACAATTAAGTCAGAATTGACTAAACAGATCAGAATGGAGAGAAATATCCACAGTTAGGAGGAGTAGAAATTCCAAATTTAATTCAGTAGACAAAGTATCAGAATAGACTATTTAATATTTCTAGAATATAGTTTCATTTGAAAAAAATGCATATGTTTAACATATGACATTATTTTTTACTTTCTAACAAACCTTTGTATGAGTATTAATATATATACTTTCTTCTTTATAGCTTTCAATTGAAATAGGCCATGAAGTTAAAACTCAAAATAAATTATTAACAGAAATGGTAAGTAATTATTATTTTAACTTTAAGACACTTGATCTAATTTTCTCAAATGTAACCTGTTAACCAAGACTAAGTAAAAATTTAATTTGTGTCTATTTTGAAACAGAGTTAGAGATTATAAATCATAGATTCCTGTCCATTTGTATCTAATCAGTTTTTCATAGCTGTAAGATTTATTTTTGGCATTTTTCATCCTGCTTAGAAAAACCTTCATAGATCTCAGTAGCCTGAGAGCCCTTTCTCTCTATGTAAGGTGAGCCACATATTCACTTTTCTCGTTAGAGGCCTCTTGGATTCACCAATGTTTGTTTTGTGTGTCAAACTTCTCCGGACCTTCCCTTTTCCTCTACATATTTTAAAAATTGTACTTTTCCAAAATCAGTAAGGAACTAAGCTTTTTACTAGAATTACCAAGAGAACGCTTGGAAAATTCACATGCCTATTTTTCACGCTTAAGTAAATGACTCTAAATTCAAAATTTCAAAGGGAGGGCTCAAGGCAAATATATTTTGAAAAAAGCTTCCTGGGTGATTCTGATGTGTAATCCTGGTGAAGAATCATAAATGTAAAGTACGTGAACTGCCCTAAGACTGAACCATGCAAAGGTCTCACATTACATCGAGATCTTTTCATCTCAGGATATTGAGATTTCTTTGAAAGTATAATATTTTTAATTTATACCTGGTCTTCTCATCTTAGGACTTCTCCAACTGTGTTTTAATATGGTGATTTTTCTTCATTCATATTTATAGCCCTTACCACATTTACCACCTCCACATGATACTCTTAGCTTTTAGTAAACTCCACTGTACTTCAGAGTTGGCTATCTAAACAAATGTGTCTTAAGAATAAAGGGAGGTTTAACTGCTAAATGTATTAAATTTTGGATGAATTCCTTTATTGGTATCAATTGTTTGACCTTGGACAGCATTGTGAAAACAAAACTGGAAGAAGTTGTGTGGAACTGTGTGCAGTACTGGCCTTTCTTGTTAATGTTTTTTCATGCATGTAATTGGAATAATACTTAAATAGTTTGCATGTTTGAATTGTTTTGTGATTAAAAGAAATGTTTAAATTGGATAATACAAGTGCTTTTATTCATTGAAAGACCTTTATTTTTGCATGGAGTACTCAGGGTGATTACCAAGATTATAAATAGGCTCCTGAATTGATTAAACACAAATCTGTCCTTTAAAATGTACTCTAATAACAGTATATTTAATTACTTGAATGTATATATGTAGAAAATTAGAATGTAAATATGATTTTTTTCCTTTCTCTCTTATAGGACTCACAATTTGATTCTACAACTGGATTTCTAGGTAAAACTATGGGAAAACTGAAGATTTTATCTAAAGGGAGCCAAACGAAGCTGTTGTGCTATATGATGTTGTTTTCATTGTTTGTCTTTTTTGTCATTTATTGGATTATTAAACTGAGGTGATGAAGTTAAGTGTGCATTTGGAATTTATTCCAACCAATGGCTTGGTATTATTTTGATAAAAATCACATCAAGACATTCCTAATTTTCAGATGGCCTTTTCCATTGAAATTTCAGTGCTCTTTGAATACCGTTTCTTATCGACTCATTTAAACTCCTATTTTCAGGGGTTTTGAGATGACCCAGAGTCAGTGGCACTACTGGTTTTCTTCCATTGTTTGCTGTCAGATTAAATAGCAGTCTAGTATCTTGTTGCTATCGTAAATAGAGGTGTAGGTTCCATTTAAGGAAACTGGTGGGAGAGGACTGGAATGCCTGGAGAGGCTGATTCTGAGCTCTTAAGTAGGGAGCCCATCTGTGATGGGATGCTAATTGTGTTTCCCGGCTGGCGTCAGCTGTGATGGTCTTTCAAGTGGTGGCGAACCAAGGAAGCCTGCTGCAGCAGGAGCAATTTGTGTTATTGCAAGCTTTAAAAGGTTCACTATCAATGGTCTGTTCCTCCATCCTCTGTTTGGTTAAAATTGGAGCCCAGTTTCTTTTTACCTGCAGCCTTCTTAATAATATTTGTCTATATGATTCCTCTTCTTTCTCCAAGGGCCTCCTTTAATAAAGTTTGTAATTTTCACATATTTCTAATAGGACCCAATATATATGTATTATCAGTATAGTTATTATTTTATAAATTCCATTGACTTGATTTATAATAGTTCTATGATTTTAAATGTTTAGGTGGGCCATTTGATTATCACTTGTGACAGAGCAATGTAAAGTTAAGTAATTGCTAATATCTGAGGGGGAATAAAGTGTCGAAGCAAAATTAATTGTCTATGTTTTATTATGTGCTCTAAATACATTGTGAAAATACTCAGGCATTGCACTTGGAGTGAAAAGGATTGTTGCTTTAATCCATTGTATTTGTTTCTAGGAAGAAAAACAGGTGGATTGTTGAGTAAAAATTGTTAAAATATTGTAAAATACTCTGTTGCTACTATTTGAGAACTTAACCTATTTATAGGCTCCAAAAATAAATTTTTATTGAAAAACATTAATTGATTTTATTGTTTCAAGTCTCTTACGTTCTTGATAAATAGTCGAGAAAAATCAGATTCTGAATAAAATCAAGCAAAGATAACATTTGTATTGTGTCAGCTTGCTTCAACCATGGCTGCAGTTTCCAGAGTCTGGTAATTCTTTATATTTTTATCAGTCCATCCTTTTATGGTTTTACTCGGTTTTCAGTTCTTTTTGTTCATCCCTCGTTATATATCAGTTGGAGTCCTGTTTTTCCTGGCTGCATTTGCCAACAGCTAGGCCTCCATTTCCTAGGTAAATCTGTTGGATCTGAGCAAGGTTAGGTGGTGTGACTGACCGGGTTTGAATAAGATGAGCATTGCTCAGGTCTGGCCCTTCACGCACTCAGTGTTGTGGGCGTTGTGTTACCTATTGCATGAGACTTCTGGGAAAGGTAGAAAAGATAAACGTAGTGGAAACTGCCTGACATGATAGTCAGTACATGTAAATAATGTCCACAGTGAATGTTCTCACTAACATTGGCAGAATTACACATCAGGAAAGTGTGTTATTTTAAAGTGAAAACAATATATTGGTTTCAGACTTGAAGTTATAAACTTTCAAGTGGAGGATATTTCTGTCATGTAATGGAGTATGACTCAGTGGTTTAAGAAGTTTTAATTTTGTTTTCTATGTCAATTATGTGACAGCAGCTCAGGAAGACTCAAGTCACTGATAATAAGTTACAAAAAAATGTAAGATGGCAGGGATGTAGCTCAGTAGTGCTGTACTTGCCTGGCAAGCACAAGGTCCTGTACTGGAAAAAATAAGGAAGAAACATAAGACCAAAGAAAATGATTTGAAGATTAAAATGTAAAATAATCATCAGTGGAACTAGAAGAGCTCAAAGTCTTAGGAAAACCAGTAATGGCAAGAGAATGGTGGACTTTCAGCATTAAAATTTGGCTACTCCATAAGAATATAAAGTACTAACACTATTTAAATAAAATTGTATGTTATCAAGGAGGTAGGTTTCTGGCAAAGGAGTTTAGGGTGATGTAAAAGATTCTCATCGCTGAGTGGTTCACCTTTCGTTTCTTTTTAAAGAATTGGTTTAAAACCTGCTATTTTGGTGTCACGCCACATCACTGTCCTGAGGTTGTGGCAGTCGGGGAGCTACTCTGGAAAGCAAGGCCCATCACACCCCAATACTGCTGCTGTCGGCGTTCTTCTGTTTGGGGAACCTTAGGAAAAAGTATTCCCACAAATAAAATTTGGAGGAAATATCAAATATGAAAAAAGTTCTAATCCTATAGTCATTTACAAGTCTGTCACTGATTTCATAAAGTACTTTATTGCTGAAAGCTTTGGAGTTAGAATAATTGAATAGGCAATATTCACATTTGATCTTTATTCAAACAACGTTCAGGTGGCAGGTGGGGCACTATTTTAAATGGTGCAGCAAATTCCAGAAGCAATTTATAAAAATCCTAGCTATCCAAATTCTACAACATCTAGTCACTTCATTTCACTAGGAGTCGGTCTGCAGATGTGTGCCACATACATTGGCAAATACCTGAAAGTGTAGCTTTATATATATGTATACCAAGCATAGGACTTTACAATGAGGAAAAGAATTGTGTATATCGTTGATAGGCTCTAAATTAGCATGGAAATTAATTTTTGGATTTTACTTTAGCTGAGAGATATCAAATCTATGACAAATAGGAAATATTGTAAGAATCAGGATTTTGGAGCAGAGAACCCTACCACCTGCATCCTCAAAAAGCTTCTGTTTCTACAGAATACACCTGTTTTCCTAATTTTTTTCAGTGCTTTACATTTCAAACTATATAGACTGAATTTACTGTTTTGAGAAAGAGTTGAAGAAGTACTGGATAATTTGGGCTCCTTCAGTCAGTAAACGTTATCAAGCTGTATGAATGACTAGATTTTGACTCTGCTGGAAAGCAGAACAGTATCCACTGAACGCTGTGAATTCACATTGTGCAGAAATCCCAGCTCTGCCCATGCCCGTTGGGCCTTTGGGCTGAGGACCATCTCAGTTACGCTACTTGTGAAACAGAGGATCCCTAATCAGCAGTGACCTTATTTTTGTGGTGTAATTCCTCTTACCACCCTTGATTTTCAGTGCCAGCATGAAAAGCAGAGGGTGAAAGTCCATGCACAACTGGCTCCCACGACCTGGTACAAACTTCTTCCAGCACATGCTTGTCACATTGAAGATCAATATTCTTTTAAAAGATTAAGTACCAAAAAACAAAACAAAACAAAACAAAAAAGATGTAAAAGATACTTGTTTTCGTAATGAGAAGCTATCATCCAAACTGTAATAGAACACGTTTGAGAGATGTGAAGTTAAACTAATGAATTAACCTGTAAATAATGTCTTGCAAAGGAAGTGGACCCTGAAAAGATCATTTGTACATCTTATTTGAGCCAATATTTTCTCAATTAGTATGGAAATGGAGTACCTGGGAATTCCCATCCTATCTCTTCTTTCAACCTTCCACCTCCAAGAAATTGAAAGGTCTGCTGTTCTCTTTCTAGTAACCCAAACAAGCTGAAGAAATGAAAAATAAATAAATAAAATAGAAATAAAGCAAAACAAAACAAAAACTAGGTTTTTGTTCCATCAGAGTGTGAAGGATGTGACGAAATCTAAGTGGACTCAATTCCAGAAAATGATAAACCTTCCCTAGAAAAGATATCAGCTATCTTTATTCCTGGCAGAGCCGTGGGTGGAGAAAGCAAGCAGCTAAAATTTCATGTGCTGCATGTGGGCTGTGTAAGATTGGAATTCCCGGGTACTTGCTACATTTATTGACCCTCCATCTCTATGTAGTTCAAATACTAAGTGAGAATAATGTAGGAAAAAGATAGGAGTTATTTGCATTTAGGTTTTCTTCGTGTTACTTCCTCTGGTTAGTCAAGCAGATGCTCAGGATCATTCTGTGAATTTTGTATAGCTTTGTCCCTTTGTGTATCTCCTGCTTCTATACTTTGAGCCCAGGAATTCAACTCTGTGAAAACCCCGTTTTTCACAAGCCTTTTAAAGCACTACCAAAAAAATTCAGATTTGCCAAGTCCAAGTCTTAATCTTTCTTGAAGTATGCATAAAATGTTTTTGATTAAACAAATTGCATATATATTAAATGTGACTCTAGAATATGCTTAATGATTTATAACAAGCAGTTAAAGGATAATGTAAAATATAACCACATTGTCAGTAGTAAATGTCACTTTAAAAATAAAGTTTTCTTACTAAGTCAACTTTATAGACATCAAGAAGGATCAATATTGTATAATTATATACAGAAAAATGCCTATTGTGCTTTTTCAATGTCTACAATCATAGTGTGAATCTGACTTTATTAGTATTGTGGACTCCTTGATGTGTAAAATGAAGTTGGATATGAATTTAAAAAAAAAACCCACCTATAAAAATAAAACATGTTAATAAGTAATAAAGACCTTACATTGTCAATTCACATTTTAGAAGAATATTTATAATTGCTCCTTTCTTCACAATTTTATCTAATTAATGAATAAGTAGTCCTAGAAGCTTGTAATTTATTGTGATTTCTGTGTTGTTTAATAATCTATTTACTTTAAACTATACTTCATCTGGCAAGTTGAAACCCAGTTTTTCCAGTATTATTTATTAAAGATGCTATCTTTCCTTCAGTGGGGCTATTTGCCTTTTTGTTGTCAAAGATGAGGTGGATAAGTATGTCTGGAGTTGTTTCTACACCTTCTAATCTGTTCCATTGATCCTTAAGGTTGTTTCTTTGTCAGTACCATGCTATTTTTATCACAGAAGCTTTGAAGTATAGTTTCAAGTTGGGGGTTTTGATTTACCCTGTCATGTCTCTGTTGCCTAGAATTGCTTATGCTCTTATAGGTCTCTTCTTGTTCCAAATGAAATTTTGTATTGTTTACTCTGGTTCTATGAAATATGCTGTTGGAATTTCAATCTGGATTGCATTAAATCTCTACAGCGGTTTTGGAAGTATGGCTATTTTCACTGCGTTGGTTCTTGCTTCCCATGAACAAGGGATGTATTTCCATTTTATGATATGTTCTTTGATCTCTTTTTTAGGGTGCTATAGTGTTATGAGTAGAGATCTTTTATTTCCTTTATTAGATTGATACCTATATATATCTTTTTTGGTGGGGGGATGCAATTGTGAAAGGAGTTATTTCCTCAGTTCTTCTCTCAGTGATTTCTGCTATTCGTGTGCATGAAGGAAACTGAATTGGGAATGTTGGGTGTTCAGCTACTCTACTGAATTTGGTTATTAAGTCTAGAAATCTTTTGGTAGAGTTTTTATGTTCGTCTATATAGAACATCATGTCATCCACAAATAATGGCAATTTAACTTTGTTTCCTACCTTTATTCCTTTTATTTCTTTCTCTTGTCTAATTGGTATGGCCAGTATTTCCAGAATTATATTGAACAGGTGTGGTAATAGGGGACATTCTTGTCTTGTTCCTGATTTTATGGTAAAGGTTTTTAGTTTTTGAACATTTGGTATGATGTTGGTTATTGGTTTTTCATGATGGCTTTTATAAGGTTGAGATAAAGACCATCTATTCCAGTTTTCTTCATGATTTTTTATCATGAATGTAATTTGATTTTTGTTGAATTTTTTTTTCTGAATTTATTGAGATGATCATATGGTTTTTCTACTTGACTCGGTTAATATAGTATATTACATTTATTGATTTATGTATGTTGAACCCTTCTTGCATCCCTGAGATAAATTCCCTTGGTCAGGGTGTATAATCTTCTTGATGACCTTCTGCATTCCATTTGCCAGTATCTTATTGAGGATTTTTGCATCTATATTCATTAGGGAAATTGGCCTCTAGTTCTCTTTTATTGGTTTTTATTCTCTTTCTCTACTTTTGGAATCCCAGTAGTGCTTGCTTCCAGAAATAAATTTGGGAGTATTGCTTCTCTTTAAATTTCATTGAAGAGTTTGAGGAGTAGTGGCTTTAGCTCTTCTCTAAATTTCTTGTGAATTCTGCAGTGAAGCCATCAGGACCTGGGCTTTTCTTTGTGGGTAAGTTTTTAATTGTGTTTTAAATTTCATTGATTGATATTGCATATTTTAGATTTTTTAGGTCTTCTTGGTTGAACTTTGGTAATTCATATGTATCTATGAATATGTCCATTTCTTCTGTTTTCCATCTTAGAGTACAGGTCCACAAAGTAGGTATTGATCCTTTGGATTTACACTGGATCTGTTGTAATTTCACCCTTTTCATTCCTAATTACATGGATTTTAGCCTTTTTCTCATTTTTCGATAAGTTGACAGAACCAACTTTTGGTTTCATTGATTTTTAATATCATTTTTTAGTCTTTGTTGAATTAATTTCTGTTCTTATCTTTATAATTTCTTCTCATATGAGTTTTAGGTTTGTCTTGCTCTTCTTTTTTAGGAAGCTTGAGGTTCAGCATTAGGTTGTTTATTTGAATTCATTTTGTTTTTCCTAATATGAGCATTCACCGCTATGAATTTCATAGGACTGTTTTCATTGTGTCCCATAAATTCCAGTATGTTGGTTGACATTGTCATTTAATCATAGAAACTAATTTCTTCTTTAATTTCCTTTGTGACTCAATGGTTGTTTGGGTGCTTGTTATTCAATTTCCATGAGTTTATGAATTTTCTTGTGATTTCTTTTGCTATTGATCTCTAATTTCATTGGGCTATGATCTGACAATATATAGTGGATAACTTCAATTCCTCTGCACTTACTTACATATGTTCTGCAAGCTAGCATGTGGTGTATTTTGGAGAATGAACCATGTGCGGCTGAGAAAGATGTGTAGTACTTTGTGGGGCAGAACATTCTATACACATCTATTAAGTCTATTTGTTCAAAAGTTTGGTTGGTTTTAGTTTTTTCACTTTTTTCTGTGTGTAGTTTATCTGTATATTTGTGACAGCAGGGTATTGCGGTCTCCCACTACAATTGTATTAGTACTTATTTGATTTTTCATGTCTGTTAATATTTACTCTGTGTATTGGGTGCAATAGTATTTAGTGCATATATATTTATGATTGTTATCTCTTCCTCTTGGATTTTTCCCTTTACAAGAACTTATTGACCTTCTTTGTCTCTCTTAATTACTTTTGGTTTGAAATTCAACTTGTGTGCAAGTAGCATAGTTACCTCTGCTTTTTTTTTTTTTTTTTTTTTTTTG
>NW_022900916.1:61033353-61119058 GCF_012274545.1 Fukomys damarensis
TTTTTTTTTTTTTTTTTTTCTGGGCTCCTTTGCATGGAGTATTGTTTTCCATCCTTTGACTTTCAGTCTATGGATTTCTTTTAAATTACGAATGTTTCTTGTATACAGAGTATTGTTGGAGCTTGCTTCTTGATCCATTCTGCCTGCTCGCTTCTTTTGATTGGTGAACTGAGACCATTGATGTTGATGGTTATAACTGATATGTATTGATTTACTCTTGTCATGATATTTTTCTGCTGTTGGCTCCTTTTTTTCTTCCTCTTGCTATTTAATTTCTTGCTTACCTGATGAATTCAGAATGAGTTCAGAATGGCAGCCTTTCTGCATTTCACTGCTGTCTATCTCTAGGAACCTCTGCCACATAGGGTCTGGATCCTGACACCTGCTCCTGCTCCAACTTCCCCCAGGTGCTGCCTACTCACTCTGACAAGCACATTTCTATGGTGTATGTTAGTCAGCTCTATTTAACTCTTTAACTGCATTTACTTCTTATGATTAAAAATTTTGCATATAATTTAAAATAATTTCTGAAACCTTCTTAGAATTCATACAGATTTTTAGGAGAGAAAAATAGGGATGTAGTAAACATTGTTTTTATTGATTGCACAATGTTTTATCTTCAAAATTGCCACAAAATGACCTGTTTTCTGAAGGCTCAGGAGAAATTGAGCACTTAGCATGTGGTCCATCGATGATTCTAGAAGAACTCTAAAAGCACAAAGGTTTGGTTTGTACTTACTAGTCATGTAAGGCAACTGGAAATGCCAAGCTTTGTACTGTGAACTTCATGACAACTGACAAAGTTTGGGTCACCTGTGTTTTCACAGTAGTGTATTTCAACCTCTCTTTGGCTAGCAAATTATAATTTATTTTTAAAAATATGTGAACTACAATCATAAAACAGCTTTAAACTTTTGGATTTAAGGGATTACTATGATTTTAAGACACTTAAATTATTGGCACCTTTATATATCTTAAAATTATCCACCAGATATTTTTCGCATAATGTTTTAATGTAAGTGCAACATGTATGAGAAAGTAAAAAAGCAAGAAAAGAAAGCCCTTATAGAAGCAGAAAGAATATTAAATCACAATCACTTACATCTATATATTCTTTGATCTAAATTATATTCATTTCAGGGGAAAAGGAGGTATTTGAAGAGCAAGTAGACAGTATAAACATATATGCTAAGTGGTTTGTTTTTTAACAAAATGCACATGTGTTGTATTTAACAGAGTTTTTCTTTTGTTTCTAGTAGATGAATGATACATGTATTTAGAAATTTAATTGAAGATTTAATTGACACTTAATTAAAATTATGCCTTCATTAATAGCATAAGAGTTCATTTACTACTTGGAGGCACAACACTGCAGTCATTAAGTTAGTTGGAAACCAAATGTTTTTGCTAATTTAAAGTTCTTACAGTTCTTCCTTTCACAAAGCTGATGAGATTTGGGTAAACATTGAATTCCCTGTTTATGGGGTAAAGGGTAGATACACTTTAAGCACAAGTGGTGCAATAATTGAGAAAAGCAGTTCAATATTTCCCTGTATCCATCAAAATTTCAAGACATATCATATCAAGACATAAAGTGTTGATCAGTATCTCTGACACAAGTCTAAACTGATCAGCTGTGTAGGGCATTTGATTCCAGAAAGACCAGATTAAAAACAAAACAAACACTTTTGTTCCCATTTCTTTTTCTAAGGAACCAGATTTAAATCCTGTTTATAGTAAGAGAAGTCTCCATTTCACTTAGTCCATCAGCAAGATGGGACTCAATTAGCCCATAAAATATATGGTAGTTTGTCACTTACCAGAGAGTCCCACTGGCACATTAATTAAGAAGGCAATCAGGTAAAGGGATAGGACCCATCACTGCTGTTAGTAATAGGCATATCTAATCATCCTAGCACACCCATGACTTGTTCACATTATGCTTCCATTGGTGATACACATAGTGTTGTCCTTCATGTCCATCCTCTTGCTATCTACTGCAAAAGGAAACGAGAGGAAGTAGAAGCTTTGTTTTTCAGCTTTCCGAAGAGGCAATCCATTCTTATTCATCAAAGGCAAGTGATAAATATTGGCAAATTAGAAACTGAGCTCTTTACATCTAACCACAGGTTTTCAGTGCTTAAAACTTCCCGTCTATCCATGAGATTATCAGATTTTGAATTGCAAATGAAACACACTAATTCAAGTGTATTACTTTTAAATTCAAAGGTTGTTTAGCATATCTTTACAGGTAAAATTAAAAGATGACTGAAGACTAATTAAATCAAGAGGGTGCAAATAGGTAGAGTAACAAAATCAGCCAAATTTCTCTGGTTTGGCTACCACACTCTCCCTTTATTAACTGAGTAACACTTGACTTTATTAGTACATGTAACAGTACATGGATTTTACAATCATTTTGGGGGAATGGATACATGTCTATAATACAGTTTGCTTCCTTAAAATCTCCTTCCCTCCCCTAGATTTTCTTCTACTCTAAGTCCTCTTTCCCAATTTCCATGCTTGTCAATATTGTTAATCTTAGCTAATTTATGATGCACAATGTCTTCATTGATTAAGGTTATTAGTTACTGTGCATGGCTTATGTATACTCTACTTCCCTGTCCTCTTCCCCTCACTCTTTACTCTTGTTTTCTTGGACCCACCACCTTGTCTCCTTCTTCCATCTTCTATCCATCTCTTTGATTGTACTTTGCGGTACTCAAATGAGAGTTACTACTCAATATGTAAGCCTGTCTGTCCGGTTTATTTCACTCAAAATTTTATTTTCCAGGTGCATCCATTTTCCTACAAGTGTCTAAAGTTTGTCTTTCTTTATAGCCATGTAGTATTCCATTACATAGAGATACCACATTGTTTTTTCTCCAATCATCTCTTGACAGGTTTGAAGAGAGTTTCCAGAATTTAGCTGTTGTGAATTGTGCTGCTATAAACATTGATATATATGTATCACTGTAGAATGATGTCTAAAACACTTCGGAGAAGATTCTTAGAATGGAGACAGCTGGGTCGTATGGAATTTCTAATTTTAGTTATTTGAGAATTCTCCATGCTGAGTGCCATAAGTGTTGTACTAGTTTACATTCCCACTGACAGTGTAGAAGGGTTCCTGTTTCACCATAGCCTTGCCAGTGTTTTTTTTTTTTTTTTTTTTTTTTCCTTTATGATTGCCATTCTTTCTGGAGTAAGATGAAATCTTAGCATTTAATTTGGATTTCTCTAATGGCCAGAGATGTTGAATATTTTTTAAATATATTTGCTGCCCATTTGTATTTCTTCATCTGTAAAGTATCTGTTCTTTTCACTTCCCCGTTTCTTCACTTGGTCTTTTATTTTAGGTGGTCTGCTTTTTTTTTTTTTTATTTTTAGTTCTTTATATGTTCTAGATATTAGAACTCTGTCTGAGGAGTAGCAGGCAATTTTTCCCCCATTCTGTAGACTGTCGGCTATCTTTTCACTCTGCTAATTGATTATCTTGCCGTAGAGAAGCTTTTCAATTTGATGTAATTCCATTTATTCATTCTTGTGGTTATTTCTTGAGCAATTACTGTTCTGTTTAGAAAATCCTTTCCTACACTGTGACTTCAAGTGCTTTAACTGTTTTATCTTTCAGTATATTCAATGTTTCTGTCTTAATGTTTAGATCTTTGTTTCATTTTTATTTTAATTTAGTATATGGTAAGAGATATGGGTCCAGTTTCAATCTTCTGCAGACAAATAACCAGTTTTCCCAGCACCATTTGTTGAATAGACTATCTTTCCCCCAATGTTTGCATTTGGCCTCTTTGTCAAAGATCAAATAGCTGGATGTGTCTGGGGATGTTTCCATATCCTATATTCTATTCTGTAGATCCCATCAACTGTTTTTATTCCAATGCCATGCCACTTATATCACTATTACTTTGTAGGATAGCTCAAAATCTGGTTTATAATGCTTCCTGCTGTGCTCTTATCGACCAAAATTGCTTTTACTATTCCGGGTCTTTTCTGGTTCCTTATGAAGTGTAGTGTTATTTTCTCTAGATCTGAAAAGTATACTCTAGGTATTTTGATTAGGCCTGCATTGAAACTGTTCAGCAGTTTTGGGAATATGGCCATTTTAACAATATTTGTTCTGCCTATCCAGGAGTAGGGGACATTTTTCCATTTTCTAATGTTATCTTCAATCTCCTTTTTAAAAAGAGTACTTTTTAAAGTAGTTTTCTTTGTAAAGGTCTTTCACTTCCTTGGCTAGGTTAATTCCTAAATATTTCATTTTTCATGAAGCTTCTGTGAATAGTATTGTTTTCATAATTCCTTTCTCCTTGAATTTATTATTGATGTACACAAGTGCTAATGATTCTTGGGCACAGATCTTGTATCCTGCCACATGGCTGAAGTTGTTTATTCTATGAGATTTTTGGTGGAGCTTTTTGAGTCTTCTACGTAGAATATTATGCTCTCTGTAAATAATGATAATTTGAATTCTTCTTTCCTATATGTATCCCTTTCATTTCTTTCTCTTATCTGATTGTTCTGGCTAGTGTTTCAAGCTCTATGTTGAATTGAAGTTGTGATAGTAGACATTTTTGTCTGTTTCCTGATTTTTTGAGGGGTTTCTTTTAGTTTTTCATCATTTAATATAATATTGGCTGTTAGTTTGTCATAAGTAGCTCATCAAATTTAGGTGTGGCCCTTCTTTGCCTGTTTTCTTCAGGGTTTTATTTTTTATGTCACAAAGAGGTGTTGGATGTATGATCTTTTTGACGATGTGTTACATTCTAGTCACTAATATCTTGCTAAGAATTTTTGCATCTATGTTCATTAAGGAGATTGGTCTGCAGTCTTCTCTTTTATGTAGGTCTATATCTGATTTTGGAATCTGATACTGGATTCCCTAAATGAGTTTGGGAGCACTCCATTCTTTTCAATTTCTTTAAAGAGCTTAAGGATTATAGATGATATAACATCCTTAAAGGTTTTTTATTCAGCAGTAAATTCATCAGGTCCTGGACAATTTAATTGGTAGATTCTGTATTACTGTGTTTATTTCATTGCTTATTATTGGGTTGTTTAGCACTTTGTGCCTTCTTGTGTTAGCTTTTTTAAAAAAATCTGTATGAGTTTAAGAATATGTTCACTTCTTCAAAATTTGCCAATTTGTTGCAAAATAATTTTTAAAGTAGTTACTATCATCTCCATTTTTACAGTGCCTAGCTGTTATGATTTCACCTTTTTCATTTGTAATTCTATTGATGTTTTTTCCATCTTTCTGTTGGTAAGTGGGTAAGGGATAATCTATCTTGTTTGTTTTTTACAAGAACCAAGTTTTTGATTGGTTGGTTTTTAAAATATTTTTTTAACTTTCAATTTCATTGATTTCTGCTTTATCCTTTATAATTTCCCTCCTTAACTTGATTTGGGCCTGGATTGTTGTTATTTGTCAAGTATCTTAAGATTTTGCATAAGGATATTTATCAGAGCTTGCTGTGTTTTCCTAATGTGAGCATTGATTGCAATGAACGTCCACTTAGGACTGCTTTTGTAGTCTCCTAGAGGTTTTGGTGCGTTGTATTAGCATTGTCATTAACTTCTAGATTTTTAAAAATGTCTTTTTTAAAAACTTCTTCTGTGATCCATTGTTTGTTTAGGAGTATTTGTTAATTTTCCAGGTGCTTTCACCTTTTCTGTAATTTCTTCTGTCATTGATTTGTATTTTCTGTGTGCAATGCTCTGATAGTATGAATGCTTGTGGTAATTTCCACTCTTTTATATTTACTTCAGCAGGCTTTGTGGACTAGTACGTGATCTGTTTTGGAAAAAATACCACGTGCTGCAGAAAGGAATGTATACTCTGCAGTAGTGGGGTGGAAAACTCTGTAGATATCTGTTAAATCCATATGTTCAAGGGTGTGGATCACCTTTGATATTTCTTTATCAATTTTTTGTTTAGTTGAGCTGAGCTGTGTCTTTCTCAAGGTGAGGTGTGAAGATCTCTCACTATGATTGCGTTGATATTTATTTGATCTTTTATATTTGGCAGTATTTGCTTTGTGACGATAGGGGCTCCAGTTATCTATTGCATTAATATTTATTAGCATTACCTCTTCTTGTTGTATTGTTCCATTAAGTACAAGGTAGTAACCTTCTTTGTTTCTTCTAATCAGTTTTAACTTGAGGTTTATCCTGTCTAAGACTAAAATAACTACCTCTGCTTGTTTTGGGGGTCATGGCAAACAAAATATTGTTTTCTACCCATTAATTTTTAGCCCATGAATATCTTTTTTATTAGATACATTTCTTGAATATAACAGACTGTTAAATTCTATTTTTATTCAGTCTGCCAATCTGTCTTTTACCATAAATGTTGGGAAATATTACTGAGATACAACATTGCTTTCATTGCTCAGTACAAGACCTTCTAGAATTTCCACAGACTGAAGAAAGAGCATAAAAGGAGGAAGGTGGATCAGCAACAGAAGCATGAACCTAGCTTTCTAGAGTTAATGGAATGGTTGGGGGAGGTGCCAGCGACAGTGTGGGGGAAGGCAGAGGTGTGGATGTGGGGGAGTGGACACTCAGACTGTCTTGTTAGCACTTGGAATTTTCAAGATACGAAGTATTCATATTTTTTGAAAATCAAAACTATTTAAACCTGCTGACATAATTTAATTTTAAAAAGCCAAAAACCAAGTTTGGCAAGAAGATGTACTAGAATATATACTAAAGATATCTGTTTAACTTCATATCTGATGTTTCTTTTCATCTTACGAAGCAACATATTATTAACACATGACTCAATTTTCCAGGGAACAACACTATTCATTTTCAAAGTCATGCCTAAGTTTTTTGGAAAACTTTTCTTTTTTTTCAATTTTTGTAATTCTCTACAGTGCTGTGATTTGAATTTCTATCACATTTACAAAGACAGTCTGGGAACTTTTTGTAGCCTATTATACTAATAGGCATGTAGCAGGAATGATCACAAAGGAAAAGGGTGATGAGCTGATCAGCACCATGCTTTGTCATTCTAACTAGGGCACTTAAAAAAAACTCATTACATTTATCTTTGTTTTTGATGCAGAAAAGAAAGTGGTCTTCTCAAATATAAGGGATATCTTATCCCAAATAAGAAATTATAATTAATGTTCACTTCTCTTGGCAGAATGCCATTTTAACAATAGTAAGAAACTTGACATAATTGGTCACTAATATTTTTTAGATGTACTGTGCTAAATAAAGTTTTTCTTAAATATTAATTTTTACTCAGAGCCTCAAAATGTGATCATATTTGGAAAATACCATCTGTGGAGGATGAAATCACAGTGGGTTACAATGGTTCCTAATCCAATGACTGATTTCCCTAGAAAAAGGAAAAATTTTGTGAGTGATACCACAGGAGAATGCCCCAGGAAGACAGGAAGAGATTCAGTGAGTTGCAAGAGATTTCTCCCCAAGCAAATGAACATCAAGGACTGTGGGCAACTACCCCTAAGTAGAAAACAAGAAAAAAAATCTTCACTACGTGCCTTCAGAAAGGCACCACCAACACCTTGATTTTTGAGATCTGATTTCTAGAATTGTGTGAGGATATAGATCTGCTGTTTAAAACAACTGTTTCGCAGTTATTTTTTATGCATTCCTAGGAAATAGATACAATGTCCATGGTAGCATCTCATGGGTTAGGTAGGAGTGAGAGAATGTCATCCAAAATGCGCAGCAAGAGTACTCTGCAGAGCAACGTACACGACTCTGGCTGTCACATTCTCATTTATGACAACTGGAATCTATGCGAGGAATTTCTGTGGATTTGTTTCTTTACTTTTCCCCCTTTTACAACATATGGTTGGTAGATTAGAGAAGTGAAGTGAGTAAATGATGAAAATAGTTTATTAGGGGAAAAAACCTGAAATGAAGCTGAAATTAATGAAAACATTTGTATTGACCAGCTTTACTGTTGCTGGGACAAAATATCTACCGCAAAGAAGGAGAGGTTCGTTTTGGCTCATAGTTTCAGAAGTTTTAGTCCATAACTGGTTTGAAGGCGGAAACACGGAGATGAAAACTGCCCACCTTGTGACATCTGGAAGCAGAGAAGAAAAAAAGCCAGAGAAGGTGCTAAGGACCAGATATAGTTCCCAAGTTCACATTTCCGTAGCCTGCATCTTCCAACTAGGGTCCTGGACCTGAGAGCCCAGTCAGCAATGGGTTCATCTCTTGTTGAAGTTAGTACACTCACGACCTATAATCTCTCCAGGAATTCCTAAATCCACTCAAATTCACCATCATGATTAACTGTCATAATATTCTACATTGAAAAGCTGATGGAATGATATAATACTAGCCCTTTTTGGTGAATATAGACTAATTCTGTAAGTATTCTTTTCCCAAAAATTCTGTGCAAAGCCATAGGTCACCTTGACTTGGATCTAGAAAAGCTTTTTTAAAAAAAATTTCCATGCATGTATGTAAAAACTACCAGTGATGTATAAGCATGTTGTGTATCTTTAAATCCATTTGAATTGTTAAAAATTTTATCCCCTAAAACAGTAAAAGTATCAAGGATTTTGCTTGTTATTTGGAGTCCAATTCTTTTTCCTCAGAACTTCAATATAAAAACATATGCCACCGATGCTATAATTTTTGAAAGACAAGAGTCAATCTTGGCACGCCATAACAGAATAATTAATAGAGAAATTTCCACAAAATTTGAAGTGAAGTGGTGTTACAGTTAGAATTGGGAAAAAATAACGTGACACTAAAACCTTTCCTATAACTAATAGGAAAAGGCAATGATAGGTCAAAAATAATCACCAAACTGTTGATCACGCTTTAATCACGGAGTTAATTCTAAATAGTAACTGAAGCCCCATGGCTGTTTCCTTTATAGCTTGGCTGGAAGGAATTCTGACTCTCTGGTGCTGATTTTTAACAACAGGAACAACTTTGTATCTGACAGAGGCAATTATCTGATGGATATAGAAAATGCTTTATCTTACCTGCCCTGCCTTTTCCTTAATCTAAGGTCAATGATTCCAAAGCTAAAGAAACTTTGTACTTATAAGAGATGTACATACCGTTTTCTTCAACCAGAAGTAATAAAAATAACTTTTATTATTGAAACAGGAAGAGGTGTTGAGAGTATTAAGCATAATTTAAACAAGTAAAACTATCCTCTGTCCTAGAAATCTAAAAAGAGATTCTGTCTTATGTATCAATTTTTATCTACTTTCTGGGCTATATTTTGAGTCTCCGTAGGGCAGGTACAGACATAAACATATTCAATCATTATTATATACTTTATTACTCTAGAGTATCTGTGAGTAGAAAGTCAATAAACTGAGTGGATAAATAAATGAACAAAGTAAGGGGCATCTGAAACCAAATCACTAGATTGTGGAGCTCTAAATGCTGAAATAAATGAATTGCTTATGACTGACAAATGAAAATTGTCATGGACTATTAGGGTGAAAATATTACCTTATTCTCTGCTTCTTTTTGCTAGAAAGCCATACCTTCATATTTATAATAACAATGAGATTTATAATTACAAAATTATCTATATAGAGTTATGCTTTCCACCAGCCTGCTCTGATCACAGAATACGTATTAACCTTCTGCCAATACCCTATAAAGAAACACATGTGAAATCCTACCACTGGCAGGTTATGATTTAGTTGGGGAAAGACAGTATTTATATTCTTCATTAGAAGTAAGCGGTCAAACATGTATGTATTGCTAAGAGGTCAGGTGGGGGAAATTTTATTTAATATCCATTGCACTCATTTTATGAGACACATCAGAGCCAGTCAGCATTGCCTGTCTACTTTCACCACAAGCCTTAGCCACTTCCCTTGTTCCCATCTAGAAGAAGGCTGACACTGCTGCTGTTCCTGTGGCTGCCACTTCCCAATATCCACGCAAGCCAGTGTTCAACAGCACTGTTGACCTCACCAGCCAGATGGGCCAGAGGAAGCTGTTACTTCTTCAGCGGCTGCCTGATAATATGCCTGGGATTACTGTGGATTCCATAGCCCTTGAGAGGGCCTCAATCAATGAAAAAGAAGGAAACAGCTCATATATTGTGTCTTCCTTTCTCCATGAATTCTAGGAATTGTCCTTTTGGAGAAATTATTTGGGACCCAGTAACATACTGGAGGGCCATGGACAGCTCAGAAGTACACTCCCTAGAGATTTAGCTACTCTTCCTTCTTTGCCTTACTTTTCTTTTTCCCTTCAAATTTCCTAATGAACTTTTTTTTCTCATTAAATTTATCAGTACATTTTAGGTATACAGTACAGGTACATTCATCATTGGGCTCTTGTACCTTTACATGACAGGTTTTGGTTCTCATTTTTTCCCATACCCCTTCCCTCCTTTGCACGTCCTCCTCCCTTCCCTATTTACAAATACTTTATTTGCATTTTTCATTTTCTCATATATTTTTCCCTTATTTCCTTTCCCCTACCCTTCCCACTTCCCCTACACCTTTAGCTCTTTTCTTCCTATTTCACATTGTCCATTATCTCATTAGGATCTTATGTACCATTATAGTTTTTCACACCAGAGAAACTATTGTGCATTTACACATGTGTGACTTATTTATTTCACTTAGGAGTATATCTTCAATATGTTATCCATTTTCCTATGAATGACTCTAATTTCTCATTCTTTATGGCTAATATTCCATTTTATAGAAGAACCACATCTTCTTTATCCAGTCTCCAAATGATGGGCAAATGGGCTGTTTCCAAGCTTTAGCCATTACAAACTGTGCCACTATAAACATGGGTGTGCCTATACCTCTGTGATATGATTCTTGTAATTATTTTGGAAAGATACCCAGCAGAGGGATGGCTAGGTCAAATGGAACCACTAATCCTAGTTCTTTGAGGTATCTGCATATTGATTTCCATTGTGGTTGCACCAGTCTGCACTCCCACCAACAATGGACAAGGCTTCCTTCCTCTCCACAGCCCCACCAACATTTGTTATTGTGTGAATTTTTTGATAGCAGCCATTCTTTGTGGGGTGAGGTGGAATCTCAGTGTTGTTCTCATCTGCATCTCTCGAATGACCAGTGATGTAGAACATTTTTTCATATATTTACTTGCTGCTTTTACTTCTTTGTCTGAGAAATGTCTGTTCATTTCAGATGCCCATTTTTGAATTGGGTCTTTATATTGGGGAGCGGCTGATTTTTTTCAATTCTTTATATATTCTAGATAATAGCCCCAATAAACTTCTGAATCAAAGTTTATTTTCCAGGAAACCTAAACAAAAAGAGTACTTGAAAGATTTTACTTGGAGAACATGTTTACCACTTTTGCTACTTAAAAGAATTCATAGATGACTTACTACTGAGGTAATGGCAGTAACTTTTAACCCTAGAAGTTCTTCATAATATTGAACAATAAAAAACAATTGAGTGACAGATCTCCCAGTTTGTCTAGTAGCAAGTTTTTTTTTTTTATCATTAATGGGTATCATCATTGGCTCAGTTAATATAATCTATTGCATTTACTGATTTACGTATGTTGAACCATCCCTGCATCCTTGAGATGATCCCCACTTGGTCAAGGTGTATGATCTTCTTCATTATCCTCTGCCTTCTCTTTGCCAGTATTTATTGAGGATTTTTGCATCTGTGTTCATTAGAGAGTTTGGCCTATAGCTCTCTTCTTCTGTTGGGTATTTTTCTGCTTTTGGGAACAAGACGATACTTGCTTCAAGGAATAAGTTTGGGAGTATTGCTTCCCTTTCAATTTCACTGTAGAGTTTATATGGTAGTGACAGTAGTGATCTAAATTTCTTGTAGAATTATACAGTGAAGCCATCAGAACCCAGGCTTTTCTTTGTTTTAAATTTCATTGGTTGTTTAGAACTTTTAGGTGATCTTTGTTGAAATTTGGTAATTCATATGAATCTAGGAATCTGTCCATTTCTTCTGTATTTTCCATTTTATTGGTGAAAAGGTTCTTGAAGTAGGTATTGATGATCCTCTGGATTTCTGTTGGGTCCATTGTGAGTTCACCCTTTTCATGGATTTGGTCCTTTTCTTTCCTGTGTTTTGATAAGGTTGTCTAAGGGTTTGTCAATTTTGTTTATACAACTCTTGGCTTCATTGTTTTTTTGTATCATTCTCTTAGTCTCTATTACATTGATTTCTGCTCTGATCTTTATAATTTCCCTTGTCTGAGCTTTAGGTTCATCCTCCTCTTCTTTTTCTAGAGGCCTGAAGTTTAGCATTAGGTTGATTATTTCAGGTAACTCTGTTTTCCTAGTATGACTATTCACTGCTATGAATTTCCCTTGTAAAACTGCTTTCACTGTGTCCCATGAACTTCAATATGTTGTATTGGCATTGTCATTTAATTAGAGAAACTAATTTCTTCTTTGATTTCCTCTGTGACCCATTGGTTTTTCAGGATTCTGTTGCTCAATTTATATGTGTTTATGAAATTCTTCTTGTTTCCTTTCTATCGATTTCCAATTTCATTACACTATGATCTGATAGTATACAAGGGATAACTTCAATTCCTTTCATTTACTCAAAAATGTTTTATGAACAAGTGTGTGCTCTAGGTTGAAGAATGACCCATTTATAGCTGAAAAGAGTGTGTATTCTGTTTTGTGGGGTGGAATACTCTGTAAACATCTATTAAGTCTATTCATTCAAGAGTTTGCTTGAGTTCTAGTATTTTGTTATTTTTGGTCTAGTCAATCTATTTGTGACAATGGGGTATTGAGGTCCCCTATTACTATTGTATTAATGCTTATTTGATTTTTCATGTCCACTAATAATTGATTTATATAGTTGGGTGCACTAGTATTTGGTACATATATATTTATTATTGTCATCTCTTCCTCTTTGTAACCTTTACCAGGATAAAGTGGCCTTTGTCTCTCTTAATTAGTGTTGGTTTGAAATCCCTTTTATCTGCAAATGGAATAGCTACCCCTGCTTTTTTTCAGTTTCCTGTCGCATTGAATATTGTTTTCCACCCTCTAACTATAAGTCTATGAATTTCTTTTTGAATTAATTGTGTTGTATGCAGCATATTGTTTCATCTTGCTTCTTGACCCATTCTGCCAGTCTGTTTCTTTTGATTAGTGAATTCAGACCATTGCATTGATGGCTTTAACTGATAATGTATTGGCTTATCCTTGTCAGGATCTTTTCCTGTTTTGAATTCTCCCCCTTTGCATTTAATTTCTTGTCTTGCCTGACGGATTCATTCTCTTGTGCTTCATGGGGATGTGACCCTCATTGTCTTTTCCTAGGATATTGTTTAAAATTTTTTGGAGTGCTGGTTTGATATTCCTGAAGTTTCTCGGGTGTTCTTTATTGTGAAAGTATCTTATTTTTCCATCAACTTTGAAAGATAGTTTTGCAGGGTACATAAATCTGGGTTGGATTTTTTTTTTTCTTTTAGGCTTGAAATACTTCACTCCAGGCTCTTCTCAACTTCGTAGTTTGTGTTGAAAAGTCTGTGATTCTGGTGGGCTTTTGTTTTTATGTGATTTGTTTCTTTTCTTTAACTGCTTGTAGTGTTTTGTTCTTCTCTTGGGTTTCTGGATTCTTGACTGTTATCTGCCTAGGTGTAGAATTTTTTTTTTTTTTTTTAAATCAAGGCTAGTTGGAGTCCTACATGCCTCACTTATCTGTATGTCAAATTCCTTTCCCCCGCTTGGGAAGTTTTCTGTCCTTCTGTGAACATGTTTTTTTAAATTTCATTTGCACTATCATCTGTTTCTTCATTGATTCTGATCGGTCTTATGTTATTCTTCTTTGCATCATATAGTGGCTGTTGTATTGATTTTTCATGGTCCCTTGCTATTTTTAAGAAATCTTTCTTTTCTTTGTTAGTAATCACAATCCTGTCTTCCACATCTGAAATTGTGTCCTCACATTGGCTTACTCTGCTGTGTAAAACTTTCAATGGATTTTTTAATCTTTGGATAACTGTTTGTATCAGTTCTGTGGATTCCATTTGTTTCCTACGTTTCAGTTCCATCATGTTCCTTAATGTCTCTATTTTTTTAATCTGTGTCTCCATTAGATTATTAATCAGGTCTTTCACTATGGACACATCTCTGCTCTTATCTGAGAAATTATTCCTGATTTTTTCCAGATCCCCCATTTCCAGTTAAAGGAATCCAGGTGACTGAGTTTCAGATTGTTTCATTTTGTTGTCCCTTGAAGTTTCCTTTGGTGATCTGGAAGTCTGGTTTTGAGTCTTGTTTAGGTGTTTTTTTCATTTCAACCACTTCAGTCTGCTATACCTTTATTGGGGTCACTCTGTTTTCCCAGTGAGCTTCAATTTCTCTGCTCCTCACAAGTGCACCAATTCCTGGCTTCAGAATGATTGCCTTCTGGATCCCCATGCTGGGCTGGTGTCTGGGAGGCTTTCTGGCTGGGGTGTGCATGCATTTATTGATGGTATCTTGGCAGGCCTCTGGCTGGGGCCTGTGCACCCACCCCACTGCGGACCGGGAAGGCCTCTGGCTGGGGTCTGTCTACACTTATCATAGAAGCTTTTTTTTTTCTTTTTAATGTAAGCTTGCTTGTCTGATTTTGCTCTTGTGCTTTTAGTGTAAAAACATTTTTAAATGAATACCTGCAATGAAGACATCCAAAGATACAGGAGGCTGAGAAATTATTGAAGATAGAATCAGAAGCACTGAGTGTTTCAGAGAAATAGGTACAGTGTTCAGTGGCAGAGGCCTCAATTGTCCAGTGGCACAGTGATATACTAGGACAGTGGCCTAGGTGTCCTCTAGTGGCAACTATGTCCTCATGAGTCGTGAGTAGGTGAGTTTCTTGCTTCATAGTCAGACTTCATTTGTTCCTATTCTTTTTTCTTTATTACCCAACTTTCAGAATGATTATAAAAATATTCATTTATTAAAGTAAGTCAGAGACATTTTCCTTACATGCAACTCTGATTTACCTTTACTGTCATGATACAAAATCATAGTATAGGGATTTAAAAATCATTAAAAGAAGACACACAAAATAGGCTTATCAATTTTAAAGTGGGTAATTTAAACAAGATAGGATTAGAAAGCCTATGAAAAGTCAAACTAGCCAGCAGACTATTAGAGACACATTCTTAAGAAATTTAGAGGACTCTAACATTGTCTGGTAGTGCAGTGAGAAATGCATCCTGTGGGAGATAAAATGTGCATCTTCTAGGAAGTACAGAAAATAAATGGATGAAGAAAAGCAGAGAGCTTTCGAAATGCAAGCCCTGAAATAAGTAAAAGCCTGAAAATGAGATTTCAGGTGCCATATTTCAGGACAGAAACAATGAGAATATGCCAGTATGTTTACATAAAAGAAACATCACCTATGGTCACATAAAGGAGCTTATGTGGAGCCTGTAAACACGGAGTGGTTGAAGGTTCTCAGAGTGGTTACCACTCAGCAATCTAGGAAGTTCTTCTCTGAGGTTCCTTAGGGACATGGGAAGGCTTGAGATTCCCCAGGAGGAAGAGGAGTCATCCAACTTCGCCCTTTATATACTATTAGAAATGCAAATGAAGTTTTCCAGTTAGAGGCATAGAGTGTGAGTAGAGTTAGCCTTGTACAAGGCAGTGAAACTTGCTGAAAACTAACAGAATTTTTTTTAATTTGGCAACTGGTGCTTTTCAGTTTTATTTAAAGCGTTGCAAATGTAGGTTCAAGTCCACATCAGCTCCTCTTTCCAGTCAGATGTTTACTCTTCAGTGTTCTCCATAGAGAAATATCTCCAGTCCTTATTGCCACAAATAAAAATCTTGTTGAAATGTTAAAAACAAAAAGAAACTAAAACAGTTTCTTGAAAAATATAGTGTTAACTGAGTAGTTGTTGAAATCAAGTTTATCTAACTTAAAATCAAAGCAACATGTGGCCCTGTAATATGAAAAATTAAATATGCTATGTGTTGACTGAGTAACTCCTGGGGAAATGCATGGTATTATAATAAAATAGTGCTTATTGGTACAGAAGACACAATTTAGTTTAATTAAAATATTGAACTCCTAAAGCGATAAATCCAAAAACAAGCCAACCAAATACACAAAATTTAAAAACTACCAAAAATTATATTAAGTCTCAGGAGCACATCAAGTATTTTATTTTACTTTTTTCCCATTAAGTTTATTTTTATCCATGCAATTATTTTGGGGCATTTATTTGGAACTATGTTATTTATGTATAACTATTTTATAATTGCAATTTAATTAAAGAATAATTGAAACAGAAAAATAAATAGTAAAAATCCGTTTTGGAGAAGGAAAATACAGCTTGTATTAAAATGTTTTAAATAGATGAATGTTTTCAAATTTAGTAATATATGCATCCAATGTATATAATTTCCAGCACAGCAAAATGACAATAACCACAACAACAATAACAATAAAAATAAAAATAATATACTATGCAACTCACTGTCTGGATAAGTTGTTTCCTAAGAGTTGAGAACTATAAAATATATGTGAGATTGATATATCCTCAACCCATAAGATAAATGTTTCAGGTATAGAATATTAATATGTTAAAATTCTTACACCTTCAACCCCATATATTTCATAAAAGATTTGTTGTTAGGAATAATTAAAGCCACAATTAATTTTTACTCAATAAATAAACCAAGTAGTTAATTTTAAGTCATATTTTTGTCTTCCACCTGCTTCTAGTAGTATAAGGAACAAAGAAACAAACAAAATAATAATAATGACAAAATCTAATGTTGTAAAGGAGATTTTAGGGACAATATGATCCAAGCTGTCATTTCAAGACAATAAAACAAAAATCATATGAAATGAATTGATTAAGATTACACACATAGTAGACTTGAAACTTGTTCTGATTTTCTCATAGTCAGCTGCTGTTATTCACACAGTTACCTAGATTTCACCTCAGCCTTGTTTGCCTCTCTATCACTTTTGTCATATGAATGTTGCTTTGAAGGAAATAGTAAATATCTGCAATTTGTGTGGGCAATACAGGCTGGGTATGCTATTTTAACAAACTACGAAATGCTCAGGGGCTTGGAACACCAAAATCTACTTCTTCCTCATGCAGTGCCCATCACATATTGGCCAGCAAGCTCTGCTTCATGTCATCCTGATTGCTCATGCAGAGGGAGGCTTCACCTGCGAACTTTGTAAGTGTTGAAGGAAGAAAAAAGAAATGCTGCCACAGGGTTGGGTGCTTTCCTCAGAAAGAATAATGGTGCTTCCTCCACGCATCACTGCCAGAGCCTCTCTGTGGTCTGTGTCCCATCTTTCAACAGGGCTGGGAAGGGAAGTCCTACCATCTCCTAGAGGGAAGTAGAAGTAATAATTACACTGTGTGTGTGTGTGTGTGTGTGTGTGTATATTTAATATATGTATATTTAATGAAATTTAACATCTGATTACAGCTCTCTCATGAAATATATTACTGAACAGATTTTTTAAAATGAGCAACATAAAAAACAAAGGGCTAGAATTTAAAGCCAGATTTTTAAAAATTCTATTATCACTTTCAGATGTAAGGTCTTCAGAGATAAACCTGTTGATTAAATAATCCTACTTTTCCATCATTTAGTTTTACATCTTTAGCAATGAACTTGAATTATAGGTATAGTCTCTGTTTATTTCAAAACTGCCATAGTTTGCAGGAAGTAAAAAGAGAAAGGATGAGTTATCCTAATATCTAGAATTTCCAAATATCTGAGTGGAATCTCACTAAAATCCCTAAAATTTTGTAGGGGAAGGAAAGTTAGAAGTCAAATTTCACCTTCATTGCTAAAAACATAAATTCTACATTAGTTCATTAAAAATTAATATAATGAGATGGTGCACATCCTCTAAAAGGTTATTATTATACAGAAACAATCTTCACAAAAATTAATTTTATTACAGTTTTTTTGGGGGGTGTACTAAGGATAACTCTGGACTTTGCACTTGCAAGGCAGGTGGCAGAACCACTGAGCTAAATCCCCGGCCCTGCTATTACAGTTTTAGGAATGAATTTTACACATGTGTATCCTATTTATTTCACTAAGGAGTATGGCCTCAATGTGTATCTACTTAGCTATATAAATAGCTGTAGTTTCTCATTCTTTATGGCTAATACTCCATTTTATTAAAAAATTACATTGATATACTCCTAAGTGAAATAAATAAGTCACACAAGTGTAAACATTGAATAGTTTCTCTGGTGTAAATAAACTTTAATAGTACATAAGATCCTAATGAGATAATTGACAGTGTGAAATAGGAAGAAAAGGGCTAAAAGGTGTAGGGAAAGTGGGAAGGGTAGGGAAACGTAATGAGGGAAAAGAAAAAATAGGAAAAAATGAAAAAAGGGAAATAAAGTGTGTGTAGATGGGGAGGGGAGGATGGGTTGAAGGGAGGGCAGGGACAAGGGGGAAAAATGAGAACCAAGACCTGTCATGTAAAGGTACAGGATCCCAGTGATGAATGTAACTGCACTGTATACCTAAAATGTACCAATAAACTCAATGAGGCAAAAAGAAAAAAAAGCCTACATCGTATAGATTCAAACCAATAATAAAGAAAAAAAATCCACCCCCTAAAAAAGAAAAAAGGATTTTACCCAAAGTTCTTAAAAAGCCAACTAGCTTGAGCTTAGGTCTCTGTTTTAACTTCTCCACTTTTGGCGGCATGGCCCTCCACCCACAGAGCATCTAGCACCCCCTTTGCACATGAACTCCTACTTCTACTCTTGAGGTCATTCTGCTCAACACACACTTCCAGGGCAGTGCTAGTGTAGGAGTTTCAGTGGTGACAGATCTAATGAGTGAAATAGTAACCCATAAAAGCCTTTGGGAAAATCCATGATTAATGTTGAAATAATCATTTAAGCCTAACTGACTGAGGCATTTTAAAGGAAGAGATAAAACATATGCACCACTGTAATTACTTTGGATGGTGTAACATGTCATGTATCTTCAATTCTAAAACAATCAAAAAATTAGTCTTTTTGCATTTCTACAATTTTATGAATAGCTTATCTATGTTAACTTTTTCCTAAAGTAAATGATTTAACAATATATTCCTTTCAATCAAAATAATATTCGAGTCCAGTTACTTATCACAGAGATCGGTAACCAAAAGTACTAAATTATCCATGTTGAGATGGACAAATAAGTATATTCTTATGGAAGCTTTTGGCTTATGATAGCTATTCTGTTTGTGGTGAGAAGAAAACACAGTGTAGTTTTAATTTGCGTATCTGTAATGGCTAGAGATGTTGGACATCTTAAATTATTCTTTTGGCCATTTGAACTTCTTTTGAGAAGGAGCTATTCAGTTCATTTATGCATTTCTTCATGGATTCATCACGTATGGGTTACTGTTTAAAGTTTTCTGTATATTATCGATCTTAATTCTCTATTGTGGAAATATAAACTGGCACAACCTCTATGGGAATCAATACAGAGATTCCTCAAAAGACTAAACATGAAATTGCCATTTGACCCAGCTCTACCACTCTTGGTCATATTCCTGAAAGAATTAAGGGCTGAGTACAACAGTGATATATGTATACTCATACTCATAGCTGTGCAATTCACAATAGCTAAGCTGTGAAAACAACCTACAAATCCGTTACCAGATGAATGGATAAAGAATGTGTAATATGTATATATACACAAGAATATTACTCAGCAATCAAGAAGAATGAAATCACAGCATTTTCAAGAAACTGGATGGACCTGGAAACCATCATATTGATTGAAATTAGCCAGCCTTAGAAAGTTAAGTATCACAAGGTTTTTCTTATATAAGAAACTTAAAAAGTATCACTTCTTGGTCTTTTGGCTAACATCAAGTGTAGAAACCTAAAAGGTAAGCAAGCCAATCAACAAATATATAAATAAAGAAACAAGAACTGAAAACTAATGGGGAGACTTCTGGAAGTGGATAAAATGGAAGGGAGGAAGAAGGGGGAACACGGGGTTGAAATTAATTGAGTTTTGTCAAATGCATTTACCAACTTCCCAAAATAAACCCCATCATCATGGAGTATTAATACTTACTAACACCATATTTTTTAAAAAAGTTTTCAGCTTGGTAGCCCTTGAGATGTTTGCACATTTTGTATGCCTCATTAATGTCACTGAAAAGTTACTCTGAGGAGAATAAGTGATCAGTGCTAAGCTCCATGTAGTGTTTTCAGTAGCTGTCAAATACCAGACGGTAAGTTCCTGATTTGCTGTACATAAAATTCAAACTTATGAAGCCAACCCTATATCAAAGACAAGAAATATTCTCTGGTGATTACTGTTAAATGTCTACAAGTGGATTAAGAGAAACTTACGTGATTGAATTGTGTGGACAGTAACTTCATCGATGGATTGACGTACTGATGAGCTCCTAGCTGCATGGACTATAAACAAGTGGGGCTTGGTCTGAGGGAAGGGTCATGTGATCATATTGGGTCTCCGCTGCCTTCCTATGGCATGCTCTTGCTCCCTCTGGTTCCTGGCCACCATGAGGTGAGCTGCTTTTCTGTGCTATGCTCTTGTGCCATGGCATTCCTGCCTTATCTCAGGCTGAAAGCAGTGGCACCTGAGATACAGCAGTAGGTCATGGACTAACACCATGATCCAAAATAAATCACTCCTCGCTTAAGTTGTTTTTCTCAGGCGTTTGTTCACAGAGACAAAAAGATGAGGAACACTCATCCCAAGCACTAGGGTAAAGCTGATTCTAAGTCACCATTGAGGAGAATTGCTCTGTCACTTCTGATGCTGAAAGAGTGGAGGGATGTATATCCGATGCTGTGATTCCTTGAGGAAGATACAGGTCCAGTTGAGTAAGTACTGAAGTGTCCGTCAATAAACAATGACATCTCAGTTAACCGTTTCTGATCATGCTGCAGTGAAATATGAAACAAAAACCCAGCTATGCTGTAGTGCTAGTTTCGATTTTTAAAAAAAATAAAAATTTAAAATTTATGTGTACAGTTACCCAGAAAACTATTGTTTACAGAGCTTTCTTATATTCAAGCTGAACTTGTATAAAGTTGATAGTAGCAAATATTCTTACACTTTGTTGTCATTGCACCATGTAAAGTGAATATATATCTGTCTATATACCAAGTAGATACCTTTTGAGTATATCAAGTTTGGTAAATCCCTCAAATTTAGTCTTGTCATACCTTCTTTATCCTGCCTTTGAGAGTACAATCTTCACATCCTTCTTTCACAACATGAAAAATAGTCTAGATGTGATGTGAAGAGGATGGGGAAGAGCAAGGGTAAAAGAGCGATGAGAAGGTTTTTATTTTTTATCATGCAAGCCTTCCATCGTTAATCCACTGATTATATCCTTTTACTGTAAGTCTCTTAAAAGTATATTTACTTTAACTTTAAACCTTTTTAAAAAATTGTTTAGAAACTAAAGCATAGTTGTTTCTTACAGAAAATCCGTCAAGTTCCGAGTAATGACAACAGTATTAGCCTGTTTCTGTTAATTTCAACTACTACTTAGCATTTATCTAGAAGTCTAAAAGATAACAGGCTTCACTGCAGTCTCTCCTATCACAGGCACAGAGCTTTATAGCGCAACAGGTAAAATTTTGACTCTGGGGAACTGCAAAATTTTACAGTGCATTCCGAAGCTTCCAAGAAAGATGTAGGTTTTTAACAATTATATTTTGTATATTTATAATATATTGAAAATTGAAAACCCATAATAGATACATATGGTTGAATGCAATATTAAAAGATAGTATCCTATCATAACATTCTTCAACTGTTCAAAGGAAAACATTTTTTTTAATAAACTCATTATGTCTGGGATTATCTCAGCTTTCAAAACAAGAAGCAAGCTGCTTATAATTAAAATATGAAGGAGTACTTAATGACAATATGTAATGATTGGCATGTAATGTCTCCTATCAAAGACGTAATCTCCGTTAAACCTTTCAGATACTTTCTAATGTGTGATACCAAACTTTTTGCATTATCTCTTGAAATTCAAACACAGCTTGTTAATTTTTTATGACTAAAGCTACACCTGATGGATTTTCTCACTAAAATCTAAAATAACACATCTTTTGAATATTACATGCTTATTGTAGAAATTTTAAAAATAGAACAGAGGAAAACATTTTAAGATCAACTGTATTTTCACCCTTTAAATATAACTGTTCTTAATATTCTGGTAATTTTGAGAAAATTTTTGTTTTGTAAGATTTTAGATTTATAAGGAAGTTGCAGAAATAGTTGCCTTATGTAATTCATGCAGCTTCACTGAATGCTAAACTAACTTCTATAATCGTAGTACGATTACCAGAACTAAGAAATTAAGATTGACACAGTACTATTAAAGTACAGCATTTCTTTAGATTTTATGTTTTTGTACTTGTGTCTTTTTTCTGATCCATGATCCCTCTGAATCTCATGCTGTATTTAGTTGTCAATCTCTCTAGTGTCCCTAGATCTATGACCTAACATGCAAATAACACTTCTGAAAAATACCGATCAGCTATTTTATAGAATTCCTATCAACTTTGTTGCTTATGATATTTTCTCATGATACCATTTTTCAATATAATGCTGAATGATTAGATTGAGATTATGCATCTTTGGCAAAATCATACAAAAGTGATATATGGTATTTCCCTCATGGTACAATATGTGAAAGTATTTGATGTCAAGATAAATAATTATTGGTTATATTAATGTAGATCACTTTCTAAAAGTGGTATCTTCTAGATTTCTCTACTAAATGGACTCTAAAATGACTAAAATGAATATTTACCTCTGTGTAACTAATAAACATTTTGGACAAAATATTTTCAAATGCAAAAATGTTATTTTTGTTCAAACTTTCCCCACTAACTTTAGTATCTTTCAGTGCATGTTGAATAAGCTTTACTATGATATTTCCGCAATAATTTTCTATTATTCTCATTACTTCTTCATTTACTAATTGTAATCTTAAGAGGCATCTTTTCAATGTATATATTTATTCAGATATTTATATTACTGTGCTAACATACATTTACCTTAAGGATTATAATTCAAAGAAATTCTCGTTCTTTTATAAATTGATCTAGATTTGGGCACTGGGATCTTCTCTATCTGGTATTTCTGTCCTTTACACATATTCCCATACATTTCAGAGCATTATCTTACATTCTGCCACTGCAAGAGGATAGAGTTTCATCTTTTGTATTTTTTATCTCACATTTGGAATCAAGTGCATCTCTAAGGAGCTCTGACTCTTTTTCTGAGATGTTTTTACAAAGCAAGATCTACCCGATGGGTCTACTCACTGCTATCACTGTTTCTACTTCTAATCTCTTTCAATGGACAGAGCTTGAGACTATATGCATACTAACTCATGTATGAACATCCCCTTTACTTCTGTATCTCTCTCTCTCCATGTATAGTAGGTATATGTACTCCATATATGTATATTTTACAGAACCATGAGTTCATAGTGACACTGATTATAGTCCAGTACTATAGGGTTCATTTACGTCACGTCTTTCTTTATATGTACTTTCTTCCTATTTTAAACAGCAAGAAAACTGGTTCTCATAGCCTCCAAAGTACATGTATTTAATCATTGTGTACTCTGGTACACAAAGAAAATATTTTCTTAAATATGAATACATATCCGTGTCAGAAAACAAATTTATGAAATAAAATACACGCATCTCTTTCTGTCTTTATTCAGTCAAAGGACTGTTTTCCAAAGTAACTTAGGTTAATTCTCTTATGTTTCCTCTGGTGTTATGCAATTTCTGTTCCATGTGGGGTTCTTTTTACAGCATGGTCCGCTTTAAAAAAACAAAAACAAATTCACACCACACATTTGTGCACCATTCTTGTGGGGTAGAGTGTTATGAGTTTTGACAAATGCATAGCATCTGCTATCTACCATGGCAGTCGGGACGCTGCACTTCCAGTTTCTAAAAGGAGCTACAACATCTGTAGCAATCCCAGAGTAGTTTTGTTGAAATCATCATCACGATCAATTTTACAAGATCTCCCTGTTTAACTTCTGTTGCTTTTCAGTCTCACCACCATTTTCAGAGGCCGAGGGTCCACATATGTGGGGGAAGCCTGTAGACTTGTCTCATCTCTCCTGTGTGCTTGCCACCTAGTTCCCCGTGGTCGATAATTAAGGAATCCTTTAATTTAAGGTTTTATATGCACATTAAATAATTGTATCCCCAGAGGTCTTAGTAAATAACATTGCAAATCCACTTCATCAGAGTCTGTTTCCAGGGCTAAGTTCTGGGGTCCTAGGAATGGCGTGTTCCTGTGTTGTCTAAAGGCTGAGGGAGCTGAAGCTCCTGAAACTACACCAGGCTTGGCTGGAGGTCAAGCTTTTTCCTCCAGCTGTCCTGAAACGCTGTGGAGATGAGTAGTGTAGTCAGACTGCGTTTAAAGGGCCAGGACTTTGCTTATTTAATATTGTAGAAAAGCTTTCATCCCCGTGTGAAGTTTTGACATGTGTGGCATCGGTGACTGCATGCAGGACTATTTTGATATCTGTCGTCTATGCTTCAAATATCTATTTAATCAAATGATTTATTGATCTCTGGAATCTAAATGAGAAGAATCCCAGAGTTATTTGTTCTCTTTTGTTCCTGATATGCTTTAATTTGCACTCATATTTCTAGTTTTAAAGTTGAAAAGACTAAATAGTTTAGCCCACTTCAAGCTTCAAAAACTAAAAGAAATGGAAATAAAGAAATAAAAGTTGAGGCTGTCTTAGGGCAGCACCCTAAAAGACTCTTCCTACTGAAATGGACAATTCCTTCATAAAATTTTTTAAGGCCAGAGGGTAGAAAAAAAGAAGATAAGAATAACTCTGCCTGGCCCTCTTTTTCTAAGGGAAGTATTGAGATGCTTCATGTAAAGTAGAAATAGTCAATCTCAACTTTCATGGAAAGGTCCTTATTTTAAACTTATGGAAAATGACTTTCTGTTCCTCTCAAAACTCTCTTCTTGGCCAGACATCAAAGCAGAAGGTAGAGCAGAAAGAGCTCATGCTAAATCACTCAGCCTTTATTTGATCAACTTCCTATTAATTACCAGCTAAGTGACTTTGAGAAAGTCACTTACTGTGTCTGGCTTTTTCTTTCCCCATCTGAAAAGCAACACTTACCTCACAGGTCGTTATTAAGATCAAACAAAAAAATTGTGTCATATGCCTGGGCACATAATAGTTTTCTATAAATGTAAACTGAAGCAGAAAATAGCCATGACTCAACATATTTTACATTTAAACCAACACCAACGATAGCATTTTATGTATATTTGTTTTGTTACCTGACTAGGCACTGCTGTGGATATAACCCAGGAGAAAGGAACTCCATCTTTAATGGATGGCTGCTCAATTCTAGAGAAAATATTCATAAGTGTTACAGGAATTCTCTAGGACAGTTGTAGCCAAATACTGATGCAAAGTCATTCTCTAGGTAGGAAAGAACACAACCTAAAGTTGATGCCTCAAATGTAGTCTATTAAAGAGAAGAAAAGCCTCTTAGTATAATTTTCATAAGCATACATCTCATTTTCTATCCCAGTTGGATTTTTCAAAAATATCAGCTGCTAAAATGAGTTGCAAAATATCAAAAAGCATTTCATTTAATAAAGTATTTATCTGCCCTTTTAAAAATCAGCATACTTCCTAAAGAGATATTATACGGTTAAAACTTGCTTAGTTAAATCTCATTAGCAACATACCCATGTCACTAATAAAATTTCATATTTGTTGCCTTCACTTAATTATCATAATTCTATACTTTGCTCCAGGCTGAGAAGCTTCTGAGAGTAAAAGTGGGCTTTCTTAATAATTACCCTGGTAGCATAAATGGGACCATTTAGGGTCAGTCTGAGGTCAGAAAGATTGACTAGTCTGACCACTGAGATCTAAAAGGACTGATTACACAAGACTGGGAAATGATGAAAGGCTCTTTAGAGTTCAGTAACAGCGTATTCTGTTTTTGTTTTTTGTTTTTTTCTCTCCTGGACTGGAAGATTTATAGGTTACTTGTATGTAATTTTCATTTGAACTGTTATTCTAAGAAAATTCCTATATAGCTAAATTACCCTCAAATTTCACAGTAGGAATAGAATTCAGGTATTGATTGCCCAGACCTTGATTTATTGTTTATTAATGCATTAGAGACAGTATGTCCATTTTGTGATTATTATGTTTGATCCACATGTCATGCTCTCTCTCCCCCAAAGGAACAAATGTTTCAGGATGTATAGTTTAGAGACCTGGCTAGGATTTTAAATAAAGTATGATTATGTGAGAAAAAATATATTTATTGTATTCTATAGATATCTTTGACTAGATATTATTTACAGTATATAGCTTATATTTTAATCTCCTGGATTTATCAGTTCAGTGAAGTGAGAGATATCTTCATATTGTACAATATCCTCTTCTAGGAAATTTTCTTAATGACATAAATATCCTCAGTAATTATTATTATAAGTTACTCAGTTATTTCAAATATTTTGAAAATGGCATCTGTCCTTTTGCAGAATCCTGACAAGCTCTGCTAATCCTATCTATAGTCTGTCTTTTCTTAGCTTTCTATGTTCTTTCTGAAAATTCATCATTCAGCTCTACCTTCCTGCTAGTATATTACTGGAAATACTAAAAGATTTAAAGAAAAAGAAAAAAAATGATTGAATATAAAAACACACTTGATTAACAAGCTTGGAGTGTATACATATGTGTTTGTCAAAGGCCAGAAACTGTATAAAATTTAAAAATTATTTTCAGTTCATTTGTAAATACATTTTTCTTCTTCATATGTTTCATACATTTTATAATCCACATAGTATTTGGGGGGGTACCAGGGATTGAATTCAGGTCCTTGCGCTTGCAAAGCAGGTGGCAGAACCACTGAGCTAAACCCAGGCCCTCCACATAACATTTTAACTATTGCCTATTAAGCATTATTATCATTGTAAAAATGCCAAAGTAAGACATATTCCCTATCTTACTGCGCATACATTCGCTTTTTGTTATTTTGAATAAGGTAACAGAGTAAGAATTATGACAGTGTATTTGCACTGTATGTTCTCAGGGGTCAGAAAAATGTGTCAAATGTGCCAATTCTAAATTATTTTCAAAGGTTAAAAAAAAAGCTGCCAAGAAGTAATAGAAATGGAGGAAAATCTGCCAAGCAAAGAGATTCAATTTTGTTCTGCATTCATTAGCTTCTCTGTACACAGCCTCCCTACCTGGACAAGAGGAGGTACTTACAGAATGCTCCCCAGGTGCCTGATTGAGTACACTTCCCCTGCAACAACTCTGTTATCTGCTAGTGTTTAATTATATTTTTCTATTAAACAAAATTCTTGATGAACATTCTTTGCAAATCCCATCTATTTTCCTCTTTCACACATGTTAAACAATACAGAATTTTATTTCAAAGTAAATTATCTTAAAGGCAAAGCTCTTGTATAACACTATCTATAACAGCTTGATTATAAACTTAAGATATTGCATTTACAGAATGCCAACCACTGAAAACAATTAGCAGTGTGCACCCTCTTCCTTTGAAGATGGAAAAATCCTATTAGAAATACATCAAATTAATAAATAGATGCGTAATTATTACTTACCCCAAATTGATTTCAAATATTATATATTACATTTACGCCAGCTCAGTGTTGAAACCCGTAAGTAAAGTCAGTGAGACTAACTAGGGCACTGGAAATTATTATGAACCAGTGAGGAATAGAAAAAAATTTCCATTTCCAGACTAATGAACAATCAAGGACAGAAAGAAGCAATATGACACTTAAGCATATCAATAATCAAAGTATCCAAAAATCTAAAAACCAGAAATATATGCTTTATGGGATATCTGCAAGTGTTATAAATTCAACAAAGTAAAAAAATATTCACGTGAAGCTAGCATGCCCTCGGGTGACCATCTAATACCTTATGCCTTAGTTTTCTTTTGTTAACCAGATAAAAAGCAAATCTTAACAGAGATTTTAACCCAAATGATAAGCTTGGCATCTGTTATATCAATCAGGATGTTGCACATAAATTTATAATTGTACTTGTTATATTGAAAATTTGAGAGTGACTGCCAAGCTCCAGCTGCTTTCAAAATAGGGAGCGTTCCTTAGGGGGGAAACACTTTCTACAGGAAAATAAGGCCCTTCTCAAAGCTTTTCATTGTTGGGGTTCATTGATGCAAATCACCACATATGTCTCCTGCCAGAATTCTGAACGAACTTTAATGATAATGGGGTCAAAATTCTAAGTGACCAAACTACTAACATTTAATTAAAGTCAGATTAGAGCATTCCCTTGGTTCTAAGACCAAAAATGTGCCTTTAATTCTTCCTTCTCTTCACCCCCCACTATTCACCCTAACAAGGGTAAAATTAATGGGCAACCAGTGACCTAACAGTCCAGTCGTTCGCATCTCATGCTGCCTATGGTGGGCCAATATTTCTCAGTCTTCTACTACATGTCACACCAATTAGACCAATCACATTCTTCCTTCCTCCTTCAGAGAAAGCTGAAGCCATTGGTGGATGGGTGGGAAATAATGTGAAAGAAGAGTAGGTCAACTTTAAGGAGATGGGAAAAAATTAAGATCATCAAAAACAAATACAACAGCGATGAGACAAAAACCTCTTCTGCTTTTGTCTGTTTACTTACCTATGCCTTCTCTGAATTTACACACACACACACACACACACACACACACACACACACAATTTCTAGACTATGTGTTCTGATAGAAAATCATAGTTGGCTTTTCACTCTTCATTGTTTCTTGTTTCTGTCTTTATTCCCTCCAAAAGATTATTAATCCAAAAATAAAGATAGAAGAGTATAGCTACGGCATATGGCTCTTAGCTTCTCAGAGAACTGGATGTGAATTTCAGTCTTGTAGTTTGCCATCCATCCTACCTTGACTAAATTATCTAATCCTTCTGAGCCTTAGGATCCTCATTTATAAAATAGCCATAACTCTGAGAGTATCATAGAAGTGCTTTAGACATTGGTCTTCGTATTTTTTACTGCAGAATATAATTTTTATCCCTTTTGAATGTAGAGCATAATTTTCTGTGCATTATCAATAGAGTCAGATGACTTAATCACTATTATGTTCCCACTGCCCTGCCTTGGTGAGCTACTATCAATAGTGGGTATGGTTTTGGAATATTTGTGTGTTTCAATGTTGTATGTTCTTGCCTTGTAAATTAAGAATAATCTATTTTAACATGAGATAAATTTTTGTACAACTATGAACACATTTGCAGGTGTTTGCAAAAGTAATTCATGCTTATTAAGAAATTATATTTGCTTGGTTATGTTTTCTAACATTTTTAGATTTCATGAATCACCAAGAGTAATTATGCTAAATTTAAGCTGAGGAGGTGGAAGTAGTACACAGGAAGTGAGTTTCTAACTAAACAAATTGTTTTTCTACAAATTTAATGTATTTATTATTATGCCACAGATAAAGAAAGATCAAATTAATTCATTTTATTGCCCCAGATAAAGCAAAGCATTCGCTTAATGCATCCTGGTCAGTGTGCGTCAAATGAGTTTCTCCAGAATTAAATTCTATCGTCTATCGAATGAGCAAGAAACTGTTAATGAAAATGCCTATCATTTCAGTAGTATTTCAAAATTCATTGTGATAAATTGCAGAGGTGTTACAAATAGAACCAGATGCTATTCTTTTGGATGGTGTTTGTGATGAATTATATGGCGTGAAATTTATTAAACTAAAAATGCAGCAATTATCTACAAATAATATAGCTATATTTGTCCTCTAGAACAATATTGCTTAGAATTTGTTTGTGTTTCTTAAAAAAACAGAATTTCGAGTTATTTGTAAAATGTATCAATAAAATTCAACTCAGTTTTTTAAAAGATATGAAATTTAGTGTCAGTTTCTTAAGTATGACGAAGGAAAACTATCATTTATGTATTCTAAATATTTCCGTGCAGTCACATTAATTCTTACATCCACTTTCATGAAAATTTAGTAATAACACATCATAAAAAAATTGCAGCTAAAGTACAGTCAGTGGGCGTATATTTCGTGTTCCTTGATAAGGAGGTTGTTAATTACAGTACAATATGCCCTTGTAATATGTGAAAGACTGCCATTCTTGTATATGACTGTGACTACGAGCTTGCTTTTAGTTACTGGAAGAAAAGTGTTTCTAGTCTGTGAATATGTGATATAATGTGGAGTAAGCACAGAAAATTCCTTGAGAGGTAGAGCAGAAATCAATAGCAATTTAGGAGTTGCTATGTGATTTGAGGATACATATATGTATAATTCAATGTACCTTATACAACTATATAAATGACTCTTCTTGTTACTAAGAAGTAACATAAATTACTGTTAAGTACCTGCTTTTATAATGGAGTTCCACTGCTTGAAGCTTGCTAATTGATAAGTACATTCTTTCTCGATCTATATGACTACTACCTTTTTAGTGGCTACACAAAATGGAACATATTTTAATATAATATATGCAAAGCATGAGAGACATGTCAGTTTGAATACTTTTGAGTAAAACAGAAGAACTAATTCCAAATGGCCCAAGTATAACCCAAAGTCCAGAGGAAAAGAAGTTCCAGAGATGGTTGACTCAGTGGTTCAAGAATGCCACTAAGAAAATAGATTGTTTTCCCTATGGGTTGATAACCTCTGTATCATTGTTAGATTATGACACTCTTAAGGAGTTTGCCTGAACAAATCATGGTATTCTCAAAGCACATTAAAAGATTAGAGGAAGGCACATTAAAGGCCTATTCCTCACCTCCCAAGAAGAAAGTTGTCCAGGTGCCTCTATCAGACTTTCGTATCACATTGGCCTGAATTGCATTACATGCTTATTTGTAAAACAAGTGCAAAGAAGAGAGATGGTATTACCTTCATTTGCTTAAAGGCATAAAGATTTGATCCTTGCAGGTGAAGAGAAGTTCAACCTACCAGAAAAACATGGTTCCATGTTAGGACAGTTATGTACTTAATCATCATATTAAACCCCTGCTTCAATATTTTTCAGTTCACTAAGAACATTTCCTGTATCACCTAAAATTTGGCAAAAACACACCCAAATCATTCCATCTCTTGGTTCACACTCTTTCACTGCTTTAAATTTTCAACATAAATAGAGACTCCAAGTTGTCACTTTGGGGGAGAAAAGAACAAAGATACAGAGAGTTGAAAAGTATCCCTTTTTCTCTGCTTCTTTCGCTTGGTTCCAATCATTTCTCCGTACTAGAGAAATGGGTTCCCAAAAATGTACCAATAAACTCAAGCTGAAAAAAAATATTACTCATCTCACTGATTTTATTTACCTGAGTTTTACCCCTTCCTGGCAGCTTATGTGACTTCTCAGACTCAAGGACCACATTTACTATTTCCTCTGTGGCTACTTTGACCATGATTATTTGTTAGAAATAACTTTATTTTGTTCAACATAATTGAAATCCTTATTCAGCAGCAGCTTAGGAAGCCAGGATAGTGGAAGCAGCTCCCCAAGTGCAGCTAATAAGAATAAACACTGCCTGTAAAGAATTTAAAAATTATGGGCTGGGGATTTAGCTCAATGGCTCTGGCCCCTGCCTTGCAAGTGCAAGGACCTGAGTTCAATCCCTGGTATGATTAAAAAAAAGAGAATTTAAAAATTATAAAATCAAGTAAAGTTCTATCTTGATATATTATAATCAAACAGGAAGTTTTAAAATGTTGATGATAAAAGTACTCCTACTAACAAGAAAGCTTTTATTGGTTTAATTTCTAAAGTGCTTTGATCATTGTTAATTTGTAATCGTATATTTTAAATTTCAAGTTAGTGCATTATTGGGACATGAGAGGGTGAATGGATGAAGCACTGACCCTGAGTCCCGGAATGTTGGTTCTCACCGGGGCACAGGTGTCCCAAAGGCGACGTGCTGGAGCCAAGTCCCTTGGCCCACAAACAACCCCCTAATCTCTTCTTTATTCCTGTTTCCGGTTTACACTCCCTTTTAAACAGATGTTGTTTTATCTAGATGTTATGTCTTTAGTTTGAACAATGTGCATCTGCTCATGACTGCTGTTAATCACTGCTCATAACTGCTGTTAATCATCAAACCGCTGTGATCATGCTTTTGTGTGTGGCCTTAAAACTACTATAAAGACCGTGGGTGAGAAATAAACCTTGCCATTAGCCATCAGCTTTTGGTCATTCATTATTTCCATGGTCATCTCCCTGAGTTCCCTCCTCTAGAAGGAGACCTCAACAGTACATTTTAATCCTTACCCTTTAACCAACACCTTATTTTGCAAAGTGATAAATTCAGAGAATGCCCAGTGAGACATTTGCACCACAGGATCAGGGATACGCACTATTTGAGAATCTGTTTCCGATGGTTTGAATAATTTCAACTTGCTATGGGTGCAGGTTGTAACCCCACAGCACATTGTGGTTGAGAATATTTATATTAACAAACATGAACATCTATTGTTATGGGTGAAGAAAGAGGTTGTGTCAGTTTTCCTGTTGCTGGACACACATGACACCCACTGCTTAAGGGAAAAGGAGTTAAATCTGGCTCACATTTGAAGAGGACTCATCTCCAGTTGGATAGTTTCCAGGCAGAAACGTCATGGCAGAGGAGCGTGGTGAAGAAAAATTGCTTAGTTCATGGTAGCAGGAAGCAGAGAAAGGGAGAGAAAGGACAAGGGAGCACAAAGATGACCCAAATTCAGACCTCCATGACCCATCCAGACTGGCCCAGAAAGCAGTGCGCTCTATCTATCCACTGGTTGGCTGTCAAGCCAAGCAAGCTGACATATTCAAGCTTAACTGTCTCATAAATTAACCAGAGTTGTATAAATTACATCATAATATGTAGTATATATCATTATAAAGATGAAGAAATGGGACTTGGACTGATTCAATTTTATCACTATTAAATTTACTTAAATTTTAATTTCAGGGATCTGGGGTTCTCTAAATGGTGAATGCTAACTCTTACCTTGATTTGCTATAGGGAACTAGTCTAGAATAAACAGTATCATTAATAGCATCACTCTGTTTCTATGCTTCACAAATTACAGAAGCTTCTAGGAACTTCTTTAAATCTGCAACACTTCAAAGTGCATGGATCAACATTTAGAGCCCTGAAGATCAGAAATGAATGGTTGACAGCAGCCTGGGAATGACCATAATCGGGGCCCACGGGTCAAAATGTGAGAATCCACTGGCTGCTGACAGAAATTCTGATTAACTTGGTGGTGGAGAACTCTTTAAAAACTCATTTTCAGCCAGGAAAGTTGGTTCAGTCCTGTAATGCCAGCACTCTGGCAGACTGAGGAAGAAGGATCACAAATTCAAGCCTTACTTAGCCAAAATAAAAAATGTAAAAAGAGCCAGAGGGATAACTCAGAACAAAAGCCTTGACTTCAATCCAAAGTACCTAAAAGCAAGCAAGCAAACAAGCAATAAACCTAATTCTTATCATAGTAATAGGAAAAAAAATAAAATTGAGACTCAAGGAAATTTGTTGCCCGTAAAAACAACCTGGCCCATGCTGCTTTTTCTTGCCATAGAGAAAAAGAGTTTAAGTCAGATACTTACATGTAAAAAACATCCTTTATCAAATTGAGGAAACTGAAAGAACTAAAGCATTTGTTAATTCAAAAAATAGTTATTAAGTGGCAACCATAAGTCCACACTGAGCAGTCAGTATAGCTCCTGTCCTCATTAAGATTAGTTAACTTTTAGCCAACGGAACAAAAAACTAGACAAATAAACAGGTAAAATATATAATATTTTAGATGATGATAAATGCCATAGAAGAAACAAATCTGATGAATAGATTCAGCATGAACTTATTCTGGCTCCCTCTTTTGGTTGTAAATGATTTAGAAAATATTTATTCATTTTTGTTAATTCAATATATTAATATTTTTTTCTTAAAGACAAATTAAAATTTACATATGTAGCTGCATTCTAGACCTTTTATTGGAATAATTCCTCCTCTTTACCTAGTAAATAATGAACTTTTACAGATTTGACAGAGTCATGGCCAATGTTGACTTCAAATAAGTTTGACACCATTGTTCTTATGATATCAGATCAAATCAAATGCAGAGTTTTTTCTAAACATCAAGGTGAATCTACAGAAGTGTTTATATTCTTTTTTCCCATAGAAAGTAAATGTCAGAGATAGAATTAAATAATTCAATATATCCAGTTTTAATCTCAGTCAAGATATTTATAATCTTGTTAAGAAGTCTGTGATGTTAACTGTGGAGAATCCTTTAGCTCAGATAATATATCCTGAGGCTTACTTTTTAAAGTGTTATTTTAGTATTAAATTATGAAGGCTTTGAACAGTGTGTATAACCAAATATACTTAATTCTTAGGAATATATCTTGGTACCTGGGGATTTTCAGTTTACATTCCTAAACGTTACTTGATAGAGCCTGTGAACTTTAATATGCTATCAACTTAGTTTCATCTTTTTCTATGAGATTAGACTTTCAGGCTCATCAGAGCTGGACTGTGTGAGTTCAGCTGTAGTTTCAGGATGTGATTAAACATAGCAAAATGACAAAATAAAGACTAGAATTTTTTATAATGTGGTTGAATTTTCATAAATTCCCTTTGAACTTTTTATCCTTATCCTGATATCTTTTTAGTAACAATCCATTGGCAAAACCAGAAGTCTTCTGCCATAGGAACATAACTGTAAGATACAGTAAAAATGTGGGAATCATTTTATATATGAGGTTAGGCTTGCCTATAAAAATCTTGCTTGGCAATGGCATCTCCACCAATAAGCCGAAGTCTACTATTATCTTGGCTTACCAAGATCAATGATTGTGTGTCTCAGCACATTCCTTGAATTTCTCCCTTTCCCATAATAAAAATTTCCCCTAGCCTCAACCTCCCTGAATTCACACACCTAGCTTACTATGTATGCATATTTCCATTGCAATGTTATTCTTAAATACATTTGATCTTTTGAGAATTTCTATGTCTTATTTGGTGTGACAATTTCCTCCTTTAGAGGTAATAAGTCAGTATATACCAGTTATAACCATCAATGTCAATGGCCTCAACTCACCAATCAAGAGAAACAGACTGGCAGAATGGAATAAGAAGCAAAATCCAACAATATGTTGTATACAAGAAACACACCTAGTGCAAAAAGAAGCCCAGAGACTGAAAGTGAAAGGATGGAAAACAATTCTCCATGTGACAGGAGCCCAGAAAAAAGCAGGGATAGCCATCTTATTTGCAGACAAAGTAAATTTCAAACCAAAACTGATTCTAGTATTATAGATGTAGGACGGTATTGTATCATACTTCTGTGAATTTAAAATATATTGTATCTGCTTTATGATACATAGTAGTGACCATGCATATATATATGATTCTTTTAATTCTTTTGGAAAGATACCCAAACCATATGATCCTCTCAATAGATGCAGAAAAAGCATTTGACAAAATTCAACACCCATTCGTGATAAAAACCCTGCAAAAAATTGGAAAAGATGGTGTATATCTCAACTTAATAAAGGCTATCTATGAAAAACCAACAGCCAACAGCATATTAAATGGCAAAAGAGTGAAAACCTTTATGTTAAAATCAGGAACAAGACAAAGATGCCCACTATCACCACTCCTCTTCATTATAGTTCTGGAAACATTAGCCATAGCAATTAGACAAGAGAAAGAAATTAAAGCAATAAAGATAGGAAAGAAAGAAGTTAAACTGTTATTCTTTGCTGATGATATCAATTGTTTACTTTTAACAGTCATATTCATAGTTTCTCTGCTATTATTTTTCATGTATGTTGGATAATGCAGGAAAAGAAATTTTTCCCTATATAGATATTCTATTGCCTAGCACTATTTTAAAATAATTACACTTGCCCCACTCCTCTATAACTTTATAACTATTGGTGTCTGGTAGTGTAAATCTGCCAGCTGTGTTATTCTTTAGTATTTTCCTGGCTATTCTTGGCCCTTGTCTTTACACATAAACTTTAGAGTCAGTTTGTTAATAGTCATTAAATAGCCTTCTAAGTTTTTATTTGGAATTACATTGAATCTATGGATAATTTTGACTAAAGTTCACCTCTTCACAATACTGAATCTTCCAATATACAAAGATGGAATACTTCTCTGTTTTATTAGATTATCTTTAGTAATGAGCTGTATTTTGTAGTTTTCAGTGTTGAGTTATCAAGTATATTTCATTAGAAATTATTTATAACTATGTTTATTTGTATTATATTTATTTTAATGTAATACAAGTAGCTATTAGTAAAGAAAACATAAAAATAGTTATTTGAAAAAATATTTTTTCATAAAAATAACGAGACTAACAATGAAAAGTACACAACATATTATGCTCTTAAAAGTTATTTTCAATTGCTAATCTCTAATATCCTAATAATACCTTTTTACATAAAATACTTTAATTATTAACCAAGTGTCTCACAGTATAATTTTGAAGTTTCTTCCTATTTCATAATATCTATTATATATTTTGCTTCTTACTTATACTTTCAGTCTCTCACACCAGCAATAAAATGCCATATCTACATATGTGTATGCAGTTTATTTCACTTGAGTATGATTTCAAGGTGCATCTATTTATCTAGAAATGTCTCAAATTTATCTTCTTTCTGGCTGAATATTACTCCATCGTTCCAAAAAAAAAATACAAATCTTTTTTACTCATTCATCAATTGACAGGTTGTTTCCCAGATTTAACCATTACAAACTGTGCTGCTGTAAACTTGGGTGTGCATATATTGCTGTGGTAGGATACTTTTAATTCTTTTAGGAAGATATCCAGAAGTGGAGCTCCTGGATCAAATGGGACCACTAATCCTAGGTTTTTGAGGAATCTGCACACTGATTTCCACAACAGTTGCACCCATCTCAATCCAATCAATGGTGGCTAAGTGTTCCTTTTTCCCCACAGCCCAACCAGTATTTGTTGATGGTTGATTTCTTGATAAGAATCATTCTTTCAGGAATGAGGTAGAATCTCAGCATTGTTTTAATTTGCATCTCCTGGATGGCCAGTGATGTTGAACATTTTTTTGTGTATTTATTTGTCATTTCTACTTCTTCATCTGAGAAGTGTCTATTCATTTCTGATGCCCATTTTTGGATGAGGTTTTTAAATTTGGGGGAGTCTGATTTTTTTTCTATTCTTAATATATTCTAGATATGAGTCCTTTCTCTGAGGAAATGCTGGCTAAATTTTTCTCCCAATCTGTGAGTTGTCTTTTCACTCTGTTGGTAATTTATTTTGCTGTGCAAAAGTTTTTAATAAGACGATGTCTCAGTTGTTGATTCTTTGTAGTATTTCTCCATGAGGTCTGGGTTTGTTCATGAAGTCTTTGTCTACTCCTATGTCCATGAGAGTTTTACCCATTTTCTCTTCCAGCAGATTTAGTGTTTCTGTTCTAATATTTAGGTCACTGATACATTTTGATTTTAGTTTAGTGTGTGGCGAGAGACACAGGTCTAGTTTTATGCTTAGGCAAAAAGATGGTTTATCCAGGACCCTTTATTAAAGAGGCTTCCTTCCAGCAATGTGTTTGACCCTTTTGTCAAAGATAAGGTGGCTGTGTGAATTTAGGATTGTTTCTGCATCTTCTAATCTGTTGCTTTGATCCTTAGGCTATTTTTTCCTAGTATCATGCTGAGTTTTTTTTGTTTGTTTGTTTATTTGTTCATATTTTATCACAGTAGCTCTGTGGTATAATTTCAACTCAGGGATTATGATACCCCCTGTCTTACCTTTGTTGCTCAGAATTAGCTTTGCTATTCTACATCTCTTTTGATTCTAAATGAATTTTAGGAATGATTTCTCAAGTTCTGTAAGGTATAGTAAAAATATTTTGACTTTGGACTGCATTAAATCTGTATAACAATTTTGGAGCATGTCCATTATATTTGTTCTTCCTACTGAAGATCAATCCCACTTTCTGATTTCCTCTTTGATCTTTTTTTCCCCCAGAATACTGTAATTTTCATAACAATCTTTCACTTCCTTTGGGGGACTGATTCCTCAGTAAGACACTGGCCAACAGAATGCAGCAAATCATCCAGCAGATTATACACCATGACCAAGTAGGATTCATCCCAGGGATTCAGGGATAGTTCAGTGTATCCAGATTAATAAATGTAATACACCATATTAACAAAAAGACAAAAATCCCATGATCAACTCAATAGATGCAGAAAAATCAGTTGACAATGTCCAGGATCCATACATGATAAAAACCCTACAGGAAATTGGAATAGATGGACTCTATCTCAGTCAGATAAAAGCCATCTATGACAAACCAATAGCCCACATCATAAGAAATGGTCAAAAACTGAAAGCTTTCACTCTAAAATCAGGAACAAGACAAGGATGCCCACTATCACCACTCCTATTCAATATAGTTCTAGAAACATTATCCTGAACAATTAGACATGAGAAAGAGGAAAAGTAAGAAGAGCTAGAAAGAAAAAACTTTAAATTATCACTATTTGCTAATGACACGATACTCTATGTAGAAGACCACAAAACCTCCACCGAAAGACTTTGAGGTTTAATAACCAAATTTAGCAGCACAGCTGCATACAAAGTAAACACTAAAAAATCAATAGCGTTCCTGTGCACAAGTAAACTCACTGAGAGAGATTAAGGAAACAACACCTTTCACAATAGCACCAAAAACTGAAATATTTGGGCAAATAACTACTTGTATTGATCTGCTTCCCTTTGCTGGGATAAAATACCTGATGTCCACAACCTAAGGGAGGATTTATTTAAGATTATGGTTTCAGAGGTTTCACTCCATAGTTGACTGATTCCAAGGCACGCATCATAGTGAAAAGTCATGGTAGCCCAAAGCTGCTCACTCCAGAGTCGTGGAGAAGTAGAGCAGGTTAGAAAGAATGAGAAGAAGAAGGGAGCAAGGACCAAATACAGTTCCCAAGGTCATTCCCCTTTCTCCATCTGGGCCCCACCTCTTCGCAGCATAGTCATCTATGGAGATCAATAGATTGGCCCACTGATCAATACGTTACCCCCATAATCTCGTCATCTTGTTGAGAGTCTCTCAGTTCAGTCAGACTGACAATTGAGATTACCTGGCACAAGGTTTACCTGTTGTCAATTAATATGTAATTGAATCTCTTTAAACTCCAGATAAACATAATAGCAAATTAATAATTCTGCCAAACACAACTATCCTGCATATGACTGAAAATGCACTAATCCCTTCCCTAAGTCTCAACAGTTCCACCATTACTTAAAAGTTTAATTCCAGGGCCATCTTTGAAACTCAAGACTTCTTATCTCTGAAACACTGAAAATGCAAGACAAATTAAATATCCTGAGATGCAATGGTATAAAATAAACATTCCCATTCCAAAAGGGATATGAGGATAGAAAAGAAATGGACCAAAGTGTGATTAAAAGCCAGCAGGGCAACCAAGAAATCCTGCATCTCCACATCTGCCATTTGGGGCACACAGTGGTGACATGTGAGTTCCAGAGGGCTCTGTCCCTATGGCTTTGTCACTTGCAGCCCAGATGGCCTCTCTCTTGGGTTGGCTTCTCTTGCTGCCTGCTGCTGACTTTGCTCAGCCCAGGTTCCTGGTATCCCTGACTTCCTGGTGTCTCCAGTGAAGCTCCCACTTTACTCCCTCATCTTGACGCATTGTTATCTCAGTATCCCTTGGCAGGGACTCTATTGACCCTGTCACACACTGTCAGGCCTTTCTTTGAATATGATTGGAAGCCTCAACGGCCCTGTAATTCTTGCTCTATTTGATGGGTTTTGATGCTACTGTACATGGTTTCCCAAGTTTTATTTTTAAGCTGGTAGTAGGCACAAACATACTTGATTTTCACACATGGAGCTTTTATCTAACATCTTTAAATTTAATTGTTAGTTCTAAGATACAGCCTCTCTGCCCTTTGGGACTGAGATCTTGTTAAACTCCTTGTGTGATATTTTTTCTATTTTCCATCTTACCCCTTATTAAGTTTTCTTCAATATCTAGTATTCCTCATGTTACTACTAATTTCCTTTCATTATAGATTATACTTTTATTTAGTTTTGCCAACTGCGATTCATAAAGCTCAGGGGTTTTTCTCTTTCTCTTCCTTCAGTTTTTGCATTTGTGATCTTCCTTCATAGAGCTGAGAGTGTCAGTGAGATGATCAGCCATTACGGACAGTTTGGTCACAATTCAGATACTCTCTTTTTCAGTGATGATTTGTGTCACACTCAAGTGGGCACCTCATAGTGCCACAGTCCCGTGTTTAAACAAATAACAATTCTAGCAATTTCCCCATAATTCTAGCTGTTATTATATGAACATTGCCATTATCTCATTGCCAATAAGTAACTACTATTAATTTATTAGTGCTTTGATAAAAATGAAATAAAATAATATAGGACACTTTTTAATTAGTGACATGGAAACAAAATTTGAAATACGCAAACAAGAAAAACATTTCTTTCTGTTATTACTGCAACTAGTACTATTACTAATTTTGTACATATATAAGTTTTAAATAAATGAAGCCACGTGGCTTATAGTTAATAGTAGATGAAATGGAAAGAATTGCATTAAAGGTAAACAATTACTGCTGTCCTCAAGTGAAGTACAGCCTCCTTGGGGGTTCTTTGACCTGTTGGATAGGATGAAAAGTGAGGCACATTTGGGGAGCCACAATCCATCTCTGTCTTGCATTCAGGATAGACATGAAACTAGATTACTGTTTGCACTGAATTTTCACTTGTTTTTCTAAATACACTATTTCTTCTATTTCAAAATAGAGAAATTTTATATATTGAACTTCCAAAAAGTAACTTCTTAATTATTTATCTTAGAAAAAGAAAGAAGAAGAGTTCACATGTTACCAGACTTGTAACTTCAGAATCAATCCTGAAGGAACAGCCCTTGGGTGACTCAAAATCTTTATATTCCTCTCTGTTGGGTTAGATGGCTGCAAACCTGACGGCCATGTTGGGGATTGAGAGCTGCAGAGGACCAGGCTAGAAGTTGTTAAATAATCTCAATGAAGCCTAATGGATTATTGCACATGTGTATGAAAATATGAGAGAGAGTCTGGAGAACATTTTGGTTCTCAGTGTTCATTCTTACCTGTCTTTGGGATCCTCAGGGCATTCCTGTTCTAATGATTTTGTTTTCTTCAAGCTATGTCGCATTGCTTTCTCTGTTGTAATTAAGAGACCCAACTAGCATCATTTCCCAGTCAGACCCACTGGCAAAAAAAAAAGGCATGAACTTATTGTCTGTATTTTGCTCATACCCAGAGAGGGTGTAACTGCAGTTGCTCTACAGCTTGAGATTGCATGTCTGGTGGTAAGTGAGAAGCAGGTGGGGGTTGTACTCTTGGCTCTGTCCTGATTTAACTTTCTTAGTAGTTGCAGTGGCAACTCTTGGTCCTCCAGCCTTGCTTTATCCTGTAGTGAGCCCACGCTTGGCTCATTCTTCAGACCTGTCAAGGTTTCTGTCCCTCCCTAGTCCAAGTCATTTGTGCTACTTTGGCTATAGAAAAATGGAATCGAAAGAATGAGCAGGAAGATCAGCACAGTTTAAGAGTGTGGAGGATTAAGAAGGAAGAAAAGAAAAAAGAGTAAAATAATACCAAAGCTGTCAGAGGATAAGGTTGGAAATAAAATAGGTTGAGATATATAAGAATGGTGCATGACATAAATAGTTGAAAGAATCCGCAAAAGACTACATCTTTGGGTTAGATATTAAGTCGCATTTTCACTGCTGTTTCCTTTTCCACCCTACTTTTTCTTATTTGAGTCCAAAGGTATGAATTTTTTTTTTTTTTTTTTTTTGTACCAAGGATCAAACTCTGGTCCTTGCGCTTGTGAGGCAGCCCACCAAACCGCTGAGCTAAATCCCTGGTGAAAGGTATGAATTTTTAATGGCTCTTTTATCTCAGCTGTTCATACCTTCTTTCACCTCTAAATACAATCATTCCAGCCTCTCTCTGTAGTCCAAATGTTCAAATTTGTTTTAATATTGGTATTATCTGAGAACCATTGACAAAAATTGATAAATGCACTTTACCTCCATTTCTATCAGAGTCTCTATAAACGGGGCCCAGCACTGCTATTTTTAAAAAGTTGCCCAACTGTGTAAAAGTTTCCTCAGCCTTCATTTCCGGTGATAAGAGCCATACGAGAAAGTCTTCTCAACATCATATTTCTTTTGTCTCAAATTTATTTAGGCAAAGTCATTCATACTTTCTTGCTGTTGATCTTACAAGAAAATTGTCCCATGTTATTTCCAGAATAAGACTTCTATATCTATTCCTGATTCCACTACCCACTTTATCCTATGTAGTTTACTTTACTGTCACTATTCTTTCTCATTTTAGTCTTTCTTTCCTTACTCTAAAAACTGCCTCAAACAGCTTTTCATGAGGGAAATTTTCTCTTTACACTATTTCCTCTGCAAATATCAGTTCTGTTTCTTCCTTGTCTTCATCATTAAAACTCCCTTTACACATTCTTATCTGTTGTTTTCATATTTCTCGTTTTAATTTAGGTCTCCTGTCCAACTTTGGTGACAAAATTCACTCATGACAACCTGGTGCACAGATCCTGTACCTTATCTCAGTCTTCAACCCAGTCTTTCCACACCTTTTGACGGTGTTAATGCTCTAGTTCTCTGCATGCCTGGCCCGATCTCTCTTGCCTTTCATGAAGGTGATCACTGTGGACACCTGCAGCACTTTCCCAAAGTCTCACCCATGTTTCCAAGATCCCTTATAAATTTCACTCTTCCATGAAGTTTACTTCACAGAATTCAATTCCAGCAATAGTACCCCTAATCGTTCCCCTTGTAATGAATTATTTTAGGTGCTTTAAATGCTGCCTTAGGAAAATGTATATACTTTTTAAATAAGGCTTTAACGTTTTCCCAAGGAAATATCAACAGGACTGGGAGGGTCATGTGAATATGAGGAGGAAGGGAGGTCTAAGTGCTAAGCTTGGTTCCCAGATGAGAAATTTCCTTGAGAAAGTGCCCTACGACACAGATCATGACAGGAGAATGTGAGAAGAAAATCCTTACATTTTAGAGCATGCTGTGTACAATATGCCATTCTGTCATTGCCCTTGACTCATAAAAGGGACAAAGGAGTGTCTGCGTTGGACTTGTGGCGACAGAAGTAAATTCATTTCTCTATTCAAAGCTTTCGAAGAGAGGAGAGGTCAAGAAGAGAAGCCTGCAGACAGCAATGCTAGAGAATCAGACAAAGGAAGACATTCTGGTTTCCTATTTAGATAAAACTCATACAATGGAAAAAATCAAATAATTTGAAATATCTGATACCAGGTTGATAGGTTACAGTTTTCATTATATTTATCTTATATAAAAAGCAGGGAACTATTTCATGAAAGGAAATTAAATCAATGTGCCTGGAGTTGCTTTTATGAATGTACTTATCTCCCCTCCACTGTCCACCTGAACCCCACCAGCCTTTGTCATTGGCTCTACCTTTGACATATGAAATTTTCTTTCTAATAGAAGTTGGTATTTTTGAATACTTGGTCATATTCCTTAGAACAATTCTTGTCTCTAGGGAAACCTTAGGATGGCAGGTACCTGGAACATAATGCACCTGTTTAAGGTGATATATTTCTCTAGAGAATTTTTGCAAGCTAAAAACACAGTTGTTACAGGAAAAAAAATAAGCAAAAATATGTAGAATACAATAAAGGTCATTATGGTGGCATCTTCTCAGCCCTCTGCCACTTCACCACTACTATCATCATCATCATCCCTAACATTTTCGTATAACATAGTTTGTACCACAAGTTGTGCTGAGTGGTTACCTTCTTATAATGATGAAGTTGTGATTGCTTAATAAAGCACACACAATGGTTTGGAATAACCATCACAGCTACTGTAACATTTCCTCTTTCACACTACTGAAAAACCTTATATCCTTACATCTTAAAAGCTCCTAAAGGCAATCTTCACTTAGCAAATGGATAACCAACTGCTTCCAGTTCCTCAAAAACTCAACTAACTATTCCCCAAGGTGTGCTGCAAAACAGTGAGTAAGTCTAGCAGTCACCCCTCCCATACAATCTCTACACTCACTGGGTCAGTTTGTGATTCTCCTCAAACTTGTCTATATCATCTGTGCATGTTGTTTTGACTGTATGATGTTAAACATTGTATGTTTACAGAAGATGGTCGAGAAAGGATGCTATAATTTTATAAAAACAAAGATGAATGAATTTGCAAATAATTTTATAAGGATGAATTTCTTAACAAACTGTTATTGAGTTAGGTATGGATAAGATATTAATACAATACTTCCTTCAGCACTTAAATTGTTTTTCAAATCTAAAAAGATTTGTTTAACTTTTTTTAAAATCTAGATTGGATACTAGACATTGTATGGTGGTTATGATTTGTGAAAAGAATAAAAAAGGCAATTTAATCAGCAGACATATAATCAAAGGAAATGATTTGATGTGACATTAAATGAACCTGATTTTGTAAGTTTTAATTTTATAAACATTAGTTACACTATATATGTATCATTTTAAATGATTTACAACTCTAGCCCATTTTTTTCTTTTGCCTAGCTACTAGTATCTCTTGAGTCAAACAGCAGGATTTCTATCAAACCCAAGTACCACACTTTTCAAGATGTTGTGTTTGCTATCACGTCTGTCTTTTTTCTAGTTTATAATCTCCGGGATTATAGCATCAGTGACCTCCGAATAATTATTTGTGCCTTTAAGTTTTATTTTAGCTCTTACTGTCTTAGTAAATACAAATCTGACAATATGATAATTTTCAATAGTCTAAAGATAACATCAAGTGCAACACTGAGACCTTGATCCCAGGAATGCTTAGGTTTTTAATGCCCAGCTTTCTGCCTCCATGTCCAGAACCGATGCACACATGACCTAGACATAGCTTCTCAGCTTTCTTGCTAAATAATATGTTTCATGTTTTGAAAGAGTAAACGATTGGCTTTTACTGAAAAACTGTAGCACTACCATATTTACAACTTTGGTTATTATGGTCCATAGGGAAATGACCTAGTATATTTATTTTTTATTTTCATACTTATAATTTTAATTTTTCAGAATAAATTATATTGGTACATTTAATGGATACAATATAATGACATTCATCGTTGGAAATTTGTACCTTTACATAATCAATCTTGGTTCTTATTTTTTCCCCATTCTCCTGCCCTCCCTTCAATCCCTCCCTACCTCTCTATCTGCAAAGATTTTGTTTCCATTATTTTTAATTTTCTCATATTAAACACATACTACACATTAGAAATTATATTCTTTGTATGTTACATAATTAGCATAGCGATTCTGTGTGGTAGGTATGATATTCATTTTATGGATGAGAAAGTTAAAACTCTGAGGAAAGAATTGTGCAGTGTTAAATAGAAAACAAGAATTCAAACACAACTTTGTCTAATTCTCAACTTCATAGCTGCTCTAATATATCATTTTAATATGTCACCTAAGAATAATCACATGATAAAAACAGTAATGTGAATTTGAAGGGCATGGTTTTGCACAATCTGCTGGTTTAAATGTAGATATTAACCCCCATACGACTGCAGTTTCTCTACCTGCAACTTCTTTTGTGCGGCTTCTACAAAAACACACTGCAGATGTGTCACGCAAAATGTACAGAAATTCCCTCAACTATGCCGTGCGTCATTTTCCACTGCTGTCTCCCCTCACTCCTAGAGCTTCCTCTATTCCTCGGCGTTCCACTGGCTGCATTCAATTTTGTTTTCAGCAGAAGCTGCACCATGTTCTCATCGTGCGACGCTGACAGTCCATGATATGATGAGCAGCCCATCCTTTACCATTTCACCAGTTGTCTTTAACCTCCGCATAACTCTATTAAACTGCGGTAAAAACAACCAACATCAGGTTGATCATTTCACATTTGTATGTATGTAACAGGGAGAGAAAGTTCAGGCATGGAATAAAGTCTGCCCTTTACCATGTTTTCAAACCAACAACAGGTATGGTCTACTGAATCTCCTTTATTTTTTTCTGTTAAACAGGAAAGAAGGATTTTTTTCCCTTTTCTTTGTAACAGTTCTACTCAAAGGACTCCCCGCTGAGTTGAGGTTTTAAATATCACTTGTACGTGTTTTTTTCTTTCTCCGAGATGCATATTCTATTAGTAACTAAATAACAATAGCAGACTTTAGAAGGGTAAAGTTATAAACCCTTGGGGAAGAAAATGACTTATGTAATGAAAATGCTATTGGGCACTTAACTAAAGCAGCTCTGGCAGGGACAATTATAATATAATTTATCACCAGAAAGCACACTAAGATGCAGAATACATAATTATCTCATCAGTAACCTGAGAACAGCAGCAAAACTTATTTGAATTAAGAACCAAAAATTCAAGTCTCAAGGAAATTAGAAGGTGTCAAGTGGTAAAACTGAGTTGAATGCTAAGACTTTTAAAATCCATATTCAATATTTTCTTTTAGACTGAAGTTTGTAACTAAACAAAGGGTTAAAATTGAAAGGTATTGTAAGTTTAGGAGTAAGAATGGCTTCTTGGGATGTATATGTACCCAAAACAGAATGAGATTTTCTATTCTTTTCTTTGAGAGAACTTTGTATATAGATGTTACATTGTAAAAATAAAGTTATTATTATTATTATTTGCTGGGAGTTTCAAATACATGGCTTAGGGCCTAAAATATATGTAGTGTACAATGTTTATGTCTCTTCTGCTAGAGTTCCAATTTTATTGTTTTTAAAGGAATCTGCGTTGAGCATAAACCATGATTTTATCTTTTAGATGAAATCTTTCTGCAGTCACCTGCACTGCAAATGTAATACCTGCTGCATTTAGATCATACTTTATCTTTTTCCACCATTTCCACCTGTGTGTTTGCAAAGGCATTGCCAAGGGTAAGGGAGGAATGAGCAGTCTCCTTTGTTGCACTCATTTTCCCGGGAGTGCTTTTCAATAAATGGTCCGGTTGCAGAGGGCCTTCCTCCTAGACTGCAGCCTGGGGCACTCTGTCCCGCAGAAACATCGTGGGACTTTTTCTCCAGGTTCCGTTAGTCCTCCATGCAGACAAGTCAGCTCTAACTTGCAGAAGGAACTACAGGAAGGAAGGAACAAAAGAAAAATAAACAAAGGATAAGCAAAATAATTTTTAAAAAGCACACTGCAAAGTGAAAGTTTTCTATTTTAAATTTAAAGACTACAAAGAAACAGTGATCAGTACAGAAAATATATGAGACCATATATTAAATTTAAAACCTTCGTTTTACTCAGACTGGATGTAGCATGGAACCTACGAATAACCAGTTTTTGCTTGATTTGTGTTCCATGTAAAATGTGATGAGCAATTCCTACTTTTCATGCTTGTTATAAGCATTAAAGTTATGAGTGTAAACTTTTATGAAAATTCATAAATATGATGAAATATAAGGCAGTTTGTAATCCACTGAGGCAGTTTTGATCAAGAACGGGATGTTTTATGCTGTTACATAGCCGACACTGTCCTTCTAAGGTGTAGAGCTCCATAATTATTAGCTCAGAGCTCATAAAGTAGATTTAAACATGGTCTTATCTGTGATCTCTCCAGTGAGTGCTATTTTTTCAGCAAACTTGGCTATGACCCATATGTAACAAATACAAGCGAAAAGCATGGCTCGGGGCAATAGCCCTCTACCTTTTAAAGGGCACATTCCATAATCTTGCCTTTTCCCTCTCCATCCAATTTTCAGATTGTCTTCTAGGTCATATTTTTGTGTAATTTCATTGGGAGAGCATGGATGTCAGGCTCATAATGGACCTCAAGGAAGCCAGTCCTTGTCTGATTTATGTTTTCCAATAGGATTCACAAGTGGAACTCCTCTTTTTTCCTCTCAAGAAAACTGAGGATTGTTCCTTTTAAATGAGTGTAGTTTTATAATATTGCTTAAGTTCTTAAAAGTGATCCTATGCCTGTATTCACTCTCGGGTATTGTCTTAGATCCTTCCTAGGAACATTTTTTCCACATGAATCACCACCATCACCAATGTCGGGCCTCAGTCAGGGCCAGAAGAGGAACTTCCTCTTTCCTACCACTGGATTCAGGAGGCAGTTCCCCTCCACTGTGCAAGAGAACTGTGAAAAATCTGCTTGTAGTCTAGGCATCATGCAAACTACAAGGGCGTGATGGTGCACCCAAAAGGCAGGGGCAGAAAGTAAGGCACTGAAGTATGAGAGTAAAGAAGGAAAATTAACAAAAATTTTCCAGCACTCCACTTCTTACACATCTTTTCTACAATGAGCATAATGCAGTATACTGTTCATTAAAAAGTAAGAAAATATACCATCGAGAAAAACATAATCATTCAAAGGAAACAAGGCATGGAGCAGATGTTAAAATGATTAGAGTCAGAATTTAAAATAACTATTGCTATAATCCACCAGCAGCACTGCAGAAGCCTTCCACCCACTCAGCGATGAGTGTCAAAGCGGAGGTAGGAAGCCAGCACCAGTAGTTCTGGAACCACACCAGGAATGCAAATGTCAGGGTCATTCCTCAACTAGATTATCTTGGAAGGGCCTCCCAATTTTTGTTTTAACAAACCAACCAGGTAATTGTGGTGCCAGCTAAAGCTTAATGACAAACATATTTTTAAGTGGAATTTGCCAATATAAATAAAAACCAACACTAGGCTCAGATACCTCCATTCATGAATTCTAATAAACTTTCAAGAGAAAATAGAAATGCTGCACAGACATTTTCAATGTCAGCAGGCCCATGTAAACCCTGATAAAGACACTATAAGAAAAGGAAACTAAAATCATCTCTCAGAAAGAAAAGGAAAACCCATCTCTGTCCATAATAATCCATTTAATTCTCCCCAGGTTCCAGGATATAAGACTAATATCAACTCTACTTTAAAGAGCGGAGACTGAGTCACAGTGAGATTAGGCAATGGAACACACTGCAGCCGGTAAGTGGCTAGCTGACTTTTCATCCCTGGAGGCTGGTTGTATCCTTCAGGTGTTAGAGATACTGTGCATCCTTCCACTCCAGTGGAAATTATTAGCTCATTGTCTTTGTTAAAGTGTGGGCTTTGCAAAATCATCACCTACTTACCTTGTTCACGCAGTTTAGCACATTGCAGATTTCCAAAAGATGAATGTTGAAATAACGAACCATATCAGGAATCACTCGTCAATGATTTACAGACAAAGAAATAAAAAGCCAAAACAACCTCTTCCAGATCAGGCAAATAAGCAATACACACAAGATTTTAACCTGGACCATTTGGAATCTAATTTTTCTTCATTCTTTTTTTGTTTGTTTGTTTTTTTGAGACAGGGTCTCACTATGTAGTTGAGACTGACCTGGAACTCACTATGTAGCCCAGACTGGTCTGGAATTCACAGAAATCCTCCTGCCTCAGCCTCCCGAGTGCTGGGATTACAGCAGGTATGCACCACCACGCCCAATTTTTTTTCTTCATTCCTTTTTAAATTGTACAACATTAAATATTTTCCAGAAAATGAATAAGCAGTAAGAAAAAAATGGAGAAATTTTGTCCCTTAAGGGATTATTTTTCAATTTACATTTCTCACAAGGTCGTTAACAGTACCTAAAAAGGAGATACTGCTAGTGATGGTGATAGTTTGAGGTCCCTGATACAACAATGCTAGGGATGGTAATGATGATGGTGATAAGGATTCTGTGATAAATATCAACAAGAAAAAAGAAACCAAAGTTCCATTTATAGACATAAGGTTGCTTACCTTAATTAGATCATTTACACCATCTATGAAGACTTTGACATGTTCAGTGAGAGAGCTGCTATTTGATGAGGGCGAAGAAAATATTCAATTAATTCAGTCAAAAACAGCAGATATTGGCTCATTAAGATCATTAACAATGCCTCACAGTCTCGTTCACAATTATTTCTTTTAATTTTTAGCTTTTTTTTTTTTTTACTGGATCTTTGACAATGCATGCAATATTCTTAAACAGGAATGCAACAAAAGTTAAGGGAGGCACACTAGACTCAAATACAACAATACAATTGTAAGAAAAAAATGTAAAGAGGTAAATTGGATTTGCACAGATTCTGTACATCCTCAAAAGTAAAGGGGAAAAATTCATATTTTGAAAGATGGTGATAGTTAAGATAAGAATATCAGTGTATTTTTAGGAATAGCTTTCACATCAGCCATAGCAAATTCCGAAAACCATTAACAGTGGCATTTATTGAGTTCTACCCTATGACATTCAATTATTTTCTTCTCACAGAGGGAAAATAAAAAGGAGTTGGAAAGCAGATATTTGCTACCAGTAACAGTCAGTCATGGGTACAGCCACAGGGAAAGTCCAGGCATGTGTAAGATTTATTCCTTGACTGGTCCTCTGGATTGAATCTTAAATACTGGAAAATTTCCCAATTTTCTGCCTCATGTTGTAAATAAAAAGAAAGCAAAGATAAATATTTAATGAATAGATAAAACAATTATTTTCTTAGTTTGAGTGATCTAATCTGTTTCAAACTTTTGATCAATAAAAAACTAAAATACCTTCCGCTAGCTCTTAAAAGCAAGAAAAGGAAAAGGAATTAGTAAGATAAGATGGATAAGGTAGATAACAACCTGTTTACAGAGACAAAACTAAAGTACATTGTACTTACTTTTATCTCTTCCTTCCTTTTTTCCCTCATTTATTCATTTAGCAGAGGTTTTTTTTTTTTTTTTTTTTTTTTGAGCCCAGGTCTCCCTCTGTGGTTCAGGCTGGCCTTGAATTCGTGCTGATCTCCTGCTGCAGTCTCCCAAGGGTTGAGATTATAGGCATGGACCAACATGCCTGGCTGAGTACTGACCTTGAGCAAGGCTAAGCATATGCATAGGTGTACTGTGCTACCAACACGGTTAAGAAGGTTAGGGTTTATCAATTTTATTTATTCTTTCAAAAAACAACTCTTCAATTCATTTATTTTTTTGTATTGTTTTCTTCATTTCTATTGCATTGATTTCTGCTCTAATCTTTATAATTTCCTCTCTTGTTTGAGCTTTGGGTTTTTCTTGCTCTTGTTTTTCTAGGAGTCTAAGATTCATTGTTAGGTTATCTATTTGAATTTGTTCTATTTTCCTGGTGTGGGCTTTCAGTGCTATGATTTTTCCACATAGAACTGCTTTCATTGTGTCCCATAGATTCCTGCATGTTGTATTGGCATTTTCATTTATTTGTAAAAGCTGTCTGATTTCTTCTTTAATTTCCTCTGTGATCCATTGATTGTTCAGGAGAGCGTTGTTCAATTTCCATGTATTTGTGAAGTTACTACGGTTTCTTATGCTATTGATCTCCAGCTTTATAATACACAGGGAATAACTTTGATTCTTTTGCATTTATTCAAGCCTGTTCTGTGAGCTAGTATGTGATCTATCTTGGAGAATGACCCATGTGCAGCTGGCAAGAATGTATATTCTGATTTTGTGGGGTGGAACACTCTATAGACGTCTAACAAGTCCGTGTGTTCAAAAGTTTGGTTTAATTCTAGTATTTAGTTGTTGATTTTTTGCCTAGATGATCTGTCTATTTGTAATAGTGGGGTATTTAGGTCCCCCGCTACAATTGTATTAGTGTTTATTTGGTTTTTCATGTTACTTAGTATTTGTTTTGTGTAGTTGGGGGCATTTATATTTGGTGCATATGTATATTTATGACTGTCAACTCTTTCTCTTGAATTGTTCCCTTTACAAGAATGTAGTGGCCTTGTCTCTCTTGATAAATTTTGGTTTGAAGGGTAGCGGATTTAGCTGAGTGGTTCTGGTGCCTGCCTCGCAAGCACAAGGATCCGAGTTTGATCCCCGGTACCAAAAAAAAAAAAAAAAAATTTTTTTTTGGTTTGAAATTTAATTTGTCTGCAAATAAGATTGCTACCCCTGCTTTTTTCTGGTCTCCTGTCATGTGGAGAATTGTTTTCACTTTCAGTCTATGGGCTTCTTTTTGTGTTAGGTGTGTTTCTTGTGTACAACATATTGTTGAACTTTGCTTCTTAATCCAGTTTGCTAGTCTATTTCTCTTGATTGGTGAATTGAGGCCATTGATATTGATGGTTATAACTGATATGTACTGACTTCTTATTGTCATTTCATTATCTTTTTGTTGACTCTTTTTAATTTTTTGCCCTCTCCTTTTAGTTTCTTGCCTTGATTATTTGGTTTGTTCTGCTGGGCCTCATCATGTTGTGATCTTCATTGTCTTTTTCTAGGATATTGTTTAGAATTCGTTGTAGTGCTGGTTTGGTATTCATGAAGTTTCTCAGATACTTATGAATTACTAAAGTTGAATGAAGAAGATACAAACATTTTAAACACCCCAATTACAATCAGTGAAATTGAAAAGGTAATTAAAAACTTACCAAGAAAGAAAAGCCCAGGTCCTGATGGATTCACTCCTGAATTTTACAAGACATTTAGAGAATAACTATTGCCACTACTGTTTAAACTTTTCAATGACATTGAAAGGGAAGCAATACTTCCAAATTTATTCCTGGAAGAAAGTATCACTTTGATTCCCAAACCAGGGTAAGATGCAACAAAAAAGAGAACTACAGCCCAATCTCCTTAATCAATATAGATGCAAAAATCCTTAACAAGATATTGGCAAACAGAATACAAAGGATCATCAAGAAGATCATATATCCTGACCAAGTTGGTTTATTCCAGGGATGCAAGGATGGTTCAACGTATGTAAATCAAAAAATGTAATACACTATATTAACAAAGTCAGGAACAAAAACCACATGATCCTCTCAGTAGATGCATAAAAAGCATTTGACAAAGTTCAACACCCATTCATGATAAAAACCCTGAAAAAATTGGAATAGATGGTCTATATCTCAACTTAATAAAGGCTATGAAAAATCAACAGCGAACATCATATTACATGGCCAAAAACTGAAAATCTCCACATTAAAATCAGGAACAAGACAAGGATGCCCACTATCACCACTCCTCTTTGATATAGTTCTTGAAAGATTAGCCATGGAAATTAGACAAGAAAAAGAAATTAAAGCAATAAAGATAGGAAAGGAAGAAGTTAAACTGTCATTATTTGCTGACAATATAATATTCTACATTGAAGACCCAAAAAACTCCACCAGAAGACTTCTAGACTTAATTGACACTTTTAGCAGAGTAGCTGGATACAAGGTCAACACACTAAAATCAATAGCCTTCTTGTACACAAACAACAGACTCACTGAGAAAGAAATTAGGGAAACAATTCCTTTCACAATAGCATCCAAAAAAATGAAGTATCTAAGAATCAACCTAACAAAAGAAGCAAAAGACCTTTACACTGAAAACTACAGCACTCTGAAAAAAGAGATCGAAGAGGATATAAGAAAATGGAAAGACATCCCCTGCTCCTGGGTAGGAAGAATCAACATAGTAAAAATGGCCACACTACCAAAACTGCTATACAGATTCAATGCAATGCCAATTGAAAGTCCAACACTGTGCTTCACAGAACTAGAAAGAAGAATCCAAAAATTAATTTGGAACCAGAAGAGACCTAGAATAGCAAAAGCCATCCTAGGCAACAGACACATGGCAGCGCATATAACAATTCCCAATTTGAAACTATACTCCAAAGCCACTGTGATAGAAACAGCATGGTACTGGCAGAGAAACAGACCTGAAGATCAGTGGAACAGATTGGAAGACAGAAAAACAACTCCAGATACATTCAGCTACCTCATCTTTGACAAAGAAGCTGACCATCCCCACTGGAAGAAAGATAGCCTCTTCAATAAATGGTGTTGGAAAAACTGAATCTCAACCTGCCAAAGATTAAAACTAGACCCTTATCTCTCACCATGCACTAAATTAAAATCCAAGTGGATTAAGGATCTAAATATAAAAATAGAAACACTAAACTTACTGGAAGATAAGTTAGGCAGAACTCTGGAAGATATTGGCATAGAAAAAGACTTTATGAACAAATCCTCAGTAGCTTGGGAATTAGCAGAAAGAATCAACACCTGGGATCTCATCTTATTAAAAAGCTTCTGCACTGCAAAAGAAACAATCAACAGAACTAAGAGACAACATATAATGTGGGAAAAACTTTTTACCAGCTGGTCCTCAGACAAAGGACTATTATCTAGAATATATAAAGAACTCAAAACAACCAGCCCCCCCCAAATATAAAGACCCAGTTCAAAAATGGGCATCTGAAATGAACAGACATTTCTCAGACAAAGAAGTGAAAGCAGCAAGTAAATATATGAAAAAATGTTCCACGTCACTGGTCATTCGAGAGATGCAGATGAAAACAACACGGAGTTTTCACCTCACCCCACAAGAATGGCTGCTATCAAGAAATCACACAATAACAAATGTTGGCAGTGTTGCGGGGAGAAAGGAACTGTTCTCCATTGTGGGTGGGAGTGCAGACTGGTGCAACCACTATGGAAATCAATATAGAGACACCTCAAAGAACTAGCATTAGAGGTTCCATTTGACCCAGCCATCCCTCTGTTGGATATCTTTCCAAAAGAATTAAAGGAATCATACATCAGTGATATATGCACACCCATGTTTATAGCGGCACAGTTTGTAACAGCTAAAACTTGGAAACAGCCCATTTGCCCATCAGTTGGAAACTGAATAAAGAAAATGTGGTTTTTCTATAAAATGGAATACTACTAAGCCATAAAGAATGAGAAAGTAGATTCATTTATAGGTAAATGGGTACATTTTGAGGATATACTCCTGAGTGAAATAAGTCACACATATATAAATACTGAATAGTTTCTCTGGTGTGAAAAACTAAAATAGTATTCGAGATCCTAATGGGTTAATTAGCAATGTGAAACAGGAAGAAAAGGGCTAAAGGTGTAGGGACAGTGAGAAGGGTAGGGGAAGGGGAATAAGGGAAAGGGAAAAAATATGAGAAAATGTAAAAATGGTATTAAAGTGTTTGTAGGTGGGGAGGGGAGGAGGGGGTGATGGGAGGGTAGGGACAAGGGGAAAAAATGAGAAGCAAGACTTGTCATGTAAAGGTACAAGATCCCAGTAATGAATGTAACTGTACTGTCTGCATAGAATGTACCAATAAATTCAATTTAAATTTTAGAAAAACAGAAGGTTAGGGCATCCTTATGGAAATGTGGCAGTATCTGATGGATAACAGAATAATGTCAGGTCAAACACCCAGGGTGGGTGTGGTTACATGGAGAAACCTTCCTCCTGCAGTAATTAGTTAAGGCCCTGAAACTGATGTGGAGTCTCACTGGGACCACCAGTCCACTTATAAGCCCCCTCTTTTGCCTTCCTTTTATTTCTCTTAATTTTCTCTTCAGTATCCCTTAACAAATTCTATTCCATTACCCAATATTCCAACAACACATTTAGTCACATTCTAAATGTACTTGTGATATTATACTTTGATCACACTGCTCTTGTGAAAACTAGTCCTGAAAGAACTCACTATTGGTTTGTTCCTTGTTTGTGTTCTTTGCTGACATTTCCACAAAGGTTTTGTATCATTCTGCAATCAAATTACTCTGCAATTACTGTTTCAAAACTCCACATTCACCTTAAATTCCCATTCCTGCCATTTTCCATTTCTCTGATGTCAACAGTTAACTTTGTCTTCACCTAATAGGACTGAGATACCACAAGTTGGCCCACTCTTTGACTTCTAAATCATGTGACATTGTTCATTGCTCACCCAATGCATGGTCCCTCTCCCCTCAGACCTCTACTACTTCTTCCAGCAACTGAGGAGTGACCTCTGTGCCAGTGCCAAAGCTTCAGGCTGAGCTTTCATGATTATCTTCTCTCAACTACTCAAGAACTTTACATAATCACATTTTTCTTTTTGCAATATTTTCTAAATTTTCAAGTAAGCCTGACTTTTCAACGGCTTTGAAGCCATCTCAGTCTCTCTCAAGGAAAAGATTGAGCCCTCATTTTGTTCAGCTACAACAAACTTGTCAGAAGCATCCTGCAATATCTTGCTGTGCCTAATTCCTTGTCTCCTGATCTCTATCCAACACTATTCTGTAGTCTGTATCAAATCCTCACCATCCCACCAAAAGAGTTTTCCTCAAGGTCCCTGGTAGCCTCCATGTCACTAAGTACTATGCTTTTATTGTTTTCTGGTTTTTATATCATTTCTACATACATAAAATATTTTTATTTTTGACTCATGTTATATCAGATTTTCCTGGCTATTCTCTTATATTGGCTCCAACCCCTGGGTGTCCTTTGCATGATAATTCTTTTTGCCCACCTGAACCAAATCCGTGGCCTTTACCAGCATCCACAATCTTTTTGTAAAATTAATTTTATCAGTACACTTTCGATATATATAACGATAACATTAATCATAGGGAATTTGTACCTGCACATAATATATCTTGATTATTCTGTTTTCCCCATCCCCCTTTACTATCTTAAACCTTTCTGCCCCCCCTTATTTAAAAAAGCCCTATTTCCATTTTTCTTTCTGTTATCCTTTTTCCTTTTCCTTTCCTTCCCTTCCTGCTTCGCCTTCCTTGCTCCCCTTCCCATTTGAACATTTTCTTCTACTTCCCAATATTTGTCATCCATTTTGGTCCTTATTTATACTTTCAATTTCTCACACAAAAGAAAAAGTGTAATATTTAAACAAATGTGTCCAATTTATTTCACTTGAAAGTATGTTCTTCAGGACATCCATATATCTAAAAGTGTCTCAAGTTTACCCTTCTTTATGGCAGAGTAGTAATGCCCCATTGTATATGAAAACCACATATTCTTTATTCATTCATCCACTGAAGGGCATTTGGCTGTTTTCAAGGTTTAGCTATTACACATTTTGCTGCTATAAACATAAATATGCATATATTTCTGTGGTATGATGCTTTTTAACTTTTTCAGGAAGTTACAAAGAAGGAGAATAGCTTGCTCAAATGGAATCTCCAGTTTTAATTTTTTGAGGAATCTCCATACTGATTACCATATTGGTTGCACTAATTTACTCTTCTACCAACAGTGGATAAGGGTTCTTTTTCCCCATAATCTTGCCAGCATTTGTTATTGGTTGACTTCTTGATGATAGCCATTCTTTCTTGAGTGAAATGGAAGTTATACATGCTTAAATTTGTATTTCTTGAATGATCAGTGATGTTGAACATTTTTTCATTTTTTTTTTTTTTTGGTTGTTTGTAATACTTCATCTGAGAGCATCTATATTCACTACAGATGCCTATTTTTGAATTGGGTCTTTAAATTTGGGGGGTCTTTATATATTTTTTGAGTTTTCTTTATATATTCTAGATAATCCTTTGTCTGAGGAATGGCTATTTTTTTTTCCATTCTATGGGTTGTTTCTTCACTCTGTTGGTACTTTTTTGTTGTTGTTTTGTTTTGTTTTGTTTTACTGTGCAAAAGCTTTTAAGAATGATGAGATCCCAGTTGTTGATTCTTTGTAGTATTGACTCTGCAGTCAGGGATTTATTCATAAAGTCTTTGCCTGCACCCATGTCTTCAAGAGTTTTATCTGAACTATCTTCCAGTAGATTCAGTATTTCTGTTTTAATATTTAGATCTTTGTTACATTTCAATTTTAGTTTAGTGCGTGATGAGAGATATGAGTTTAGGTTTAGTATTTGACATGTGGAAAGCTGTTTTTCCAGCAGCATTTATTAAAAGAAGATATCTTTCTTCCACTTAGGTCTTTGGCCCCTTTGTCAAAGATAAAGGGACTGAGTGTGTTTGGAGTTCTTTCTGTACCTTCTTTTCTGTTTCATTGAACTTGGGTCTGGTTGGTTTGTTTTGTTTGTTTTGGGTGTTTTGCTTTGTTTTGTTTTTTGTTTTTTTGCCAGTAATATGCTGTTTTGTTTTGTTTTGTTTTTCACACTAGCTTTGTAGTATAATTTCAATTCAGGGATTGTGATGCCCCCCACCTTGCCTTTACTGCCCAGAATTGCTTCTGCTATCCTAGATATCTTCTGGTTCCATGTGAATTTTAGGATTGTTTTCTCTAGTTTTGTGAGGATTGTTTTCTCTAGTTCTGGGTAATTCAATATGTGTAATATGTATAATAGTATGTATACTATTCAATATGTATTCAATATGTATAATAGTCTTGGAAGTATGGTCATTTTTACTTTATTGATCCTGACTAAGAACAAGGGACATATTCCCATTTTCTGTTATCCCCTTTGATCTCCTTTTTCAGAGTAATGTATTTTTCAGTGTAAAAGTATTTTACTTTCTTTGGTAGATTAATTCCTAAGTAATTCATTTTTCTTGATGCCACTGTGAAAATTATTGTTTTTCTAATTTCTCTCTCATTGAGTTTGTTATTGGTGTAGAGGAATGCTATTGATTTTTGAGTATTAACTTTGTATCCAGCTGTGCTACTAAATTTGATTATTAAATCTAGGAGTCTTTTGGTGGAGTTTTGGGGGTCTTCTATGTACAGAATCGTGTCATCTGCAAATAATGATAATTTAATTTCTTCCTTTCCTATCTTTATTCCTTTTACTTCTTTCTCTTGTCTAATTGCTCTGGGTAATGTTTCCAGAATTATATTGAATAGAAGTGGTGATAGTGGACATCCTTGTCTTGTTAATGATTTTAGAGTGAAAGCTTTCAGTTTTTGATCATTTAGCATGATGTTGACTGTTGGTTTGTCATAGATGGCTCTTATCAGATTGAGATAAAGAACAACTACTTCAATTTTCTGTAGGATTTTTATAATGAGTGGGTGTTGGACTTTGTCAAATGCTATTTGTGCATCTGTTGAGATGATCATGGGATTTTTGTCTTTGACTCTGTTGATATGGTGTATTACATTTATTAATTTGTGAATATTGAAACATCTCTGCATCCCTGGGATGAGTCCTACTTGGTCATAGTGTATAATCTTCTTGATGATTTGTTGCATTCTGTGTGCAAGGATCTTATTGAGGACTTTTGCATTTGAGTCCATGAAGGAAATTGGCCTGTAATTCCCTTTTTTGGTTGGATATTTCTCTGATTTTGGTATCAGAGTAATGGATGTTTCCAGGAATGAGTTTGGAAGAACTATTCCCTTTTCAATTTCATTAAAGTGTTGGAAGATTAGTGGAGTTAGATTGTTCCTAAATTTTTTGTAGAATTTAGCAATGAATCTGTCAGGACCTGAGGTTTTCTTGTTGGTACTTTTTAAAATTATAACGTCAATTTCATTGACTGATACTGGGTTATTTAGAATTTTTATATCTTCTTGATTCATCTTTGGTAATTCATATGTATCTAGGAATCTATGCAATTCTTCTGCATTTTCTAGCTTATTAGAGTACAAGTTCTTAGGTTATGGATGATCTGGATTTCTGCAGGATTGGTTAAGATTTTATCCTTTTCATTCCTAATTTCATGTCTTTGAATCTTTTCTTTTTTTGATAAGGTTGGCTAAGGGTTTGTATATTTTGTTTAATCTTTCAGAGAAACAACTCATTCATTGATTGTATTGTTTCCTTAGTCTCAATTGTATTAATTTCTGCTCTGATCTTTATAATTTCCTACCTCATGCATGCTTTGGGTTTGTCGTGCTCTTCCTTTTCTAGAAACTTGAGGATAAACATTTTGTTATTTATTTTAACTTGCTCTGTTTTTCTGATGTAAAAACTCACTGGTATAAATTTCCCTCATAAGACTTTCACTGAGGCCCATAAGTTCTGGAATGTTCTATTGGCATTTTCATTTAATTGTAGAACTGTCTAATTTTGTTTTAATATCATCTATAACCCATTGGTTGTTCAGAAAGGTGTCATTTAATTTCCATGTGTTCGTCAAGTTTTTATGGTTTCTTTTTTCCTTGATTTCTAATTTTATTACACTATGCTCTGATAATATGCATGTGATAATTGCATTTACTTAAGCATATTCTATGAGCTAGTATATGGTCTATTTTGAAGAAAGTCCTGTGTGAGGTTGAGAAGAATGTGTTTTCTGTTTTGGGGTAGATATCTAAGTCCATTTGTTCAAAGATTTATTTCAGTTCTAATATTTCTTTGTTAATTTTTTGTCAAATTGATGTATTTGTGACATTGGAGTACTGTGTCTCTCATTACAATTATATTAGCATTTATTGGATTTTTCATGTCTATTAATATTTATTTTATATAGCTGAGTGTGCTGGTATTTAGTGCATATATATGTATGATTATTATATTTTCCCCCTGGATTTTCCCTTAGCAAGTAGATAGTGACGTTTGTCTCATTTAATCAGTCTTGGCTTGGAATCCAATTTGTCTGCAAATAGAATAGATGTCCCTGCTTTTGTCCAGGTTCCTGTCACAGGGAATATTGTTTTCCATCCTTTGACTTTCAGTCTATGAATTTCATTTTGCATTAAATGTATTTCTTTTATGCAGGATATTGTTGAATCTTGTTTCTTCATCAGTTCTGCCAATCTGTTTCTTTTGACTGGTGAACTGAAGCCATTTTCACTGGTAGTTATAAGTCATGTGTATTGATTTATCCTTGTCACATTATTTTCATGTTATTTAATCCCTTTCTGTCCCCTCTGTTTAATTGCTTGCTTTGCCTGATGCGTTCATTATATTGGGGTTCAGGCAATTATTGTTCTTTTTTTCCATTTCTAAAATAACTCAGAACTTTTTGGATGCTAGTTTGGTGGTTAGGAATTTTTTCAGGTATTCTTTATCATGGAAGTACCTTATTTTCCCATCACTTCTGAAAAAAAAATCATGTAGTACATCAACCTGGGTTGGAGGTTGTTTTTTGTTTGTTTGTTTGTTTGTTTGTGTGTGTGTGTGTGTTTTAGGGCTTGAAATACTTCACTTTAAGCTCCCTTGACTTAAGGGTTTGTGTTGAGAAGTCTGCTGTAATTCTCATGGGCTTTCCTTTATAGGTGCTTTGTTTCTTTTCTCAAACAGATTTTAATGTCCTGTTCTTGTGTTGAATTTCTGGAATCGTGACTATTATATGCATGATGTAGCAATTTTCTGATCATGGCTAATTAGAGTTCTGTATGCCTCACTTATCTGTGTGTCAAATTCTTTTTCATGCTTGTGAAGGTTTCTCCCATTACTTCTGTGATAGGATTTTTATGTCCTTTGCACCGTCTTCTGATTTTTCATGGATTCTAATTAATCTTATGATATTCTTCTTTGTAGTGTCTAGCAGCTGTTAGATTGAGTTTTTGTGATCCTTCACTATTTTAAAGAAGTATTTCTTTTGATGATTGCTAACTGCAAACTTTTCCTCTAGATCTGATATTCTGTCCTCCCCTTGATTGATTCTGCTTCATATACTTCCAATAAATATTTTTGGTTTTTTGTACCTAGGATCAAACTCAGGATCTTGTACTTGTGAATCAGGCATGGTATAGCTAAACTAAATCCCCAGCCCCTCCAATAGAATTTTTTTATCTTCTGGATATGTTTGAATCTGATTCACGGAATCCATTTCTTTCTTATTTTAGGTGTTCATGGTTTCTATCATTTTCCTAAGCTCCCTGGTTTTCTATTCTAGATTCACTATCTACTCTAGATTCACCAACTGTATCTTTCATAATATTTGTCATCTCACTAAAATTTTTTCTGATTTGTTTTTTTGAGGGCCTCATTCATCTGTCCACTTCTGCTGCTACTATTTTAGAAAATTCAGAAAGAGGCTTTCAGATGGGTGATTTCTTGCACCTCACTGCCTCCTGGACTTGCCTTGGGTGAGCTGGAGGACTGAGGTTGCATCTTGTTTCTGTGTCTCCTCATTTCATATTTTTAAAAAATTTTTTCTGTATTGATACTTTTAAATTGCTTATGGTAGGTAGTTTTATTACTAGTATGGAGACCTCCTTAGGAAATGACTACTTTTCAGACATGTCTTGTATTTGTAGCTGGCTTTTGGCTTTTGAATCTGTCTCAAGATCCTACCTCTTTGATTTATTAGGGATGCAGAGTTACTGCCTATTTGGCCTAATACCCAGTAGTTTGGTACTGGACTATGGTATTGTTTATGACCACCAGACAATCACAGAATTGGCATACAAGGAACAACAACTGATCATAACAACTGTGTCACGTTGGCTAAAGTAGTACAATCAGTAATAACAATAGCATCAAGCACAGACTAGGAAATGACAAACTGTGCTAAGTATTAATTTGCCACATTAACTATAACAAGATTTATAGTTATATAACAATATATAAGTCAAATCAGAAAATTACATATAGTAAATATCCTCTCAGTAGTGATTTTACCCCAAAGGAAGAAAATTTAAAAGGGATAAGAGAAAAAAAAATAGAAAAATAGAAGAAGAGAAAGGAATTAGAAGCAAAGTTAAAGGACAGAGGAAAATTGTCCAAGCTTTTAGAAGCTTGTGAAGAAGACAAAAGGGAAACAAAGAAAGAAGAAACAAAAACAAGGACAAAACAAGACAAAAAGACTGGGGGAAAAAACCCAAGACTAAACAATCAAGGGGAAAAAAAGCAAAGAGATCAGATCCATGTTGGATGACCCCAACCAGCCTGCAATAGAATTAGGGTAGGGTGGTGAATGATCCCAATAAGCTTATACTTTCAAATCCACTGAAGTTCAGGCTGATCCTGGTCTATAGCTATGAGAGTAGGACCCAAATTGTTCAGCCCACAATGCTCTGGATGTCTCTTGTCATCTTAAACTCATTTCCCTGACTTTGGATGTTTCTCACCCAGACACTAGGAGCCCTGAGGTGAAACCCACCCACAGATGCTCTGAGTTCCAGGTTCAGTTGGTCCCTTCTAAAATGGCATCTGCCCTATCATCCTCTTCTGGGGATTATTGGACTGGAGTCACTCACTAGCCACTGCAGTCCACGGTATCCAGTCCTCCATTCTACTGGTGCATTTCTCTGTGGAGAAAAACACTGGAGTCACCAGAAGTCACTGTGCCTCTGTAGGTTCATGCCACCTCTCTCGTGTCACAAGCCAGGAATCAGGGAGAAAGCATTGTTTGCCATCTCTCTATTCTGTGTTGAAGTCTCTCTCTTTACTCTCCCCGTGGGCTCCAATTCTCCCTTCATATCCTTTCTGGGTCCCAGGGATCCCTCCTTCCTCTCCTTTTCAAGTTGCTAAATCAGCATCTGGACTCCAGATCTCAGACAGGCTGATTTGTTGCTGCTCACCTCTCCACCATCCTCTTAGAAGTCAGCATCTACAATCTTATACACCTTCTAAGGGCTCCTTAATATCCTCCCTACTTTTTTTTTTATAATCTTGATTGTGCCTTACCTAGACCTGGCCACACCTCTACTTCAAGGTGAATGGTGGAGGTGTTATTCAATCTATGTGTTAAATGTTAAGGAGAATCTTAAAAAGTGGAATATAGGAGTACAGGTAATTATTACGGACATTTAAGGACAAGGACAAAATAAGGACACAAACTCATAAGAAAAAGGATCAAGACAAGTTCTGAAATCAGATAGTAACCTACTGACATAAGCACAGAGTTAAAGAAGAGTTGACTCTGGTTCATGGAAGAATTTGACTAGGAGGTAAGAATACATTAATAAATAAAAGGCTTTCAAGATATATTTAATAAGAAACTTATGAATTTAAAAATGTTTAATATGACAAATCTTGAGGGCTTATGTGAGATAACTATGAAAAGACACAATAGAGAATAGAATAGAAAGTTGGAATATAGCAATTTCAGGCTTTCTGTTTGGGGATAATGACTTTAGTCAAGACTACAATGAAACCTGGAAGGAAACTGGTTGGCCTCCGAAGACATATTAAAAGACAACAAGTACATTTGGTGTGTATGATATTTCACACATGAACGTTAAGACTATAATGTTTCTTTAAATTTGAAGCATTTGCTACTATACAAGTAAATATTATATGAATCACTATTCAATACTTTGAAAGGAAGTTGAAAATGCAAAATTAGAAAGTAGGAGAAAAGCCTACAATGCTTACATTAATTTGAAAGTCATAAAGGAATAAAAACTGAAAGCTACAAAGTTGAGTTTTCCAAAGGAAAAAAAATACTGAGAGGTGAAAGAGAAGGTTAAGGAGAAGACTCAGGATATAAACTACATAAACTATTGTAGAAGGAAACAAAAATAGAACAAGCAAAGAAGACATTCAATTTGTACAGGGTCAGATAAGCTGAAGAAAGAGAGTATTCAAGAGTGTTCTGAGAGGCTAAAGGGAGAGGGAAGCATGTTTATGAACATGAGAAATGTTCAATCTTTGTGAAGAATTAAGAAGAGATAGAAGAGATATTCCAGGTTTTTAAAAATTTTTGTTATTAAAAGGATAAAAAGTTACATGTTAGTTTAATTTGGCAGTAGAATAGGTTAAAAATTTGTGCTTTTCTTTTTTAGAGGTCCCTTTTGACCCCACTACTCCCCTGCTGGGTATCTTCTCAAAAGAATTAAAAGAATCATACCGCAGTGATATACATGCACCCATGTTCATAGAGGCACAGTATATAATAGGTAAAACTTGGAAACAGCCCAGTCATCTGTCAATTGGAGACTGGATAAAGAAAAATTTTGTATATAAAATTAAGTACTACTCAGCCATAAGAAATGAGAAATTAGAGACATTTATAGCTAAATGGATGCACACTGAGGTGATAATCAAGTGAAATAAATAAGATACATGTGTGTAAATATTTAATAGTTTCTCTAGTGTGAGGAACTGAAAGTGTAAGGGTCAAAATGTAAGATAAAGTGAAAGAGAAAGAAAAGGTCTAAAGGGGAATGGAAGGGGTAGGGAAAGGGGATGGAATTAATATGAATAAATGGAAACAAAGTCTTTGTAAACAGAGAGGGGTGGAGAGGTTGAAGGGAAGGCAGGGGAATGAGGAAAAATAAGAATCAAGATATACTATGTAAAGGCACAAATATCCAATGATGAATGTCATTTTACTGTATACCTAAAATGTACCAATAAAATTATTTTTCATGAAAATGTTCTTTTTTCAAGGTTAAAGGAAAACTTGTAGCAGATTTATATTGTGAAGATAGTGATCCCTGTAGAAAAGAGATATGATAGTAAAGAAATGATTAAGTGATAGATATTTTGGAGGGTGAAGAAGCTAAAGAAATTAAAGTAACTGAAAAAATAAGCTATACAAAAAAGAGAGGACACTATGCCCTAGGAGGTGATATATTACATAATGGTTGGAAATATATCAGCTGTGAAGACCTAACTTATATGCTCAGAAGTTTATTCCAACTGAATGAGAATGTTTGTAGGCACTGTTGGAAAAGAAAGATAAGAGAGGAACAGACCACATGCAGTTATTCCCTCCCAAAATATCCATACATTGGAAAGAAAGGAGGGGTTACCAAAACAGCTCTTCAGATTTCCTTTTGCAAACTGACTAATGCTAAGTTTTGCCCAAATGATTGTTGTTCTGTTATATTTCAAAAGGTTTAACCCTGGGAAAGCAAATAGATCTAATATGTTATGTCAACTCAAATTGATTTGGAAACCTGCTGTGCTATTGGAAAGGATTATGAAGTTCATTCTAGCTCAGCAGGATAGTACTCTGAGATTGATTAGCAATGTCTACTTTGGGCCAAGCATAGAAGGTTGATATATTTGCTAACTCTCAAATCATAACTATAAGTTATTAAGTCCAATTTTCTTTCTAGAAAGGCTAGTAGCAAGGCATAATTTAGATATCTATCACAGATTTATTTGAAAGTACACAAAAGTCATCTTACTTTAATATTGCCTAGCTGAAGGATTTGGACTTTGGAACTTAGGTTTTGAAACAGTAGAATCCGACTCCACTCATTTCTCTAATGTGGTTTTAGGTTTTATATTCATTCCTTCTTGGATCAGAATTTCTTTGGATCAGCTTATAAATGCATTTGAATTTTGTACTCAAAGACGTATACACCCAAATCGGTACCATGATCCCAAATAGGTTTGTTGATATTCTTTTCAGCAGAAGGAAATATTCTATTCTTGACTAAAAAGTTTTCAGAATATAGTATTTTTAATGGGATGAAATGGGAGAGGATGGTGGGAATGAGGAAAGTGACAGTGTCCCTGTAGAAAAAGTTTCTGCAGAGGAGTCAGGGGAGGTGGGCTGCTGTGAGAACACTTTCCACAGCCTTCATCTCCCTCCAATGATACAAATACCAGTCAACAAGCAAGGAAAAGAACAGGGTGTGCCAAGAGACAGCTGGTCTCTATCTTTGCTTTATCTTAGTGCACACTGGAGATAAAAATTAAAGTAGTTGAAAATTGTATTTTATTAAGAAAATGTATTTACTGAATATATCTTATTAATAATATAAATATTGATATATTTTGAGATTATAATTAACTTTTTGACTAATGTTGTCAAAACTGATTTCTATATTTAATAGTCATGGTCTTTTTCCTGTCCTGCTATAAAATTCCTCTGTTATGATGCAATGCATTGTTCATGGGAAGCTGTTTTTAAAGGAAACACAGTTCAGTCTTGATAAATATCAGAAAAAGACCAGATGTTTCCCACTATCTAAGCCAAGCTAGTCAACAGTATGACCATGCTTTCACTGCCGTAGTCCTGAGCTGCAAACCATTCAGACTTTCCTCAATGCAACGTCCAGGGCTTTCACACAACACAAAATGTGTGATCTAAGTAAAAAGTGAAGCAAAAGAGTACAAAAATGAGGACATCTATTTTGTCTGCCTTTCTCACTGAAAAATAGTAGTTATTTCTAAATTCTCAAAAAAGGAGTAAATTTGCTTCCTAAGATCATAGAACACATCCACAGGAGATAGAATTTGTATTTATTTCTCTTCTGAAAAATGAGAACTTGTTTAAAAGGTTAAAGAGAAGAAAATGAACTTTTTAAGAATAATTATCAAGAAAAGATAGCCACTTAGCTTCTTATTGGAATAACCCAAAAGAGATGGATGTGCCCTTCCTGGTCTGCACTGTTGCCTCAGCCATCTTGAGAAGGGTGAGGTGGAGCTAGAAGACAGAGTAAATAGTGTTGTAATAGTGGGAGGAATATAGGCTTAAGGGTTCTGTACTTATCATCTAGCAAATCCCTGGACAGTATGTGTAACAGGAAACATTCTAACATGATTGATTCCGTCTGTGTGCTGTGGAATCATGAAGTCAAAGTAAGTAGCTTGTACTTATATAAGGAAATGAAGAAAGGACAGTGAGAGTTTCTCGGGGGGGGTGTATTATTGAAAAGGTGATAAGATTTGTTCTGGAGAAGGGTGAACAAAGGAGTTAAGGAACAGGACCCTGGTCTGCCAGTGTATCTGAGCCTGGAAAGAGCTGCTTCTAAACAAAGGATAATTCCACAAGCCAGAGGTGGGCAGAGAAGAAAAGGGCTTTGTGCAGAAACAAGCTCCAGTGACACACAGGATCTCAGTGAATAAGAATTTGAATTCACAGGGAGAGATTAGTGAAAATTGAAACAGATTGCAAGACTTCAAAGAATGGTAATTTACTTTTTATTATTATTAATTATTCTTATTATTTTTATTACGTACTAGGGATTGAACTCAGGACCTTGTGCTTTCAAGGCAGGAATGGTGCCACTGAGCTAAATCCCCAGCAAAGAATGATTATTTAGTAAGGAATGAAAGCAGGAAATTGATACATGCAGTGCTCTAAGAAGTATGAAATTGAATAAAAACATAAAAAGCATTGTACTCACAATAGCAAGGGAAAGTTTCTCCTTTGATTTTTTATTATAATTATATAGATATGGATAGATTTTGCAAATCTCATTTTAGTCAGAGAAAAGGGTACTGATGAGGACTTGAGGAGAAGGGATAGAAAATCTAAGAGTTCTTGAAGTCATAACTCGTAGTCTTAAATCCCAGGAAATTCAGGGATACAAGCACTCAAGAAGACGGGCTTAGCAAAAAAGGGAAATTCTTGGTTCTTTATCAGAAAATAGAAAGACCAAGAAGGAATGGGGAATGAAAGCTTGACACATTCCCAGGAAAGAAAGGGGCAAAGTAGGAGGAAGCACATCCCAAATTCTTCTAATAAGTAGAAGCATAGGTTATTTACCAGCAGGATGAGAGGCTGAAGCAAGGCTGAGCCCTCAAAGGGAAGGAAGAAAGGTAGCAGCGATGTACGGGGTGCGCCAATAAGCAGTAAAGGACCTCAGGGTGCAGCATAGATCAATCAAGGTTTCTCCACACGTAGACAGTTTCCTGAAAGCAAGTGAGACTTCCAGATAAAGGAAGCTAAGTAGTGAAAGCGGCATAAAAATAAAATGATGATAATTAGCATTTCAATGTTTAAGTTTAAAACTTAAATTATTATCATAGGCAAGATATATTTGTCATTGTATTCTACATTCTGCCCAAGGATCTGGTTCCTCTGAAAGAAGGTCAGGGTCCAGGTGTGTGGTACTTTTGACCTTCCGGGTGAGATGACTAATTTTTTTAAAAAGTTCTGGCTCAAATAAACCATCTGGGAGCACCAGGGGTCAGGCCCTTGACAGTTGTCAGACTTAGAGTGAGAAAAGAAGGAGAGTGAAGGGCATCATTAATCAGCCTGCAGAGACCCGTGGGACTGAGGCAAGGCGGTGACCTCCCACCCTTCTTACTCTCTGGTGTTCCCACAATCCTTTGCCACAGAATCTCCTATTGTCCTTAGGTCCTATCCTTCCTCCCACAGCTTCATAGATCTTATCATGGACCTTCAGGATGTGCAGGACAGACTGGCTTTGGGGAATTAGAAACATTAGGAAGGATACTGAACTCCATTAACCAAGGAAATCAGGTTTTAAAATGCACACAAAAAAGAAAAGAGAAACATAAATATTAAATAGCTAAAAGGAAAAAAGAACAGAAGACTTTGTGAATACTGAAAGTGTATATACTAACATATACAGCACAAATAATTTTCAACAGTTGACTACAAGTGTGTTCCCCAAAGTCCACCCAACACCAAAATATTATCTACATCCCAAAGACCTTCAGATCCCCCTTTCAATCAAGCCATATACCCAGGAAAAGCCCCAATCTTTAGTTCTAACACCAGCCACCCCTAGTGCCTCATTAAAATTCAGTGGTTTTGTTCAAAATTTTTGTGATCTCTGACTTAACAGTAAAACCTATTAATATTCCAAGTTGGAAATATACCCATGAAAATGTTCTTTTTAACACTTTAAGTGGCACAATACAGTGGTCTAGTGAGAAAAGGAGGAGAAATTCTAAGGACAAAGTGCCAGGCAGGCCATTACCTTAGACCTCAAAGTTGTCAGGGGGCAGAGGGTGGACTCAAACCTCTGGGCACTGTGTTGACGATGCTGACATGAAGGAGGTTGCTTCCCAGAAGGAAGGAGAACTAAAGCAGGCAGCATGAGCTTCAAATGTTAGTACCTGAAGGCAGTGAAGGGTCAGTCACAATATGCCTGCGGGGAGACACTTGGTGCATGAAGGAAAATCCCTGGGAGAGGAAGCACCCTCTTTAATTGTCATGATAGAAAAAGCTCATGGAAAGAAATGGTTGAGAAGAGCACCAGTCTCGTTACTGTGGAGCAGAAGAAGGCAGAACCCAGCGGAAGATATACAGGCTCTGAGCTCCACATCTTCTGGACTCCTTAACCACTATATTATCCACACTAACAGCCCAAACCTATCTGCCTTATATGGGAAAGATACAGGCGATCCCCTTCCTAAGATAAAGGAACCTAACAATTTTTACCTTATCGACACTCCTGAAGTGAACTACAAGAAAAGCAGATTGACTTATGAGTACAGAGAGAATCACAGGCACACAGCATGTTAAATTGCATTTCAGCAGTGAGGGGAACATCTGTAATCCCAGCACTCAGGAGGCAAGCAGGAGGATCGCTGCAAGTTCGAGACCAGCCTGGGTTACATAGTGAGTTCAAGGCCAGCCTGGACTATATAATGAGACCCTGTCTCAAATAACCAAAACAAAACAAACCCCAAAACAAATTATACTTCAGTAGTTCTCTGATTCACTTATGTATACTCATTGTGTAGGGTAGGACCCTTACTGAAGGAAAATGATTTGAAAAATAGTATGCTAAATGGAAATATTTATTTAAACAGAATAAAGATCCAGGACCAAGTTAGTTTTGATAAGGTGTTTGACCTAGAGAAATATCTTAGCCCTGGGGCTTAATTTCCTCATTTCTAAGATGAAAATTAAGTCAAGTGGTACAATTTTTATTCTACCTACATCTCAGGGTCAAGTGAAATAAGTGACTATGCATAAAAATATCAAAGTATCAAACAAATGAAAGTCATGCCTTACCTATTACGTTTTGGCTTATTCATCCCCAAGAATCCAGCTTTTCCTAGAATGTAAAGGAAACAAAGAGCAAGGAAATGTATTTGTCTGTGCCACTAGTAACTAAATAGGTGAATTGCCTTATCTATGATCAAGACTGCAAAAGAGAAAATAAACGCTTTATGTCGAATGGAAGTTTTCTTGCAGAATATTTAAGTGGCATAAATTACAATGTATGTAGTCAGAACAGTTACTCCACTTCAGATTTAAGTAAATTATACAAAATGAAATGAATAATATGCTTTAAATTCTTTTCTTAATCCAAGATTTTATGCTTTGAAAATCCTTACCCTACGTATCTAAGGTGGAATGAAAGAAAATATCGATGTGGCGATATATAGTACATAGCAGTAAAACACTCAGAAAAAGCATTATAGTAAAAATCTAAGCAAAACCCCACCAAATATCCTATTTGCCAATAATTTGTATTTAATTTAGTTAAATCCAAAGTAGAAGAGGTTGAGATTAGTCTAATCAGGTTGGGTAATAATTTGCACAATTTGAGAGATAAGAATGAGGCAGAGTAGGGGAGGAAAGCAGTAAAAAAGAGCAGAAGGGAGAACAGAAAGAGATCAAATGAAGAGGAAGAAAAGGAAGACGTCAATGGGAAAAGTCCAGAAAACATGTGAGATTCTAAGCTTCTACTCTGTACCTTTTATCTTTATTTATTAGTTCAACCTCTCCTTTCTAAGGCTTAACTAAGGACATACTAAGGGAAGCACAAAAAATGTATGTAGTATCATTCTTACTATGTATGCATATACCAAATACTTTGGTGGTTTCAAGGGAAAGAATTTAATATGCTTCTTTAGGGAGTAAAATGTTTAACTCCAAGGAAAAATATTAATCAGTAAGAATAACAATTCAGGTTGAATCCAAATCCCTGGCTTTAAGATATCCTGCTATTTAAAATCTCTTCCCTGGGGAAATTTACATTGGCTCTCTGAGCCTTAGTTTTGTCATTGTAAGAAGGGAATAATCCTGGTACATATTGCATAGGATCCTTGTGAGGATAAAATAAGATAATGTGCAAAAGCCCTTAACATTGTCTCAGAGACACTCAATAAATTTTGGCCATCAGCACAAAGTGGCACAAGAGTAGAAAGAAGTCTCTCAATATAAAAATGACTACTTAATATTCTCAGTGTGGATTTGCCACTAATTCGCTGCACCCACTGTATAAAGGTCACTCTTTCATGGCTGGATCCTCTGACTTGTTAGCAGGTGTATACTCCACAAGGCTGACTTCACTTCTGACGCCAAAGACAAGTTCAGCATTCCCTAAGACCACCCCAAGAGTCAGGAATTTACTTGGACTCATAGAAACTATTGAAAACATTTATACTCAAACTTACAGTTAACAAATGTTAAAGAGCATGAATCAAATGTAGGCAGGGGAAGAGATGTATGGGGTGGAGCTTAAGAAAAGTTTGAGCTGACAGCTTTCAGTTGTCTTCTTCAGGTAGGACAGTGCTGCTGAAGAATGTGGACAAAATACATAGAGCGTGGTTATGCGTTGGTGTCCAGAGTCTTCACTGAAACTCCAGGGTCCACTGGCCTCAGTTTTCAGCTGCTCTGGAGGTCAAAGTAGATCATTAGATTTTCTGGAGTGACCCATAACTGTCTACCCTCCAGGTAGATAAAGATTCGTAGATGGGAAACCGAAAAGTCTGAGAAGATACAACCCAGGGGCAACAGGCGAAGGCCAGACCTCTCCTTGGTCAAGGTTAAATGCATGACTGCACACTCTCAAAGGCTGAACTTCCAGCTCCAACACTCCTAAGAGTGGCCTTCAATCATTTTTTGTTGAGAAACTGCATAATGAAATACATTTTATACATTGACACACACACACACACACACACACACACACACACTTTTCCTAAGACAAATACCTTTTTACTCTATGAATATTTGCTGATAATTTTACCTTATTTGATTTCATTTGATTCAAAGTATTGCTGACATTCCACTAAATCAACCACTAATGTATCCTAACACATAGTTTGAAAAGCACTGACCTAGAGGAAGGGTCAGTGCACATGGCTATGAGCCAAGCAATCCAGCTGCTGCATATTTTTTTTAATTGCCTTATTGGGTTTACACTTTTTATTGCCTGTGGCTTCTTTTATACTGAATTAGTCACTACTGAGGTTTGCAAAGACTAAAATATTTACTATCTGGTCCTTCACAGAAAATTTTTGGAAGAACCTGATCTACTGTACTATTATGATTCATGATAAGAAAATACATTCATAATATTACCTTGCATCCATTTTGATATGTAACAAATGTGTAGTCTTATACCAATTTTCAAAATTTATACAAATGCATGATAATGTTACACATTTTATTTCTTTATTTTTTTCTCATTGAGTTTATCAGTACAGTTTAGGTGCACAGTACAGTTACATTCATCATTGGGGTCCTGTACCTTTACTTGACAGGTCTTGGTTCTCATTTTCTGCCCATAAACCTGCCCTCCCTTCACCCCCTTCACCCTTCCCTATTTACAAAATCTTTATTTCCATTTTTTCATTTTTCTCACTTTTTTTCTTTTCTCTAATTTCCTTTCTCCTACCCTTTTTTAGATTCTAGACTGTGATGTACATTTTAAAGAAGATCCGTAGCACTATTTTGGAAAATTTCCTTCTAAAACGGGGAAAAGAATCTCATATTTCTAGGGCCAGCCACAAAATCAACAGAAGGACCAAAGCTGTGTAATACTTTAGGCTCATGATTTGTGTGTCTTCAAATTTTACTATGTTACTCATTCATCAAAAGTATTAGCAAAGTCCTTTTCCTTTCATATAACCTATACCTTTAAACTATAGCGAAATATGAGGAATTATGTGGCATAGAAAAGGAAATCAGGAGAAATATTGGTTAGGATTAAGGAGAAAGATTTCAACCTCACTAAGAGAAATTCATTGTACTAACAGGGGAAAACAAAAGCTTCCAATACAGAAATATTAAGAATAGCTCTAAAGTTCAAATACAGACAGAATAGTCAGAGAGTAGAAATTGGAGTAGGGGTATTGATAAACAATAAACTCATTCTCTGGGATTCTCTCTCATCCCTGTCATCTCTGAATATGAGCAAAAGACTAGGTCACATTGCAAGCTGTGCCCGAGGTAGAGCTAAGCAAAGGGAGAGGAAGGGTACAATGCATGTATTTTGGCAATATGGGCAGGATTGGATTTCTGTAGCCTTTACCTGCACTCTGATCAGAGGTGGGAATAGAAATGTAAGCTGGGAAGTCTACCAAGTTTATCTCTATTGAAAATAAGTTCTGTGCGAGGAGGGGGCAACATAGCAGGAGTTCTTTCTACTACATCATATATGAAAAAGGCGTACTCAGACTTGGAAGTCCTCTGCTTTCTAGACATGGATATGTCTATTAATTGGGCTCACAAAATTTGAAGAGGTAGCTCATTTCCCCTAGGTGTAATTAGGCTTAGCCATCTCAGAGGTCAAAGTTTGCCATGTAATCATGCTGAGCCTTCTCTCACAGAAGCTTTGAAATTTTCCCCATCACCTGTTTAAATTACACACCGATTTGGTGTCCTGGTGACCACCATGTTTTCCTTTTAGCATCAAATCGCCTGATCTATCCCAGTGGACCTTCTTGTCCTACATGTTCCTGTGTCATTGATTGGCTTCCATAGCCTAAGATTGAGACTAAGATCCTTACCCAATCAGGTGGGTGGACTGCAAACAGACCTTCATTTTCTGTGACTCTTTGTGTCCTTGCCTCTTGCCGTATGACCTTATGTTTACACTCTCAAGAGGAGGCATCTGTTTTTGTTGCTCTTCAATCTGTGTTGGACTAGTGTCATCTGGGATAGCGGGCTGTAGTGTATAGGATAATGTGCCAATTCTTTTCCTAGACATTAAGATCTCTTTTACCCTTTGAGTCTCCTTTGCTTAGAAGCCTACCATCCCACGTGAACAAACCTAGGAAAGCCCGATGAAGGACAGGACACATTTGACCTAGTCACCCATTTTGTTCCAGCAGCTTCCAGCCAACTCCTAGGTAAACAGCTAGACCCCAGCAGACCCACCAGCTGACTGCAGATGAATAAAAGCAGTAAAGATTCAGTCAGGCCCAGATAAGCTAAGACTGGTAATAGTGAATGAATTGTTTTAAGTCCCTGAATTTAAGGTAGTCTGTTACCAGTGGTAACTCCAAATAGTATTTCAGACTTTCTTTTTAAACCAAAGATCATTTACTCAATTCTTCTAACATAAATTTGATAAATGACTACTTGGTCTGCCAAGATATACTAAATTTCTTCCTCTTAGATTTAGTACTTTACAAATCCTTCCCTTTCACTGAAGCTGCTGTCTCTTTTTCCATGAAATGTTACCAGAAGAAGGGAGAAACTGTCCTATTCTTTCTCATTCATTTATTGTTCCTCCTTTTCTCAACACTTAGCCCACAATTAAATTTGTTTAATTAACTAAATTTAAAAAATATTACATCTTTTTGTTTCAACTACCTGTTGCTAGAACACAGGAAAAATATTGACTGAACTTCTCTATTAAGTGTTACATTTAGAGAATTTTGATTCACTTAATTTAAATTGAAAGTAATTTTTTGTTTGCTTGCTTGTTCTCTTCTGTGTCTCTGTCTCTCTGTCTCTCTCTCTGCCTCTCTCTGTCTCTCTCTCTCTGTCTCTCTGTCTCTCTGTCTCTCTCTCTCTCTCTCTCTCTGGGTATTGAGGATTGACTCAGGACCTTGTGCTTGCAAGGCAGGAGTGGCGCCACTGAGCTAAAGTCTCAGCCCAGAAATGAATGGTTTTTAAAAGTCTACGCCCTATCCCAACTGAAAGATCTAAAAATCTGAATAATAAATATTAAATTTTACTACATAATTTAGACTTGTGATATATATATCACAAGTCTAAATTATGTGTATATATATATCTATCTATATATATACACATAATTATGTACAAAAACTAAAAAAAAAAAGAGAAAAGGCAAGTGTGGATATTGCAGTTAAGGGCCATACCTTCCGCAGGTGGGCTGCCCCTCACTGACATGTAACTTCAGTTGTAAAAATGAAATGTTTATCCACAGTGCACTTGGAGGTATTTCAAGTGATCAGCAGACTACATCACTATTATGATTATCAGATTATGTTTTTAAATTATTTAATATAAGTTTAAATGCTTCTCTTAGAGACATGTGTAGGTTTCATATCATTTCAAAACACTCAATAAAGAAAAGCTGACTCCAATTTTTTCCTGCCGCACTATCAGAAGAGGTATGAAAGTTTAAGTAGATGCACGAATTCTGTGTAATATATACTTTATATATATTTACTTTGATTACTTCCACACAGGATTTCAAGCGGCTTACTGATAGTGATGAGACCAACATATGAGCATTTATAGATTTAGAGGTTTCTGTTCCCAGCCTAGGGAATCAGGATCAGTAATTGTCACATTGAGATTAAGATGTCACTTGTTCATCTGATTTGGTCTGCAGTCTGTAAGAAAAGGGAGAGACTGCATAGGTGGCTATCTTGATTAAAGAAAACCAAGTTTTATGGAGAATTAATTTAATCACTTCTTAGAAAAGATTCTTTGGTACCTGTAAACAGTTCCCCAGAACTGACAGATGATCCCTTAATAATTTTTGTGTTTTTACAAAAGTCCTTACAGAGTCTGATACTTTTTAGACAATCTCCCATCATCAACTTCCATCAGATAATTTCTTGTGTTAACCTGAAAGATTGCATTATTATTCAACAAATGAGCAAAAGCTCTTTGGTGCATAATTAGACTTCATCACTTTCACAATAATTTAGACTTGTGATTGTTTTTATTGAAAGCAAAATTCATCAAGTTGGCATAGGTTAAAATTATTATAATTATCATAGGCTGTGATTGCAGAAAAACCAATGAACCAATCAATGAAAACAACTAAAATGAACTACTATAAACCATCAAATACAAAGGCTAAACTTTTCTAAGTCTATCGTAACCAGCTATCACTTGCCAAAAACACCTTCTACAAATCAGTTAATAGTTCTTTTCACTTCTCATGTGTACTGACTTCTATTTAGGGCAGTTTTGTCAGTTACCACAGCAATATGCGAATTATTTACCTAATCACCTAAGGTACCTATAAGAATTAAATTATATAATCTATGTAGAAAGCTCATTCCTGCTCTGAGAAAATATTGAGCACTTCATGTGGTATAAGCTGCCATCATTATTAAAACATTCAAAAACCATTTTCCTAATTCTCCTACCTTGTATAGCCTAATATCCTCTGTGAATTGCATTTATACCTGATTGATTGTAGTTGTTATAAATTCCCTGGCATTAAGGACTTTGTATAGTTCACCAGTGCCATTAGGCATAGAGAGAGGCCTAGCTTAGCATCAGCACCATACATGTTGTTGAATGATAAACACATGTGTACTCCCATCCCCCATAGTTACTTGAAGTAGCCACTTTGTACGAGACTGGACCTCCACAATTTGAACTGCTCTGCTGTGCTTTTAGCGTGTTCTACCTTGAAACGTGCAAACTGAGAATAGCCTGTAATATTTGCTTCAAGTTTTACCCTTCATCTTTTGTTCTGCGTTTCATTCTGCAGGTGCATCCCTTTTTGTCTGTGGTGGTATGTTCTTTTTGTTCTGAGAGTTTATTTTAGTCATTCTGCAAAAGAAGGAGTGCTAGCAAAAATTTTTCTTAATTTTCCTTCACCTAAGAATGTCTTCCCTTCCTCTCCTGTCTTGAAGGATAGTTTCACTAGTAGAAGCTTCAGTGTCCACCGTTCTTTTCTTTTTGCATTTAAGAATATCACGCCTCTTCTTCTGGCCCCATAGTTTCTGAGGGGCACCCACTTAATTTAAAACTTTTTTCCTTTTTGCATAACATATCTTTTACCTCTGGCTCTTAAAATTTTTTTTCTTTGGGTCTTTAGTTTTAAGATATTTAGTTACAATGTCTTTAGATGTGAATTTCCTGTGGTTTATCCTTTTTCTCAGCTTCTTAAATCTGTAAGTTTATGTATTTTGCCAAACTTTAATTTTTCATCCATCATTTTTTTCTCACTACTTTTTCAGTCCCATGTGTTTATCGCCTCTTCTAGCTAGAAATTTATCTTTTATTACTGTCCTACACATTCTTGGGGATTGACTTAGTTCTCTTGTATTTGTATTAGTTTTAGTGTGTGTGTGTGTGTGTGTGTGTGTGTGTGTGTGTGTGTGTTAGATTGCAAACTCAGTACATGCGGCAGACCTATGTTCAAGCCCACCAATTCTATCATTCGTTAGCAAAACTCTATTGCTGAAAACATCAAGTGAGATTTACTTTCTAGGTTTCAATTGCTATATTTTTAGTTCTATAATTTCTACTAGATATCTGCATATAGCTTGTCTTAGTTTTCTGGAATTCTCTTTTTTTGTTTCAAGTAGGTTTATCATTGATTTTTGAAGCATTGTTATAATGACGGCTTTAAAATTCATATCAAATGATTCCAGTAACTACATCCTATTGCTATTGGCATCCTTTGGTTATGTTTTCTTACTCAGATTGTGGGCTTTTGTTGTTGTTGTTGTTGTTTTGTTTTGTTTTTTAGTTTTTGTTATGATAAAATTTTTTCAATTTTGTCATGGACATTTTAGCTGTTAGGTAAGGAGATGGTTGATCATATTTAAGCTTTCTGTTTTAGCAGGGAGTCATCCTTTCTGTGTTTTGTACATGCGTTTTGATCTACTTTTGACAGCTTTGGTTCCAAAGGCAGTTTGGTTTTCCAAGCCATGCAGTGCTGTTCAAGTCTGCTTTGTTTCAGGAGCAGTGACCAGGAGCTTCAGCAACCTCAGTGAAACAGCTGCCTGAGAAACAGATATTTTAATTTTAATGTAATCAAAGACAACAAAGTTCTATCTTACCTCTCAGTGTGTGGTATGTGTGTATGTATGTGTGTGTGTGTGTGTGTGTGTGTGTGTGTGAGACACTTTTCTCTAACTATAGGTTATATTCTTCTGCATATGTTCTCTAAAAGGTTTCTTTACATTTTGCTCTTAACATTTTTGATTTTAGAAACTACCAAATTGCTTTTTAAATAATGATTTTAAAGATTCATTTCATTAATTTTAAATAACTTCTTGATGACATTTTGTATTTAACACTACAATTTAACATAGTACTGGAGATCTAGTCACTGCAATAAGACAAGAAAACAAATTGGAAAGAATGAAACTGTCTATATTTGCAGATGTGGAACTAACACACGGACACATAAATGAACAGAAGGGAGCACTCAGAAATAGATCTAAACAAATATACCCAACTAATATTTGATAAAAGAGCAAAAGCTATTTAATGGTAGACTGATAGCTTTTTGAATAATTGGCAGATAGATACATAGAAGAAAGAAAAAAAATGAATGAATGAAATATTTATCCAAAAATATCATAATTAATTTTTGCCCTAAATGACACAATAGGGCTTATATTCAAGGGACATCCTATTTTTTTCTTGTACAACAATTTACATTTATTCATGTACCAAAACTATATTTATTTATATAATATTGTTTAAAACTTCTTGGGTATTTACATATACTGTAAACTACTTAATTACAATTTATATTATCATTGAAGTATTAATGTCAGTAATATTTATATTATTATTATTATTTATGATGCAATACATCCATTATGTGTTGCAGCAGATGCTCTAATGCATCCATCTGGCTGACAATCATAACTGGGGCTTATTTTTTGTGGTAGGACTTGTAAGCATCCTGAAAATCATGCTAGGGCTTATTTTTCAGTTAGGTCTTATTTTCAGGGAAATGTGATAGGTAGACAGGACCTCTATTTAAACTTCACACCTCATATAAAAATTACTTCAAAATGGACCATGGATTTAGTATCCAAGACATGAAATCATAAAACTTTTAGAAGAAACATAAAAGCAAGCTTTGGGCACTAAGGGTAGGCAAGTAGTTCTTTAGACATGATAAGAAATGTATGATCCATAGTAGGAAAAACTGGTAAATTAGATCAAGTTCATAAAATTTCAGCCTCAATGCACAAAATGTGGCAGCTATTTTAATAAAATACCACATGATCACACAATCTTATAGTTGTAAGAAATTGAACATGATTTAAATTCTACTGTTGATTTTATAATAGTTTTATAATATATGTACACAGTTGTCATGTTTCTTCCTAGTATGTTATTATATTACATTATTAAGCTTTTTGCTTAATAATTTAAACACTTAAAAACCATAATAGTTTTTATTATGCCCTGGTTTTGCTGGATTACAGGAGTAAAACAGTAAGAAGAGAATAACATTTAGATGTAGTGAAAACAAATACAAAGTTGGGGGATCCACTAGGGAAAAATGGGAAGTTGGCTGATCAATTTCTCATATGATTGAAAGAGACATGAAAAACAAGAGATCAGCCTGGGATTGTGCATGCATAGATAGCCAAATGTAGGTAATAGAAAGTCAAAACGTAGCCCCTTAAGCACAGCTCTCAAGAAGGTAGCAGTAATTCCGACACCTTGGCCCATGAAGGTGAAAGCAGGTGACTTGATCTGCTTTCCCAATGATTACAATAGATGTTTGCTTTCTTATCCAACAAAAGAAAACCTGATGTCTATAAAAAATGCAACAGCTCATTAAAGTAAAACTTATAAGCACCAAGATATTAAAATCTCAAGGAGGGCCAAGCAAGTGTTGTGTCATGGTGCTTGGAGGAAACATGCTTTACTACTGTTAACTGTTACATTATCGCGAGGCTCTCAGCAACCCTAACCGAAGTCAGACTTGGAAGATGGCAGAAATGGAATGAAACAGCCTTTGCTTTAGGATTTGTGTAATCTATGTTTTCACAAGCCTGGCTATCTTGTTCCTTTCCAGGTGGAGAAATGAAATGAATAATTGGAGTAAAGAGGCTGATGTAATTTATGAAGATGATATAGGTGCAAGAGCCTCTCTGGCTTGAAAAAGAAGGTACAGGTACATCGCATAGCAGAAAGATCCACTTGAGAGATGTGGGTTTATGCTGCCACATTCAGAATCATAGGACAAATTGGTAACGAAGCTCATTTGAGATAGAGCTAATCTGAAAAATTTATGTTTTCTTTTGGCCCCACCCTGGAGTATTTTTCAACAAAAAATCATAGGAAAAAGAGAAAAAATTGCTTAGAAGGGAAGAAAGGTCCATTTCCTGTGGGTGTCCTGAAGCACGCATTGTACCTGGTATGCTGTGCTCTGCTGCTAAAGTTAAATCTATGCAAGGGCTTGGGATTTAGCTCAGTGGTGCCGCTGCCTGCCTCGCAAGCAGAAGGACTCAAACTCGATTCCTAGTATGAAAAAAAAAAGCTATGGAGGCTAAGGTCACAAAGAAAAGTGCAGCTATGTCCTGGGAGAGAGCATTTTTTGGCAACACACACCACCAGTGAGGGACAGATGGTAAAAATATGGGGGAAATTCCTACAAATGAGTAAGTAAAAAGGAAAATTAATTTTTAAAATGCGACAAGACTCATGGTTTCCTTTAGAGGAGAAGTAAAAGAGGCATGGTTGTCCTGGACCTGCTGGGAAAGGCTGGCTGGAGTGAATGCCGACAACCACGCATCTGCATCAGTGCCCCCGAACTGGAGCAGAAGCACAGCCACCTGGGGTGCACAGGGGCAACACAGTCCTGTGTGGGCAAAAGGATCTGCCTGAAAGCCAGGCCTGGTGGCCACTGCACCTTGGGAGCAAGGGTGCTCTTCTCAACTCCCAGTAGGCCTTCCTAAGGCCACTGCAGCAGGAACACTGTGACAAGATCTAGTGACATGGCATGGCCTGATTCCTGTCTCAGGTAATCTGACTCCTGTCCATGCTATCATGCTATCAGGAATTCTGCCTGCTGTGACGGTCAGGTTAGAACAAACACATTCCCCAAATCAGAACTTAGCAATGTAAATACAGGGAGCAGAGAGGGCTGGGTTGGAGACGTGATCTACTGGGCACGGCCTAATCTTTTGATATGCATCCCAAACACTGAAAGACTGTGAAGAGGAATATAAAAGTTAAGGGCATACAATGTGCTTTCTTAAAACACCAACATTCATTTTCCCAAGACAAAAGTTTATTTGAGGCACCAAGCAAGATACTGAAAGAGCTGAGTCATGCACAGTAATGTCCGTAATTCCATAATAGTGCAACAGCGGATAAGCTGCCTGCTAAAAGGGTGTGCGGTGAGCAAAGAGGAAAAGAAGATATGCTTTTACACACAACCCCATCCATGTAGTGCTTAAGGGTCTCCATTAAGTTTCTTTTCTTCTTCCTTAAAAGACATGAGGGGTTTACTTGGGGAACTAAAAAATTTAACTTTTCTCTCAAAGCTAGAGTTTCTCCTCAGAGTTATTCATGAAATAACACAGCTTCCTTTTTCTTTAAAGGGATTCTTGTCTTCCGGAATTCCCTTCACCAGAGGATCTTCCCCAGAACGCTCTTCAATATAGTTTTTTATTTCTTCAGAACATTTAGACACCTGAAGTACAAAAGAGAGGAGAAAAGAATGCGATAGGTCAGGCGTGCTCAAACTCTGTTAGAATTGTTTTGTGAAATTATTATAATTGAGTAAATCAGCTTCAAATTAGTAAAAAAATTGATATATGTATATTATTTCTGTGCTACATGCTAGTAATTTTATTCTACCCACTTCTACATAAAATACAGTCTACTTAAAGTATATTTCTTATCACTGGGAATGATATATTGAGTACAGTGGCTTTCAAACTTTTCTAACTTTGACCAATAATATCTATTCACCGTGAGTCATACTTTTTCCTTCCTCTGTTAAAGTACAATTACAACATGTTTAACATATTTTTAGAAGCCAAAACGTATTCCATTTTTATTTTTTCATGCTAAGGAGGAGGCTTCATAGCAGATAATCCAAAGTGTTTGGGGGAGGGTGTACGTGACAAGTCTCACGCGGGACTGCGTGCCAAGTTCTGGAATTTCACATTGATAGAAGCACTGGCAAAAGCTGGAGGTGCCCAAACACCTCCTTCTCTGACTGCTGAGTTTCCTCCTGGTAGATTATGGCAATGATCAGAGACTTACTAGGCTTCTCTGAGATTCTTGTGTTTATAGAAGCAGTTTAAATATTTTCTACAATGCAAAAAGGACTGAGTAATTTTTTGAAAAAAAAAAAATCCTTCCTGGGCATGGTGGCTCACATCTGTAATCCCAACACTTGGGAGGCTGAGACAGGAGGATCACTGTGAGCTCGAGACCAGCCAGGGCTACAAAGAGAGTTCCAGGTCAGTCTCCACTACATAGTGAGACCCTGTCTCAAAAAAAAGCAAAAAAAAAAATCCTTAAAAGATAAGAATATGTTAAAAAGAAAAGAATAACTAGGAAAGAGAAAAAGGTGGATTAGTATCTTAGAATATTAATAAAGGCCTGTTTTACTAATAAGACATTAGAATTAAAATTATAGTGCCAGCAAACCGCAATGGGGACACACCAAAAGTTGGCAAATGCTCCAATTCAATTTGTAATCTAGATTGGTGGCCTCCAACTGTTTTAATAGTTATTACTGAAACATGTTTGCATGTGCATTGCAACATATGCGTAATATTTACTTATAGATAAATTCATAGACCGCAAACTGGAAATAATGAAAGGATGAGATTTAAAACTAGATGAAAACAGAAATGTAATTATTTCATTCGTGCCTCTCAAAGGGCAATTCTTTGCACAGTAGTGTGGGGGCCTGTCTGATCTCAAGCCTATGATCCCAGCACTGAGCGGGCGTGAGGAAGGAGGGGTTGAAGGCCCAAGTGTCACCTGGACCACTTAGTGAGATCCTGGCTCCAAATAAATAAAAAATAAGAAGGGGGTCGGAGGCTGGAGCTGTAGTTCTAGGTGAAGCACAGAGGTCCAACACAAAGTCGTACAAATAAATAATAAATAAAGTTTACAAATAGGTGGTGTCCTTATATCACTTAAAATATTGTAAAATAAAATCTCCTTAAGAATATTTCTTTGGGGTCATATTTGCTTTCAGTTTTGCTGATATTCATAGTGTGTGCCTTTTAAATATTCAACACTGATTGAGCTTATATCCACCAGCTCCAGGGAAATTTCTAGGTAAGAGTCACATTCCCCACATTGTATGTCTTCTAACAGAGGCATGTTCATTAGGTTTCTGAAAAGGTCCATCATCTGCCAAAGTGAAAAAGTGTCCCTGTGATGCCTTTTCTTTCATGATCAACGGGGTATATATGATTGGCACTGACTTAGCTGAAGACAAATACAACAACCTGTGAATTTGTCTCCTTGGCCTGAGCAGGACATATAGCTCAGGTGGTAACACCTCAGCGATGGAATAGTGCTTCTAAGTGCCTGTCGCATCGCCCAGTGGTCCTGTGTGAGGTACTAGCCAGCCTGCCTGTGACTCAGTGTTTTCCTTCTTAGAGCAAGGCAGGGAACAGTCTCTAACGAGTTGCCAAGGCTTGTCCCTCACTAATACTCTACCATTCACAGTGCATAATAAAATATATTTGAAAATTATGAAGACTTAGGTACCTCTCCCTGCGTCAGCAAGAATAACCCTGAAATGTCTTCTCCCTCTGGCACTTACCAGGGGTATCAGGCACTGCAAAGAAAACTCTGTAGGGCCTATTCTAAGGGGCAGGGCTGCCAGCAGGGAGACACTGCTCATGAATAATGTTTGACTTCTATGATGTCACTTGCATCCAGGATCCTGCCCAATCTCTAACTTGAAACTTTAAAAAAATAAAGGAGACTTGTCTCTTTTTTTTCCCTGTAAATTCTGCACAGAGGTACCAGATATTAAAATATTCCAGCTTTGTACTAGCAATGCATTACTTTAATTTATGCAACTCTGGTGAATATATAATCCCTAAACTCATTGTGTGAAAAAAAATAATCTAAGAAGCTGACATTTGCTTTATTGCCAGCTCTGCCATTGGCAAAATGAATCGCCTTCAAGGAACAAGCATCAATTGGGTCTTGTAACTTTGTTTATTCCTTTGAACTCATCCATGCTTTTAAAGTTACAAACCTCAACAAGGAAAGAAAAGACAACGTCTAGGAAAAGCTAGGATTTGAAATTAGGAAGTAGAAAGCTAAATCTGAGGAAAGAAATGTGTAAAAAGGTAAAATTTTTTAAAAAGTGATGTTTCAGTCATCACTCAAGAAGACTAAGACTGCTGTCATTAACAGAACCAGAACAAAAATGCCAGGGAGAATATATACAACCATTGCCTCATTTTTCTTGTTTTTCTTGTTTTTTCCAGTATTAAACTATAAATAGAATCTGTTCAATTTTTTTGTTTTTGTTTTTGTCTTGTTTTTTTTGTTTGTTTTTTTTTGGCTGGGGAGAAAAGATTTCTTTTAGAATCATCTCTTCAAAAGCCTTTTCTCAAGCCAAAGGTTGCTAAACTGTGTGAAAAGGTAGAAAGACGGGTGTCCTAGTGAAAGCTCCTTTTACTAGTAAGAAATTGAAGTAAAAATTACAAACCCTCCATCAAGTTTCAGTGGAGACTTCTGAACACTGGGACTCAATGCTTTCAATAAAACTGTAACCCCTATCAATGATTTCTAAAAGTTTTTAATGGCAACCTCGGTGCACATGTGATTATTTATTTATAAATATGAATCCATTTTGCATATATATAAAGCATAAGGCGGATGGTTAAAACAAAAGGATGAAATTTACAAGTAAATAAAAATAGAAATTCTGGCATTTTGTACACAGGGCCCAGGGAGCTGTCTTCGCCCAACCCTGAAGATTACTGGTGAAATTCAAAGCTCCGTAAACTTTAAAATGTGGTTTTAGAAAAATTCTTTCAGGGACAAAGTAGCCCCCTGCCTTTTCCTACAGCTCAGTTTTCAAAACCAGCTGTCTGGTAAGGGGCAGGACTCCGCGCCTGTTGCCCACTGCTCCGTCCTCCTCTGTGAGGCCTTCTGCTTCCCGTTCCTCATCAGATCCTCCTGCGATTTCTCTCCCGCGATTTCCCAGGTCCTGGCACGTCCCACGCGCTGCCAAAGCCTCCCTCCCAGAAAAGCGGCCCGAAAACATCTGTTGCAGCTGTCTGGCTGTAACTACCCAGGCCGAGCTGGTCCCGGTCCACTTCCCAGTGGGCCGGGTTCTGGAGCAGCTTCTTACCTGCTGCCTCTGCAACTTCACTTCCTTTCGGAGTTGCTCAACTTCCATCTTCAGTTTTTCCTTCTCTGGCAAATCTTCGATGTGCAGCGCTGGCATCCTCGCCCCAGAACTGGGCCGGGCGGTTCCGCCGTCGAGCCACCCCAGCGGGTCGGGCAGGACGTG
>NW_022900916.1:61119104-61137020 GCF_012274545.1 Fukomys damarensis
TTTTCCGGCCCCGGAGCGCGGAAGGCCTGCGCCGGGCTGGGCGGGGGAAGGTGCAGGGTGAGCCTGGCCGGCGGGCTGGACCATTAAGCCTTTTTTTTTCTTTTCCAAGTCACATCCGGGTTTTGTGTGTGAAAACTAGGAAAGGAGGACATTATCCAGCAGGAAATAATGGCCCTTCACCTTTCCAAAAGTTGTAGAACTTGGCAGACTGTGAGTTTTCCATCTATACAGTGGGAAAGCTGGAGGCTTGGGATAAACACCTTGGAAAGTGAAAGGCAGCTGCGCTCAAGAAATACCCACCAGCACCTGCTGATGTTTACCCATTTCCTGCCTGAAAGGAAAAAGTCATCCCAATTCACTGCGTTGAGTTGACATTGTACAGAAATGGACAGCCATATTGGTCTAGAAATGTTAATATTTTTATTTTTATTTTTTATTTTTTTTCCATGTGTACAGGGGTAACGCACTGCACTAAACATGTAAGGTCAGATCTACGTGGGTTTGATTACAGAAACTAATAAAGTATTCTCTAAATAATGAAAAAAAGAATAAGATAAGACTACAAGAGCAAGAAGCAATTTAAATATGTTCAGGGACCATTTTCATCTCCAGAATTAAGGATTATTTTAATGTTACATCATTGCCTTTTCTCTTTTACTTTCCTTTTTAGTTTTATTTTAGGATTCCCTATTTTTAATGTTCATACAGAGATTTCTTTAACTGGAATACCGAATAGTTTCTCTGGTGTGAAAAACTCTAATAGTACACAGGATCCTAATGAGATAATTAATAATGTGAAATAGGAAGAAAAGGGCTAAAGGTGTAGGGAAAGTGGGAAGGGTGGGGGAAAGGAAATAAGGGGAAAGAAAAAAGTATGAGAAACTGAAAAAAATGGAAATAAAGTGTTTGTAAATGGGGAGGGGAGAAGGGGGTGAAGGGAGGGCAGGGACAAGGGGAAAAATGAGAACCAAGATCTGTCATGTAACGGTACGGGATCCCAATGATGAGTGTAACTGTACTGTACACCTAGATTGTACCAATAAACTCAATAAAAAGAAAAAAATTGAGAGGAGGAAGAAGAAGGGTGGTGTTGGGATAGGAACAGGGTTTTCATTGCGTGGACATTCTCTGTTGTTAAACAATCATCTGCATCCTGAATAATAGGGTTTTTTCTTTTTCTCATTGAGTTTATTGGTACATTTTAGGTACACAGTACAGTTACAGTCATCATTGGGATCTTGTACCTTTACATGACAGGTCTTGGTTCTCATTTTTTCCCCTTGTCCCTGCCCTCCCTACAGTTTTTATTTTACCCCTTTCATGTTCTATAGTGATTGGAAGACAGTGGGGGAATCCTGAAGGTTTCGACCGTTTCTCCACTCTCCCTCCCAGAGGATTTTGAACTCTTGACTCCAACGCTGTAGGCAGTGCTTGGCTTCGTTTATGATTCTCCACTTTCTGGAAAATAACACTCACCTAGCTGTTGCTTTCTACAGCTAGAAGGTGTCTGGTGGGAAAAAATGCTTACGTGGAATATAAACTTTCCCTGTGAGTATGAGCTAATGAGCTAAAATATTGTTAACAGCTCAAAAGACCAGAAGAGAAAAACCACAAATGTTATGAAACCTTTCCCAGCAGTCAAATATTTCTCTTTCTTTCCCAAAATAACCTCCTAATGATTAAGGAAGACTGGAGGCCTTAGCTAAACATTTAGAGTTCGTGACCTTAGACCCCGGTGCTCCCTGGTTCCCTGTAATGACAAGCGAGCAAGGTGACTGGGGCTGGCATTTTTGATCCCTCGTTTTCAAGGCTAATTAGTTTCCGGTTAGGTCTTATTTTCGGGAAAACAGATGCGTCTAGTAGGATACATCACTTTCACAAAGAAAATATTTAGGAGCTTCGTTTTCCATGTTTGGAATACTGGGGATCTCATAGACTTAAAGAAGTTTTTTCTCATCTGCTGAAGTTTTCCTTCTTCGTAAGCAGTGAATCAAGTCAAACTCACATGTTTCTCCAAAGTGGATTCATTGTTTTTTACATTTCCTATTTCTTAACTTTAAAAGGTTGGTTAAATGCAGTTTACACAAGCGAGTGAAAGTAGTGAGTGTGAATGGAGCCTAAATTAAGTCCAGCACCAAAATTAAATCAGTTTGCTAATGATAAGAATAGTAAGAATATAATAATAAGACAAAGAAGAAGAAGAGGAAGAGGAGGAGGAGGAGGAGGAGGAAGAAAATAGAATTGTTTTGGTAATTTTTTCATCTAGTTCTATTCAGGGGTAAATATTTATGCAGCCATGTTGGTTCTTTAAGTTTTTCCGCTGTAATGTAAGGCTTAAACACAAATATGCAGTAGTCTACTGTTCTTTTTAGTTTGCATTATCACATAACGCACAGTGATAAGTAAATTAACCTAAAACGAATTGTGAAATGCTGAAATCTCATAATCACACGGCATTCTGTAAAATCTTTAGTTATTGCTTTCAGTATTAAAAAATAAAATGATGGGCAAACTTTTTCTTTTTAAACAAGAGTATGCAATCCCCTATCCTTAGGCAATGAATTTACCTTCCAAAGAACAACATTACAATTTTCATGTATTCTTACAGAACTATTCTATCAGTAGTATTCAAAAGTTTTAAGTAAACATTTGTTTCTCTTTTTTGTGAAGCTAGGGCCCCAATCCAGGCCTTTTTACTTGCTAGCCAAGGACTCTACAACTGAACTATCCCCTGTCCTAGAATAAACAAAGTTATAAATAAATTTTAAATTAGGTTATATTAGTGATGTTCAAATGTACATAGTTTAACTTCTTACTAATCTTCTACACAATATTCCTAATGAAAATCATTTTACAAAATAGTGAGGTATGCAATCACACTGTAGTAAAAATGACAGGTGTAACCAAAAGTGAATTTTTATTAAAAGCTCACTGTATTTTGACAAATGTTCAAATGAATCTGTTTGATAAAAGTAACCTCTTTCACTTTTAAATTGTAAGAGAAAAGACCATGACATTTTTTTCTTCAGCATCCAAAAGGGATAAAATCATATTTATTTTTAAACATTTTCTGATTTATTAAGTATATTATTAAAATTCATATGAAGAAATCACTATGTAAAAATATTGAAGGAAGTTATGTTGGACCTCATTTAATATTAACTTGAAATCAAAAGAGATCAGAGACCTGGTCTTATTTTTATCTTGTAGTTTTGAAAAATATGCATGCTCTCTTCCTTTTATATAAATAAAGTAGTTTCTCCCAAATTCAGCCTTTGTAAAATTTATGAAGTAAACAGTGGCCTTTAAGGTCATTAAGAGGGTAGCTTTTTGGAGCTAGACACACACATCTGTAATCCCAGCACTCAGGAGGCTGAGGCCATCGGATCTCAAGATCCAGGCCAGCCAGGATATGTAGTGAGACTCTGCTTCAAAAAACAAAAACAGAAAAAGAAAGAAAGAAAAACATAATTTCTTTAAGAAAAGTATTTAGAACACATTTGATGCATTCTTTGTTCATGTGACATTTGATTCAGTTTGTTAAGACAAGCTCATGACACTTTGCCGGAACTTGCTTATTCCATATAACCACATAAGATTTGTTTTCTAGATGAAGAAGTGAGTGTTAAGGTGACTTGGATCTGATGTGTCAGTTACCTCAAAAACTAAGTATAATTCACTGTATCAAAATGATTTCTCTTATCAATATTGTTCCTACAAGACTTTAATTTCCATCATACGTAACTGGCCACTTTTCTTGCTCAGTTAACTATTTTCCTGATGTTCATAAAAAACTTTTAGGAATTTAGGAAGTTTGAGATTCACTTTCTTTTGAAATCTGTCTAAAATCAAATCAGGCTAAATAAAAATAATGGTGAGTTGCTTTGTTTTTGTATTTGGTAAAGCTTGACCTTGTCTGTGTGTGTAAAATACTTTCAAAATGCAACCATCCCAAATGATATATTGTAGAATATGATTCATCCTCACTAGTGACATCAGAAAGTTTTGTTGCAAGGCCAAATGATAAGATTGTGCAAGGTTACTTCCTGTTTCCCTGTAGTCTTACCTGTTCCTTTTAACCTAGTAACCCCAGCCTTGAAGTAATAGCTTCTAAACAATAGAGTTACTCCCTCTGGTAGCTGAGCTGCCAGAGAAAGTCATGATTTCACTTCCTTCTTTTTATGGCCTTTTTTCTTTATACCTCCTTACATAATTTCTCTCTTGTTCAAAATTCTGCTGACAATCCATGTTTTACCCCATTGATCTCATCATTCATTAATACATAAAAACTGAATTATGTAATGTATGCATTTCACAAGTACTGTCTTTGTCTACCCTTAATTGTAGAGATGATTTGTCAGTTGATATGGCAGTTTCAAAGATGAACAGAGTTTCATGGTCTGGAAATTAATAACACGGCATTGAATTTAAGGTGACTGTACAAATTATAGTAAGGGATAGTAAAGTAATGTCAAATGAATAAAAAGATACATACTTTTAAAGTAGTGAGGCAGTAGCTATACTTAGAAGAGAAGCATTTCAAAATGCTGAAATGAGGTGGACTGGAGGGGTAGTGCAGGTTGAGGAATCAGGATAACCAAATTTCAAGTGGGAAAATATGATATTATGATGTTATGTCAAGGATTATTTGTTAACTACAGGACATTTATATGACTCATAACAATAGAGTGCATTTATTAAGGCTTCTTTCAACAAGCCTATCTCTGATGGGATTAAAAATATCAAAATAGGCTCTCTTAAAATTAAAAAAAAAAAACTCCACCACCACCACCAACAAAAGGATTTGTCTAAATCCATCATTTTAAACATAGGGAAAAAGATAATTAATTTATTCATAGATTAGAAGTAGCCTGTCCAAAATTCTCAATAATGTGGAAGAGCAAAGGTTTTAAATTAGAATTGTCAGATTCCAAAATCTCTATCTGTAAGGTGAAAACTAGAGCTGTTGGTTAGGACTGGCTTTACAATACCATAGCTAAGTCTTTGTATTTATTTTAGTGAGAATATAAGGATATATACAGCACTTCTTCAAATAAACATTAACTCACTGATGGGAGATTCCAAAGGACAGACCACAACTTAATACATAAGTAAAATATATGGTGTATTTGATGGTGTTGGGTGCTATGGAAGAAAACACATGAAATGGAGGAAAGCAGGAAGGGGACTAGAAGTACTTGTATGGGAGGAGAGAGATTTTTGTAATTTTAAATAAGAGGAAAAAATTTTTTTCTCAAAAAAAAAAAAAAAGAGGTAAGAAGCACCACAGTTTATCCTTTGAGATGCAAGGCATATTGGAGAGGACCTGAGGCAGTGTGTTGCTGACAGTTCAGCCAGAAGCCCAGTTTTGACCTAGTACATTTTCAGGTTTGCCTTTCTGAATCCTTCTGTGCTCCATTTCAAAATGAGAAGGTTGGACAAGATCAACAGACATTTGTTGGTGTTTACTATGGTCAGAGCAGAAGCGCTGAGCTGGGAGCCAAACTTAAGATGATTTTGGAAGCCCTTCCAGACCAAAAAATAGAGGCTTTTTACCTTGTTTTAAAAAGAATGACAAACAATTAGCATTTCAGGGTATTCTGATGACTATGACATACAACATAGCACTATCTATTCGAGTTAATAATCAGAAAACTCAGACAAAAAATGGTTTCCAATTTGGGGTAATTACACTTGTCACTCACTGCAGAAGCAGAGGCCAGTTAGTAATGACCATTTTTATATCATTCACCCTCATCCTGCTATAGAAAAGAAAAGTGAGGTTCATTATGAGGCTGGGATAGAATAGAATTTATCTTAAAGACTACAAATTTTATCTAGTTTCTTTCCCAGCAAAGAGTGTAGTTAACACTTACTGGGTCTATGTGCCAAGAATTACGTTAAATATTATAGTTGCACTACCAAATATTTAAACCCCATAAAAATAGAGAGAATCATTAACATCTTCATCCTCCAGTACAAATCTCTGAGACCTAGAAAGAATAAGGAATGTATGCAAAGTCAATGAGGCAGTAAAATGTCAGAACTAGAACATACTGACTCCTAAGTCTGTGCTCATAATTTTCATTCAGTTGCTGGTTAAATTCACTGTGCTCTGTAACCAAAGACTGAAGGCTTAGTTCCATTTGTATTCTGGGAGAAAGTCACATCATCAATGACAAGTAGAACAAAAATCTTTGCAGTACATATCTTGCCACAATAAGTCATCTTTGTACCCACACAATAGACTTCTAGTTATATGAGCAAGGGAAATACTGATAAAAATATGTCTAACTATAAAATATGACTAAAATTTATACCCTTATTACTTATAAAATATAAGTTTAACTGTAAAAATCTGTCTCTATTCTACCTTTATTCTAAAGGTAGCATATTATGAGTAATGAAGATGAAGTAAAGAAATATAAAACATTACCTAAATGCTGGCATCTCAGAAAACTAGACTCTCTCATAAACCACAGTAACTCTTTTTAAAGATGGGTCTAGAAAAGCATAAATGTACATGTTATTATATTCCAGGTTTTATTAAAAGTTTATACTTGCAAATTTCAACATTTATGTAAATGTTTAATTATAGTTGAGAAAAATGTACATTGTTAGTAAAATTCCAGATATTACAGAGATTTTTTTCTTTATGAAATCACACAACCTCCTTTGAGCTCCTTGAAGGGATTTTTGTCTTCTGGGATGCCCTTTACTAGTGGATCCTCACCAGATCTTTCTTCCACATAATCCCTCACTTCTTCACAACATTTGGATACCTTAAGAGGAAGAAAGAGAAGACTTGTCTAGTTTGAAACAGAATAGTGCAGATTCTGAGAATTTATTTAGTACAAAAAAATGTTTGTGTTGTGTTTTTTTAAATGATTCTCTCTGCTATCTCCAAGCAGGATCCCAAGATGGACCCTCCAGCTAAGGAATCCCAGTAAACCTCTGCTTCTTCACAGGAGACCTGATGCAGGGATCAGAACAAAGCTGGAGACAGACACCAGAATGATTGTTAAGGACGTTACCCAAGCATTCAGTACACCTCTTTCCTCTCTCCAAAAGTGGGACTTGCAAAGGTGGAGAGGAATGAATAGCAGTTCACCTCCAGATTTTTCACCAGTCCTGGCTTCTTGTAAGCATGTAAGATGCAGCTTTCCTTTAAATTCGTCTGTAGTGATTGGTCATGAGAGCGCAAGCCACATGCTCCAAGGGGTCAGAGACTTGGGCTGATTTGTTCAGCACAACCCAGGCATCTAGAGCAGAGCCTGCTGAACTAAACCATTTTGTGTTTGTTTGTTTATTACTTTCTTCTTCTCCCGTCTACATCATTATAGTAATGACTTAGTGAGAAAATGAAGCTTTGGTGTTTTAATGGACCCAGAGAGGAAATCGCCATTAAGTGACCATTTCATAAGTTTTTTTAGCCAACGTACTGACTTTTTTTGAGGTGAACTCTTTATAACATATAGAATATGAATACATATACATATATAGTATGCATGTATAAATTCCTGTGCATGCCTACACTTATGGCAGAAGGATTGTGGTCCTCAAAATTTATATGTTGCAATTTTAACCTTCAGTGTGGTAGTACAAGGAGGCAAAGCCTTAAGGAGGAGACTGGTTCATGGTAGCAGAGCCTTCATGAATATGATTAGGGTTCTTATGAAAGAGACACCTGAGTGCTCCCTCGCCCCCTTCTCCATGTATGGACACAGTGTAAACATGTCTTCTAAGAAAGAGGGAGCAGACCCTTGATTTCGGACTTCCCAGTTTCCAGGACTTGGAGAAAATAAAATAAATTGCTGCTGTTTATAAGTCTATGACAGTCCATCATCCAGTTAGCAGCCTAACTAGAATAAGACAATATGTTTGTATATGGGGATGTGAACAAGTGTGAGGCTATGCATGTGGGTGGAGAGAGAGGGAGAGAGAGAGAGAGAGAGAGAGAGAGAGAGAGAGAGAGAGTGAGTCTGAAATCTAATATGAAATTACTTTAACTTCCACAAGCAAGGTGATGTAACGAGGTAAAAGAACTGCTAGAGCAGCCTGGATGTATGAGATGTTTACTTAAAATAAGAATTTCAAAATGAATTTAACCTGAAGACAATGAAATCTCTGACAAAACAACAACCTGGAGTGTATAAATAATAAAATAACTGTTGAATATTTCAAACGAAAGGGAAAAACCCTCTCTTTTTACCAAAAGTTTATTTTCCCCAAATTCTAAAGATAAGGTCTCTAAATTGTGATATGTTTTCCAAACTTTTATGCTGGCTATGGATTTAATGTTATCTTCATAAGAAAACATGTTTTGCCTGTGCAGAAAGGGCAGCAGGGGAGTTTGAGCCAGTTACAAACGCAAAATAAGCCAATTTTGATTGGGAGTAAGAAGTCTTAGCAAGGAATGAAAGGAACACACACTCCCTTTTTCACTTTGTACTGATAAAAAATATATCTTTCAAAATAGAAGATGTGCTGCTATCATTTGTGGGGAAGGATTTGTTCTATTAACTGTCCTAAAATGAAGAGATTTAAGTACACTTGCCAAATGTAGTCACTGTTCGGTGGAAACTCCTCATTCTTTTGTTATTTCTGTTCCTTCTAATGGTAAAAAGCTCTCAGTAACCATTTCCAAGAACCATCAGATGCTTTTAGGAGGAATCAGTAAGTTCTTGTGCCTGAACTTGTCTTTGTTTGCAAAAATAGAATAAAGTGTACTCATTTAATACTAACCATGGCAGAGCAGGAAAGACTAAGTCATAACTTGAAGTATATGAACAACATCAAAATATTGCATCAAATGAAAAGGTCACCAATTCAGAAAAGTAAAAACAAAATGCTTGTATGCATTTTTCATTTCAATGTTTACTTAAATTACTGTGTGTGTAATATTTTCCACTTCTTTTCTTCCTTCCTTCTTTAATTTTTCCTTCCTCTTTTATTTTTAAAAACTTTTGAAAATTAAAACATTTCTTAGCTCAATGATCATAAAAAGAATTGACTACAGAGTGACTTTTGTATTAGGCAAACGCTGCTCGAAGACTTTGACCTAGAGTCTAAATTATGATGATTAATTTTCTTAATCTTGGATGAGTTTTTACATAAACATCACACTGCTCTATAAATGAATAACAAAAGACAATCGATGTTTTCTAAGCTGTTCTTCCCACAGGCTCTCTCATTTAATACAAAATCCAAACGAGTACAGCAACTTACCAGCATTCTCTCCAGTGTCACCTCTTTCTTGAGCTGATCAACTTCCAGCTTCAATTTGTCCTTTTCTGTCAGGTCCTCAATATTGATCACCGGCATCTTTTGCCTGCTGGAGAGGTAGAACATTATTAGCACGTATACCTGAGCTCCTGGACTCAACTTCAATTCAGCCTTATCCAACACGTCTGTCTGCTCCTATCTTGCTGAAACAAGTGCTCTTGGTATTATTTTAAATTACCTATGGTAACCAGAGTCTCACGAGCTCCCTCTGAACTATGCCATGACTACCGCAAACTAACCTTGGGAATTTAAAGCGTCTTCATAATCTTCACTAATATGATTAATCAAGCATCTGACTCTCAACACCTGCCAGTAGGTTAGTAGGAGGGGTCTGTTTAGTCCGTGCCTAATCTGAAACACTTAAAGTTTCTCCTTTCCCTTGGTCTTTTGCACAGTGTAAACTTTTGGGCTTTCAGCTCTCATCTCCAGTGTCAAAGACCTCCACCATAAAATTTATGTCATATATTCGAGTTTGAGGTCATTTTGAGGATGCTAGTTAATGCTTAAAATGCTTAAGTTTTAAATCTGATACCAAAGAGAGCTATATAACAATATCATTATAAGACACAATATGATAATAAACATGTCATTTCTTCCTGGGCAATCTATTTTCAATAACAGATTAAAGTATGAACCAATAGAATGAAATATAGTAAAGAACGTTTTTAATCAGAAATAAACTAATACATTACTTAGAAGTGTTTCTTTAAACAACATCTAGAAATTTTATGTAACCGTCATATTGATCTGAATAAGAATGATGAGAATATCTAACAGATTAAAGGGAACATAGTGAGCCTGATCTGCTAATGTACATCGTATAGGACAAATAGACTCCCCTCTTAACTGTCTCTCTTTTCAAATGTATCAATGTGTAATGAGAAAATGCTTAGTAGGTGGTTGCTTTCCCATAAAAGTGCCAGAACAGTGTTTATTGTAGCCAAATGGTGTCATGCCTCCAGTCTCTCCTTTATTGGTCTTCGTTTTTTCTTTCCTCTTCTGTCTCTCTAGTCCACTTTTTATAAGGAAATGCTTTTAAGAAAGTCGACATGGAGATCACATATATTTCAGAGAACAACAGCAAAATATACCCACAGTTAACTTAAAATTTCCCTTGCATTTGTATGGCATTTTAAGTTCCAAAACCTTGAGGAAATATTTTCTCTCTTAGCAGTCTTAGACTATCTAGCTCTTTTCTGGGAAAGAAGGCAGTGTAGGATATTTTTCACAGAGAATGGCTGCATAAGCCAGCACAGAGATGGAAAAGAATATCTTTGGGATGCTTAAGCGCCATGTCTCCCATGTCATTGTTTTTACTATTCTGTCCTCAAACATACACTGTGACAATAGAAAGTCATTTCTGCCTGGGCAATAATGGTTTGGTACTTGAATGCCCGTTCTCAATTTCATTTTCCCTCCTTCCCGCCATATATAGACTATATATGAAACTTCACAAGCATCTTTTTGGATTGTTTTACTTGTTAATGTTGTCTTTTGCACACTTCTCCTCCGAGTTCGAAGACTTCTCTTACCAATAGGTAATGGTTCTGACCCTTTGACGTGGGTATGAATCGCTTTAGTTTTTATAGTAAGTACTGTGGGTTATCAAACCCTTTACTACAATAGGCCATACCTTGTTAAAATATGAACACAAGTGAAGAAATTTTGACTTAGTAGACCTTGCATAGGGTTTAGGATTTTGCTTTTCTATTTTAGGAAGCCCTAGTGTATTACTGAGCAAAATGGTCATTCACTGGTACTTGCTGGCTATATGGCCTTGACCAAGCTACCTAACTTGTCTGTGCCTCAGTTTACTGGGAAGTTGGAGCAATAATACTATGTACATAGTAGATTTGTTGAGAGGCTTAAAGAGGGATAATACAGCTGAGGATTGTGCAACAGCGTGTAACACAGAATGAGCATTCATTCGCTTTTAGCTGGTGGCACTCACTCTGTGCGTACAATATTTCAGATTGTACTTAGGTGACTGTTCCTGGGAGGTGACTTACAGGTGCTCATTAAAGATTTCATGTGCATATGATTTGAAACCTTTACCAACCCATTGCCTATGTTGCATTCATCCCTCTGAAATTTCTTCTTCCAGTCTGAGGCCAGCAGCAGCTCCAATGACTGACTGTCATAGACAAACCATCTGCACAACTTGGCCCTTAGCTCTTGGGGTCCATTTCACCCAGTCACACCTGGAAGATCGTACTCATGTTTGGCTCCCCAGGATGATCTGTATATATGCAAATACTGAACAACAGAAGGTCCTAACTGCTTAACCCCCACACCTCTGGCCTGAAAATCTTGGTTATAATTGAGAAATTTCCAGGCTCCAGAAACTTAGGGGAGATGATAAACTTCTGAAACATAATTTTTCCTTATATCATTTCCTGCTCAGCTCTGCTTTCCTCACCTCTTCAGAGGTTTTTTTCCCTTGCCAGCCGACTCACAATAACTCATTTGGAAAAGAATCCCTGTCAAAAGTCCTGCTTCTAGAAAACCCATTCTAAGATACATTGAATTATTAAGACCTTTACGAGAAAGATTAAACCTTTCATAGCTTCCACACTCTCACAACCGCCTATCACTTTGTGCACTATTCAGTATGCATCTGGAATGTAGATAAAGTTAATAAGCCCACATCTACAGATTTTCTAGGGAAAAACAATATCTAAATTTACTATTTTAGCAAGTGATTTTTCAATTCTAAAATACTGGGATTTCAGGTATAATAATATTTAACCTTAAAGCTTTTCACTCTGAGGAATAATATTCTTAGAGGATTCTAGAAAGTTTGTAAATTTTATGCCACACATCTTGTATGCAAAAAAAGTCAACGAGTAGAAATCCCAGTTTTCACCTCTCTCAGGGACACCCAGACAACCAAAGGACAGAGTACATTGTCTACGTAGAAACTCCAAATGTTCAGAGATACAATGAAGTCAATAGTTCAAAGGATCCAGGCATAACATCATCTATTTTACTCTCTATCCCATTTTGCAGATGAAGCAAAGGCAGGCCAGAGTTCAAATAATCAAAATCACACTTTAAATGGCAGTAAAAATTGAAATTACCACATAGGTATTTGTTTTCAAGTTTGGAGTATTTTCCATTCCAGCACAGTACTCTCAAACTACTGTAAGAGCAGATTTGTTTTTGTTTTTGTTTTTTTTCCTTTTCATACTAGGGTAAAGGAAGGGAACTGTCTTTGTTGCTGTTGTTGTTACTCGTTTTTTTCATTGCCCAGAATTACATAAAAATAAATTCAATGTTGATGACAAATGGCACTAAATTCCCGCTTTTGCCCTCATCAGCTTTCAGGTAGAAAAGTCCTAAGAGGACCTAGATGAGATTGTTGGCTCTGTTACTAACCATCTCCAGTCCATTGTCAGAGTTTAAGGGGAAGAGAGATGACCTATAGCCCAAGAAACTAAGCTAGCTCACCCAGTTTAGGAAATGTTTGCTGTTACCTTTTCTTTTATCCTATGTACAGCAGAGGATCTGCACATCAAAGAGGCAAAGCAAAGCAGGAGGAGGAATTTTAGAATTGTACCCATTCTTACAGTGGTTCTCAACGGGAGCAATACTGCCTCCTAGGGGAGGTTTTGGAAAATATATCAGGTTAATTTTTTTTTTCAGCTTTAATTGAGTTTATTGGTACATTTTAGGGATACAGTACAGTATTTTTAAGAGTTTGTAGGTGTGAATGAAGGACATCAGGTATTTTGCATTTTTGTAGGATTCTGATGCATATGATAAGCTATCTCAAATCTACATGACTCTCAAATACCATGTCAAATACTGACATAAAATCTGTATTTATAGTGATTTGAAACTTGAGCCTAACTTTCTTTTACATATAAGCAAAAATATGTTTATGCCATGGCTCCTATATACACTAATTGTACAATCATACAGATGTTTCTGAATAAAGGAGACTTGCTGGGCCCTTGGTGATCACACACATTAAAGCATCTGACCACTTCATTATGAATAATCATGATGAAGACTTCCATATTGAAGTTCTCTCTTTATGGTTTGCTGCTTTCTTACTTTATGAGTAGAATTCAGGCATCATACTGATGGTTGTTAAGGGGCTATGATGAAATACTTCTTATACAAACTAGACTCTTGATTAGATGGGATTCATGGCTATACAACAGCAAGTAAAGGGGGAAGAAAAATACATTCCCATGGTTTATCTTGGCCTTAAAGCCATGATGAATTTTTTCCCAGTCAAATATGGCAAATAATGATGATATCTGTTTAATGGAATGTTATGGTAATAGCTACTTATTGAGAAATGGGAATTAGACATAGCTACTTGGAGTTTCTGTAAAATCATAAAATATTTTATGCTTATATCAATATGTTGAGATTTCTCAAAAGAGCTTACACTGACAAAGTGTGGAAGTGAAAAATCAAATATACTTAGCAATATGAGCAAGTATGGGGCAAGAATACTCACTAATCCATGTGTTAATTAATTTAAAAAACCACTTTAAACACATTGGGAGAATAGAACCATATAGAAGAGGGGTAAGTATCTCTTAATGCCTTTAAGAGATTTCATTAAATTTCTTGCTAAATTATTTTAGAATTAAAATGAGCTAAAGTAAGTCTCAAAGGCTGTCTGTTTTATCTTTGCTTTTACACATTATACATAAGTGGGTTTTGAAGTAAGAATATCTGACAAATTTTTAATTTATAAAGGTTAGATTGGGGAGAAATTATTAAAGTGGTTGCTTGAAAATTATTTGTTCTATACAGAGGATTAATCACACGTCCTTTGAAATAGAAATGTTACCGGTATGTTCTGAATTATATTTGCTTTATAAACATTCAGTTTGGTAAATTTTTTTCAGAAACAAGTTATGCACAATAAAATTGAAGTCATATATATATATATATATATATATATTTCTCATGTTTTTTCATTCTAATATTCTACTTGAGAGAATACAAAATTAATAGCTAGCATTTTATTCATTTACCCAACAAAGAGGTTCCCAATGCTCTTATGTGCCAGACACAGTTCCAGATGCTTAAAGGTAGAATTGAGGAAAAAAAATAACTTAAAATTTTTACCATCCAGGAACTTACATTCAAGTAAGGTAAATCTACAATAACTATATACAAGAGTAACTTATATTGTCTATTCATTAGAATAACTGCTAAGGAGAAAAATAAATCAGGAAAGAGGAGGAAGTGTTAGAGATGTTTCATTAATCAAGAGTAGCCTGAAAAGCTCTCTCTGAGACAATGCTGCTTGAAAAAGACCTGAGAACCATGAAAAAGTTGGACCATGCCAGTGTCCAGGAGAAAATCATTCCAGGGCACAGCACAGGCGAGGGGAGCATGTTCAGGTATGACTATGTGGAGCCTACAGAGTGTGGGGAAAGAGTAGTGCATGAGATCAGTGCTTGTGCAGCTCTCTCACACCGCTGTCAAAAATCTTTTGTTCGTTTGTTTGTTTTGGTTTGGTTTTTTGCTCCGAATGACTCAAGAAACACTGGGGGATTTTCAATAACAGGGCCACTTTAGTGTATCTGAAACGGATTTTAGTAGGATCTCTCTGGGAGCTTTATGGAGACCAGAACACAGGTGGCCATAGATGGAAACCGGGAAGAAGCAATCGCAAAAATTGAGATACGATATGTTGATGACTGTACTCAGTGTGGTAAGAGTGGAGGTGGAGACAGATGGAGAAATTCTAAACATATTTTGAAAGTATGGTCTGACAATCAGATGATGAATGAAAAGGGGGGGTAGGGAGAATGTAAGATAAACGTGACCTTTTTTTGGTCTGAGCAGCAGGAAGAAAGAATTTGTTATTCCCTGAGATCAGGGTGACTACAAGAGGGGAATACCAAATCTGATATGTTCATTTCAAGAGGCATTCTTGAGTTTAGGGAAGAGGCCAGAGTTGCAGGGCGAGCCATGCAAAGGGAGGAGGACTCCCAAGATAAATTAGAAGGAGGTGTGATCAAAGAACCAAACCCAGAAGCTCTGTAAAGTACGGAAATGAGTAGACATTAGAAAAAAGAGTGAGTTTGCTGTCCTGAGGATTAATTGAGATGGCCTTAGTTAACAGTTTTTGAGCCTTTGCCATCTGCCAGACACACTCTGCTAAATACATGCAGGGACTTACATTTGTGTAGTCTTTTTTATTTCTGTCTTTCTGCCTGAGGTGATTAAACAATAGCAGCTAACAGTATTAAACTATTTGGCAGTATCCACTGAGTAATTACCATGGACCCCCCCCCCCAAAAAAATTAGCTTTCTTATCTCTTACTGCCTCTTCAGCTTCCCAGGAGATGGAGAAGTGAAGATCAGGAAAAGAGCATGTCAGGAGGAAAGGCTAAGCGGAGGAAACAGCTTTCACAAAGTCCCTGACTTGGGAATGTTTGCTGAACTAGACTACAAAACACAGTATAACCTTAGTATAGCGAGGTCAAATGGAGTAATGGGATGAGTTAGTGAGAAAGACATTGGTCAAATCTGGTAGAACCTTGCAAATCATGGTGAAGGGCAAATGGAAAAGCTACTGAAAAGTTTTGATTTTAGTTTTGAAGGAGTAGGCTGTTGTGAAATGGTCTGGTATGTAAGAAATACTCTGTTGTTTGAGTGTTGAGTGAAAATAAGGAGTTAGGTAAGAACCTAATCTTGTGTCCTTTATGAACTGACAAATTGGAACTACCTTGACTCTTCACCATGGCTAAAAAATATGTGAGTGAAAATGTGATCTGGAGGTAGAATTGACAAGAGTATTGATGGACTGGGCAATGGTGGGATAGAAAGTGTGTGAATAACTCCGGAAACTTTGCCTTCAGAATCTTAGTGGAAGTGTCATTTATAGAAAAGGGGAAGACTGGGTATGAATGACTGAAATGCAGTCTTAAATATATGATGTTTGAAATATCTATTAAATATCCAAGTGGACATATTAAGTATGCATTACTATTGTGAGTTTGAAGAAGAGGTAAGGACTGAACACAACTGTATGTCTGTATATATGGATGTATATGTGTCTGTGTATAAAGTTTATATTTTTTAGTTATTTGAAGTCACAGGAAAGTACAATTAGATAAAGTTCTCAGGGTTGAGCCTTCAGTCAAGTAATCTTTAAAGTTTAGCCAGATAGGAGAGACAGATTGATTGAGAAGGAATAGTTAACTAAGCAGGCAAAACAAGAAGTCTGTGGTTTTATAAAAATTAAGAGGAAAACACTTCAAGAATGAGGAAGATTTGAAATTGTAAAGCACTAGTGAGAACTTAAGCAAAACATAGGTGAAAATGTCATCTTGGGTGGTCTCAAGTGTGTGCAAGTACCTTGGGTGGCACACGTTCTGAGAACACGTGAAAATGTGCTGTGAGCACGATACTGTCCTTCACAAGAGCACTTGTTCTTTCTCTTACCAAAGTGGAAGATGCATTGGAAGGGAATGTGGATGAAAACAGGAGGTGAGTAAGTGAATGCAGATAGTGCCAGTATCACTTTTGACAAGTTGTGCTGGACACATGAGCAGTGCAATCAATAGCCCTCTCAAAGAAGAACAAGGGTCATGTGTGAACTGTAAGTTTGGGTTGAAGACACATAAGAGATAAAGCACTTCAGATGGAAATGATGACAGCCTGGCTGTGCCTGCTAATGGGTCAGCATAGGCAGGACGGATTTCGTGGAGAAAAGGGAAAGTGAAAACCTTGAAAGGAGAAGTGAAGAAAGAACACAGAACTGCAGCCAAAGGCTTGGACTTTGATTGGACCAGAGAGCAACTTCCTTTGTAAGAGGAATAAAGATAAGGGATATGAGTGATTCAGTTGGCTAGCACGACAACACATACCATGCTTGTCAGCCTGATTCAGTGTGTGTTGTCCAGGCCAGTGCACACAGCTCTCTTCTACTACAGAAGTTTCAGTTCAACTCAGCGTTTCCTTCAGCTAATAGTCAAAAAGAGGGCAAAACGGCAAGAATCCTGGGAGATAGCAAGTATGTCCCTTGAAAACGATAGCAGCTGCCTTTCCATGACCCAAATTGGGAGGTGGTCTCTCCTATGAGAGATAAGATAAAAAGCTTTCCCACCTAAAACCAAAATGAAGGCATATTTGGAAGGCATTTAGTAATTAATGCATAACAAACATCATATTTGGGCTATATTAAAATTACAACATTTTTGCAAGAACATATTTCTTTATGTTTGAAAGGTCAAGGTCTATTCACTGCATGCTAAATATAACCCTGAAATGAGGACTGTAGTGATTAGCTCTCTCGATCCTCTAATCCGATTAGCAACTTTGACATGTGTCCCTCTTAGAGCGTTACGATAGTACATTTACATTGCAGTTGTTTACTCTTGAATGAATTGTGAGCTTCACATTTGGGTAAAAAGGAAACCAGAGAGATGTCCAGGGTGAGGATCATGAGCACATGTTATACAGACTGAACATCCCTAATCCTCAAATCCAAAATCCAAAACGCACCAAAATCTGGAACTTTTTGCCGTGGTGCCACACATGGAAAATTCCGCACCCAACCTCGAGTGACCAGTCACAGTTAAAATGAAGCAGACTATAAATGTTGTATAAAATTACTTCTGACTATGCATATAGGATGTGTATATATAT
>NW_022900916.1:61137125-61158642 GCF_012274545.1 Fukomys damarensis
TATATATACAAAAAATAACTATCAAGTCTCAACATGAAATTAATTTATGTTTCATATATACTCTATTCACATAGTTAGAAGGTAGTTTGACACAACATTTGTGGTGTTATTATAGATATCCATTACTACACTTGTGTATGTGTATAGGACACTTGACCTTAGCCAAAAGTCCGAGAAGTAACTATGTATGCACATATTCCAAAATTTTTAAAGAAGTCCCCGATTCTAAACTTTCTGTCTCAAGCATTTTTGTAAAATCATTCAACATCTATACAAGGATCCGAAATTTAGCATTTGCTAAAATGAAAACAAGGGATGAGCATGCAGCGAGTGAAGACAAGGACTGAAGACTTGCAGTAGTCGTACTAGCCACACAGCTTTGGGGGAGTCACATGTCCACCTAAAGCCTCGGGACTGCAAATTGTAGAGAACAAAGTATCTCACTCAAACGGTTACTGTGAAGCACCTGCTGAGCTACTGAAGTCAAGACACAATGACCTCAATAACTTTATTGTTTATTAGTATTGTTATTGCTCTTGAGGTGGTCACATGCTCCATAGGAATTAGAGGAAAATGTATCTACTTTTCCCCATTCTTGACATTTCATGCTCTGTAACAGCCTGGTAACCCAGGCTAGAATCATGAATAGGGAGTAGCTGTGCTGTTCCTGGGAAGCCTTGGATAAAGTAGTTCAAAATGTGTCCCAATATTCTGGGTGTGTTATAAAATTTAAAATGTGGTAACTTGAATGAGGGAAAAGATGGTCTGCATGCTGCATGGGCACAGTGGTATATGAACGAACATTCTCCTGGAAGAGAGAACAGGGGCTGCCATCTTCACATAGATGCAATGTGCTTCTGGAGTTCTAGACCTGAAACAACCAATCCAAGCAACTAGGCAAAGGACTGATGCACTGAGTACGGAGGACAGAGGAGACATAGTGACATACATGTTTTCTTGGATTAGCTACTACCTTGACTTGAGCTTGGCACACTTCCTCCTTTATCATCCATGACCCTGCAACATGTATTTGATGTTGCAGTAAGAACGCTATTCTCTAACAGGATTATATAATTTTTCATCTGTGTGCCTTGTTCTATCAAATCCCTAATGCGTTTATCTCTGTATCTCAAATATCTAAGACAAGGTTTGATAGATTTAAATATTTAAACAAGCTTATTTTTATTAGGCAAATGAAAGAATGAAGAGAGAGACACGTTATATACTCCATTATCTCTTTCTCTAAAGAGAACAAGAACTATCAACATTAGTAATACATGGTATTTCCCGTGGCTCCTTCATTACATAACGCCTTCAAATGCACGGTGTCCGACAGAGGGGGCTTTGGAGTAAACCAAATTTCTGCCTGGCCCAATTTGCTAGAAAAGTGCCTAGTTGGTGCAGCAATTGCCTAAACTTTAACAAAACCTTTGTGATGGTTTATCTCCCAGAGAGATGAAATGCCTTTCTTAGCAGATGTGTAAACTCCTCCTTAGTGCCAGCTGGACTCATTTCAAGTTTTATATTGACAGGGCTTAAACTAAGAGACAGTAAGGGCTCTGTTTGTTAAGGAGTTATCAATGTAACTCCTTAAATGACTGTTACATAATATGTATTCCCAACTCGCCGGACTCAATTAATTCTCATCATTCACTCATGAACCACACAGGCCTCTCTTCTCCCTAAGGGGTCTGACAGAGAGAACGACCATCTGCTGCAATCCTTTCCATAAATTTTTGGTCAACTGCTCAGCCTATGGGGCTCTCAGTGGATGGACCATCATACCAAATGCTTCATGAGGCTCTGTGATCCAAATTAACTGCACGTCCATTTGTGGGGAGAAGGGGAAGGTAAGAAAGACCAGGGGCAAAGACCTCACATGCAGAGGTGATCCAGACTCTGTAACTTCTGCGTTGTTTATTAATTCTGACATTTAGCACTCTACTCTAAGATCTTGGTACACTAGAAAGAGACCTGAGTTCATTGGAAGGAATACAGGACCAAGAATCAAGAATGAATGCCAAAGAGGCAAACAGCCATAGTGAGGGAACGTGATCAGTCCTTTGATCATCCTCGGTCTCGTTTATACCTCTGTAGAATAAACATATCCATAGCTTTCTTCAGATCCAAATGATAAGAAATCCATGCCTTATACTGTGTCTTATAGGACCCTAACTATTTCAAGCTTCTGTCTTGTCACAGCCACTTTGACTGCCACTTGGTATAGCAATGACAAGTCAGCCCAGAGACTGTCTTTCCCGGTTCTCTACCCCTTCTGCCTGCCTTTCTCACTGACTTGAATAGGAAACTGTTTTTCTTGGTCTCCTTCTTGGCCTAGGTACTGGTTTCCACACAAAGGGAACCATGATATCTCTGGAAGATGCGGAGATCACGTTGCTCCTCTTAGATGATTCTCACGTCAATTCAGTAAAGTGAGAGTGGTCCCCGGCAAATTTAGACTCCCTTTGCCCTAGAAGGAGTCTTCTCCGTGGATATAAAGAACACTCCAATGTTCCTCAGTCAGAGGAGTTATTTCCTTCCTGATAAGCTCGCTTGAATTTCAGCTATCTTTCTTGTTCCATTCTTCTTTCTCCCTCAGTGATCAGAGGTATTAAAGACACACCTCATGCAGCACAGAAAAAGAAAGGAAAGTAACATTTCTGCATTATCTCTCTGAGCACTGATATCCGCCAGTGTCTACAGAGTCTACATCACAGAAAGAAGAAGAGTCCTGCTTTTTCCCCAATCATATTTCCAATCCTTGGGTTACACTAGAGCCCTGAGTGAACTAAGTATTCTGCTCTGGCTGAGATCTCTCTGAATTACTCTAGAAGAGTCATGGAAAAACTTGCAAACCTTCCAGTGATAACAAACAGCTGGCTGTGGCAATCATGCCATAGCTTTGCCACTGAGGCCCTAGAATCAGTTACCATAAAATGATGGCTGAATGGTGTGACCCCTTCTAGACTTAGGGGTGGCTTCTGACCTCCCCTGAGGAGAATTGCTGATGAGAGCAAAGTCACAAGTTTCAGCCCCACAGGGCCAGTCTGTAATGCTCTCTTCTGACTGGAGATGACGTGCTATCTTTAAAATATACCAAGGTCTTCAGTGGGAACTGAACTACAAGAGGACTCAGGTAGATTTTGTTGCATTGCATGAGGAGCTGAATTACTCTCTCTGAATGCTCGGGTGCTTTCCATGTCATCCTCACAACTCATCTGTGCAGTGGGTCTTTTTATTATTATTTCATTAGGTTCATTAGGTCTTTTCTTTTTTTTTTCTTTTTTTTTTTTTTTTACAGAGAAGGAAACTGAGGCTTAGACAGTTTGAAGGACTTATCCAAAGGAGCAAGCAATAAAATCCAGGTCTCTTCTGACTCCCAAGTCAATTTCCCCAACACAACATGAAATTTCCTAAAATTTCTCCATGGATGCCAAAACTCCATTTTTTTTAATATAAGGAGCAAAAGGTGGTCAAAAGGTGTCCAGTATCTGGGAACAAAAAAGAGAAATGATAATTGCCAATGCTGTATAACAAATGTGTTTCAGGGTCACTCCTTGGATTTTATTTAGTTGGCTTAGAGATATATTTAATTGTATTCAGAAGAATGGAAATAGGAGAATTTGAAGTTAACTCTCTTCTGGAATAAGATCCTGGCTAAATGCTAAACTTTCCCTGATACTATTTGGAAGGTACTAGAGGGTCTAATCTGATTCCCCTATGAATGTATTGTTCCAAAACCTGCTGACTGTCACAGGGGTTGATATTCTGAAACTGGCTCACAGTGGCTCTAACTTTGCAGAGTAGATTGTGTCCATCTCCTCCCAATTTTACATTCAGTGACAGCCCCAAATGGGCTAGGTCGAGCACAGCACAGCATGGAAATCACTAATCTACACAAACCAACCTCTTCCTCCCTTTGTGAATAAACATTTGCTCTACCTTTATAGCTCTGTCATTCTTAGTCATAGATATTTGGTAATCAAATCTGATACCATTTCCAGGGCAGTCCCCAGGAAATCTGTTTCTATAATATGACATCAAGCCCTGGGGACATGATCTGCAAAATATTCCCAACTACTGACCCACTAGAAGTCTCCTGTACTTTGTAGGGTTGTCCAGAAACTTGGAATAGAACTTCTTTAAACCCCCTCTACTATTCCCAGGAAAAGTCATTACTCTCTGGGAAATGTCAAATAGAACAAGAAGGCTGGGGAAAAGGGAAGACACAGACATCAAAAGAAGACTTTAAAATGTTCTTCAAAATTATCTGTAATATTTCCCCTAGAACTTCAATGTCGATTTTTCTATTTTTCCATAAACAAAAAGTAGATCGCAGGTTACTAAGTCAAATGAGCAATAAATTCTAACAGATGTACTGATAGTAGGATCTATACAGAGGGAGCTGATTCAGTCCAATCTCAGGACTTCTCTGGACTTTGGTGATCCACCTGGAAAAGGGGAAATGCCACACTCGTGTGTTCCTGGTGCAGGTATAAAATTGTATGATCCTTCTAGAAAATAATGTGGTAAGTTTTTTTTTCTTGATTGAGTTTATTGGTACATTTTAGGTATACAGTACAGTTACATTCATTATTGGGATCTTGTACCTTTACGTGACAGGTCTTGGTTCTTATTTTTCCCCATTCCCCAGCCCTCCCTTCACCCCCTCCACCCTTCCCAATTTACAAAAAGACTTTGTTTCCATTTTTCCCTTTTCTGGTATTTTTTTCTTCTCCATTATTTCTCCCCCCTTCCCACTTCCCCCACACCTCTAGCCCTTCTTTTCCTATTTCACATTGTCAGCTATACAACTTGGATCTTATTTACACTTTTAGCTTTTCACACCAGATAAACTATTAATCATGTGGTGATTTGTATTTTACCTGGCTCATGAAAATTTCACAAAGCACCTTTATCCATAGCCCCAAACTAGAGACCGCATGTTCATAGCCAACAACCGGTTGTTTGGGGTGCGTTCATATATCTGATGAGAAGGAATGAGCCACTGATACACAGTGACATGGGTGTATTTTTTAAAACAGCAGTTGAGCAAAAGAAATGGAAAACAGTACCTATTTACAATTCCATTTTGTGTGAAGCTTAGGAATGGGCACAATTTATCCATGGTCCTAGAACTCAGAAGACTGATTGTCTTCATCCTAGAGGTGGAAGAATCAGGTCCCAGGGGGTATGAGGGAACTGGGGGGTGGTGGGTGTGTAAATGCCGGACTCTTGATTGGAGTGGTAGGCGTACAGTTATCAAAATTCACCAAATTGTATGCTGTACTAGAATCCACTTGAAATATGTGTATTCGTATAAACACATTTAAATCTCAAACACAGAGAGATCATCTAATGCAATCAACTGGCTCAGGCAGGCCCACAACATCCAGCTTCCTCCAGGCCCTCAGGCACAGGGACTTGGACCCCTTCGAGATGTTGGCCCCTTTTCCTCCCAGTGTTGCTACAAGCTGAGCCGGGACACTGAGCAACCCCAGGTCCTTTGCCTGGAACTTGCCTATTTCCCATCGGACACAAAGGCCCTCTGGGGCATCCCGGACTCTCGTGAGGCCGTTCAACCTTGCAGGCAGTGGGGAATTCCTGGCCTAGGGCGTGAGTCAGCGCCCGCCCCGCGGTGGGCAGGACGCGCCCCATAAAGCTGCGGGCCCGAGGCTGGACGGCGCTCCTGATCCCCCAGGTCCTTTGCCTGGAACTTGCCTATTTCCCATCGGACACAAAGGCCCTCTGGGGCATCCCGGACTCTCGTGAGGCCGTTCAACCTTGCAGGCAGTGGGGAATTCCTGGCCTAGGGCGTGAGTCAGCGCCCGCCCCGCGGTGGGCAGGACGCGCCCCATAAAGCTGCGGGCCCGAGGCTGGACGGCGCTCCTGATCCCGCTGCTGCTGCACGGCCCTCTCCCTCTCCGAGCTGGGTCTGACCCCTTTCTTCCCTCCCTGCCCACCCGCAGGAAGCAGGGCGGAGATCTGCCTCCTGCCCCCAGAACCAGGGCTCTGCCAGGACCCGGTGACCCGCTACTACTACGACAGGTACACGCAGACCTGCCGGGCATTCAGGTTCGGGGGCTGCGGGGGCAACGCCAACCAGTTCGCCACCTGGGAGGCCTGCGATGAAGCTTGCTGGATGATCCGGGGTAAGCGCTCCTCGCGTGCTCTCTGAGGGCTGTTTCTCCCCAAGGGGCTTCGGGGAACTTTGCTAACGGTGCGGGTCCCGGCTTGTTTTGTTTTGGCTTACTTTTTTTCTCTCGTTGGTTTTAGCCTGAGTAGTTTCAAGTGTGCAGACAGCCTCGGCTTTCCTGAAAGTAGTCGCAAATCTACAACCGCTATCACAGTCCTCTTGCCTGACCTTTATCATAATTCAAAGCCTGTGGCGACTTTGGCCAAGTTGTTTTGTTTTGTTTCTGTTAGTTAACCACAGGGCATAGTAAGTGCAAGAGGGTACTGTGTAAGATGCAATGCAAGTGCCTTTCTGTGTTCATCGCTAGTTCCAAATCTGTGTTTCTTTTCTGTCCCTGAGAACATACTCTTTGTTCCAGGCAACTGTCCATTGATCTGAACTACTTATGTGGATTTTATTTTTGAAAGGCGATTTAGTTCATTATGAAACTTTACTTTTGTCCGGAGACCTAAATTTGCCTTGAGTTAGTGTAAGAATATTATATTCACAATACTGTGATTTATTTTACTTTTTAAAAGTGAATCTAATCAAGGCTATAAAAGGGCTGTGCCATTTAAGGAACTGAGCCAAGAAGAAACGCATATTACTACAAATAAGCTTTGATTAACTTCAAATGTATAAACAGACAACAGTGACTCCACTGGAGGTGGAAGAAATGTCACAGCTGAGTCAAACCGAGGTAATTCACCAGATTAATTCTGGTGAATTTATATTAATCTAATAGCAACTGTGAATACTTCTCTTTCATCGCTTTCTGAAATTTCAGTAAAGCTTTGAAAGTAATAGTAAGAGCGGTACTTTTGACTAACTGTATTTTATTGTCCTTCTTGTCTTAGAGGTTCCCAAAATTTGTAGGTTTGAAGTCAGTAAGAATAAGTGTGGCAAGTCCAGTGCAGAGTATTTCTTCGATCTGAAGACCATGAGATGTGAGAAATTCACAACTGGTGGGTGTCCCTACAATATGAACCGGTTCCCTGATGAAGCATCTTGTATGAACTTCTGTGCGTCAAAGAAAAGTAAGGACTTTTTTTTGTACTATATCAGTTTTTTTCTATTAAGATTTTTGTGTGAAAAAGTAGCTTGGAGTTCAGGGATGTAGCTCGGTGGTAGAGTGCTTGCCTAGCATGCATAAGGCCCCAAGTATAATCCCCAGTGCTTCAAAAAGAAGTCAGTAGTTTGATGTGAAATTAAAATGTTTTATGTTCACGTGTAATTGATATCAATCATAACTCTATCACCCTGTGAGGGAGTAGTGTGTCCCATTTTTACATGTAAAGCTACAAACTGGAAGTTAATGACTTCCCAAGCTCTCAGGGTTGGGATATAACAATGCCGTTATTCAAGTCTTGCTGCCTTTCATTTTTTGTGTTGTTGCCTTAGAAACTATAGGTTGAGCATCGTAAGTGTGAAAATCTAAAATTGGAAATTCTCCAAAATTTGTAAATTTTTGAGCACCAACATGATGCTGCAAGGAGGAAACTTCACAAATGACCCTATATGATAGGCCACTGGTGAAATACAGACACCCTAAAACTATTGTTTAAAATACCTTTAGTCTGTGTGTATGAGGTATACATGAAACATAGACTAGTTTTATGTTTAGACTCAATGTCTAGTCCCCAAGATGCCTCCTTATATGTATAGATGTCTCAAAATTTGAAAAAAATCTGAAATCCAAACCATTTTTTGTTCCAAGTACTCTGATAAGGGATACTCAGCCAATATTTCTGATCTTCTCAATTTTTACATAAAAATTACTGTATTCATTAATGAAAGTCTTGACTTCAGGTTTATATGGAATGTTTTATATATGAGATAGTGAATATATAAAGACTTAAGAATTTAATTAGGTTTTGTAATTTTTAGTAATTGAAAATTACTAAAAGATCTGTAGCCTGTAGAACCCCCAACCTTGAAATGGTAAATTACTAGGGCAGTACTGAATTTTGGGGAGAGATATAACACTGGCATCTCCCCCGGACACATCAGAGGCAAAGTAAAAAAGTTCAACAAACCATGAAGTTTTGCTTTGGAAGGGACTTTGATTAAGTTGTGTTGCTATCTTGTTAAATATGCAAAATCTTCAACCAATAGGGAGATGGTTGTTGAAGATATCACATAGTATGTGTAGTTGTAAAAGTTCCATTGGTTGGACTCAGTAATCACATATGTATATTCTTGATTAACAAAGCAAGAAGAGCTAATAAAATCATTTAACATAAAACTATCAGCACAAGGAAGTTTACTGAATTATATTTGCATTTTCCTTTGAAACTTAGCCCATCTTAACACGACCATGCCTGGTTTAGGGGATTAAAATTTTCATGTTGAAAGGATAAAAGACATCTCCAGAACGTATTTGGTCTAGTTCATAAAAAATTAGAATTACCAGAATAAAACATGTAAGCTTACCTATAGTTTGAGGTACACCTTCTCCAGGGATGTTGGATTCAGAATGGGGTTTGTATGGGATTAGATTTCTTCAGTTACTTCAGCGGTCATCACCGTTTATTAAATTTGGTATGATAGCATTTCCAATTTTATTTTCTTTTTCATAAAGTGCCATCATTTTGCTACAGTCCAAGAGATGGAGGATCGTGCTTTGCTAATGAGACTCGCTATTATTTTAATATGAGACGCAAAGCTTGTGAGGACTTCAACTACACTGGCTGTGGAGGGAATGACAATAATTTCTCCTACTTGAAGGATTGCCAACGAGTTTGTGAAAAAGGTAATGAAATTTTCTTTTATTCAACTTTTAAACAAACTTTAAAAATAATTAATAAATAAGGCTATATTTTAGGTACCTGTTTTACTAATCAGAAATTCCCATTCCTAGACTAATGCTACAAAAATAGCCCTTACATACTGAACTGCCGTGTGAAATGCCTGTACGGGCTAGATACAGTGGACAAAAATGAGAACCTTGTATTTTTAAAGGTAGAATGTTATCAACTGAGTTTACAGTGAGTCCAGCTGACTTCATAGTCAGAAAAAAAAGAGGAGCCAATCTTATAAGTATCATGAAGAAAGGTGATTAAAACTAAGCCTACAGACTGAAAACATAAAATATTGATTGCTATTTTGTTGACTTTAGCCTACAAGAGGGGAAAAAGGAAGACACAAAAGCCTCCCTTTTCAATTAAAAGGCCAAAATCTTGGAGGAAGAGATCTTAAGAATTTTCTTCTATGTCGTCTTGTGAATGCTTATTTCCTGAACGACTGTATCTGTGGAATATGGCACAATGAGAAAACAAATCATAAGAGATTTATTCACTCACCAATTTTTTTTACTGATACAAGTTACTTTTTCACCTGTGCATATGTTATACATAACTACCTGATATTCAAATGTGAATTTCTCCTTTTTTATTCACTGTGTATGAGTTTGAATTATTATAGTGCATAAGATATAAAGGAAAGTATGACTCATTCAGTTCTTGGGTTGCTAGTCTTTATTTCTGCAGATAATCATACCTGAAATATCATTAGATAATTATGTACTTTTAACATATATGAGCATAAACAGCTGGCAAATATGTGTCACTATGAATTAAAAGTTGGATTATATTTTCTGACCAAAGAAACAAAGTTGCAGATTCACTAACACTTTGAAAAACAATCCAATATGCAGATCTACTAACTTTGCTTTCAATCTGTTGTGTCACAATGCAGCGTGATGAGTAAGGGGACATATTTAAAGTATAATAAAATGCTTTTGACTGAATTAAAAAGTTAGCAAATTTATTGTCAAAATGTCCTGGGGGGGGGAGTTATATCTACACCTACCTCTTTTTTTTTTCCAAAGCTATCTATTCTCACTCACATGTGTAGGTTTGTAAACATATAGATAGATGGTTTCAAAAGTTCTTATTACATTATTTTCTAAGACAAAATGGGGTGGAAACCAATAAAGTTGTTAAAATTTTTTTACTATTAAAAATTTTAGACTACAACAAATATGATTCAATAATTTAAATTTTACCAACAGATTATTAGAATCATTATAAATTATAAAAAGGACCATTACAGTGAGATAGTTTTTGTATTTTTTTTACAATAGACTTCTAAAATTTTCTGTATATATTTGGCAAAATTTGCCTCTTACTTGGCAAAATTACAAATACATTTGCCCTTTGGTTGAGCAACCCTCACTGAAAACCAGGCCCAGAATAGATGTTTGACATGTAGATGTATGCCTGAGGACATTGTTTGATTCTGGAAACTGGATGGAAACCAACTAGCAGCTCAAAATGGGGGATTGGTTTAAAAAATATGGATAAAGAATGAGTAAACTATCTATACATGGATATCACCTGACCCTAAGAATACATTAAAAGAGACCCAGAATAACATGAATATACATGCATCATTATCAGCAGCAGCAGCATCACAGGAGATATGAAAGTATTCCAAATGATTACTTAGACTCAAGTACTGTGGTACACAACTGTAATCCTAGCATTCAGCAGGCTGACACAGAAGGATTCTAATGTAAGCTCAGTTCGGGCTACATAGTGAATTCAAGGCCGAGGAGGACTACATAGCAAGACTTTGTTTCAAATCATAACAAAACAAAACACAGACAAGCAGGTTCCTATAGAGGGAGGGAGTGAAGGAAAAAGTGGACAGGTATAAGATGAAATTTATGTGAATGTCCCTTCTATTTTAAGTTGTATCATATAAATATTTTACATTATTTGAAATAAAAATTGAACAAAAATGAATAAAAAGAACTTCTTTGAGGTTCGAAAAATATACAAAACAATGAAACTCAAATTACCTAAAATAGTGTCATAATTACACAAAAGATATATATTTATTCTCAGTGACTTTCCAAAACAGTATTTTGATCATTTGTCTTTTGGAGTATATAATCTAAGTCTCAAAATTTTCTGAATAAATCTGTAAAGCAGCAAATATTTAGTGTTATTAGTAAAATTGCTATTGGTATTTGAACTTACAGTATACAATACTGTTTACTGTATACAGAATATATAATACTATATTATCCTATATAGGCTATTTTAAAAACAAGTATTTATATTTCTTTGGATGCCAAAGATTTAAATTTTGAGAAAAATTATGTAAGTATGAAATTAAAATACTAAGTGTGTTAGTTACTTTCCTGTCATTGCTGAGGCAAAATACCCAACACCCAAAGTTAAAAGGGAAGGGGTTTATTTAGTTCACATTTTGTAGAGGCTTCAGTTTATAGTCAGCTGGCTCCAAGGCAGAATGGCACATGAGAGAGGGGCAACAGATCATGGCCACAGAACACAGCAAAAGCAGCAAAGAGACCTTAAAAATGTCTCTTTGCTCCTTTTATTCAAGCTAGCTAGGATGGGTAGTAAGTACTCACACCTTTCATCCTAGTGCCCTTGGGCTGAACCCCACCATGAGCCAATCAGACACTCTAGATCCAGCCACCTCTGCAAAAGCATGAGGCTTTGGTGGAAACATCTAAACAAAAGCCATAGCATTCCAACCCTGGCCTCCCAAAGACTCATGCATATCCTTTTAAGCAAAAAAAGCATTTAGTCCATCTCCAAAAGTTGCCAAGTCCTAACAGGTTTCAGCATTGTTGAAAAGTCCAAGTCCAAAGTCTCCTCTGAGATTTAAGGCAAATTCTTAGTTTCAAGCTCCTGTATAAATGAAAAGTTAAAGCCAATATTCAATGTCACAAGTTAGATATTTCCATTCCAAAAGTTATAAAAGGAGATACAAAGGCATGGGACCAAAACAAGTCCAAAATCCAGCAGGGCAAACATTAAATCCCACAGTTTCACTTGCGGTATCCCTGGCTATCTGTGGCAAGTTGTGAACTCCAAAGGGCTTTGGTGGTTCCTCCCCTACAACATTTCTGGTAGTTGTGGCTCCCATGGCTTCTTTCTTGGGCCAACTCTGCTCCCTCCTTTTAGTTTTCTTCAGATGATCAGTCCTCCTGGCTTCACCAAGCTTCTGGGGTCTCTTCTGCACCTTCAGCTTCACACTCACTGCTTCACACACTTCCTTCTCAAGGGCACACTGCCTGGCCTCCCAGGCTGCCCTCTGAAATCTGGGTAGAAACCTTCCTAACCCCATAACTCTTCATTCTTCATGCACCTAAAACCAGTGCCACATGGCTAATGTCAAGGTTTGCTGCCAGCTGGAGAGGAAGCTAGTCTTTCTTCTCTGTTGGCTATAGGGGTGGAATGCCCCTGAATCAAATCCCTTGGAACAATTTCTCTACACTGCCACCATTCTGGAACATGGTGCTCTGGAGATCTCTTCTCAAATCAGTCTTCTATTTTTGCAGTTTTAAAGCTGTAAAGGGAGGAGTGTATTTCACACTGTCAATTATACCATTTGGACATCGTTTATACTTTTAGTGTGAAGTAGGAAGTAAATGGCTAAAGGGGAAGTGGGAAGAGGAGGGGAAAGGAAATAAGGGAAAAGAAAATATGTGAAAAAATGGAAACAAAGTCTTTGTAAATAGGGAAGGATGAAGGGGTGGAAGGGAGGGCAGGGGTATGGGGAAAAAATAAGAACCAAGACATATCAGGTAAAGGTACAAGATCTCAATGATAAATGTAACTGTATTGTTTGATTTAAATGTACCAATAAATTTAACAGAAAAAAGGGTGGAGTCTGCTGCTTCATGTGATGCCCTCAGGCCATCTTTTCTATTCTTCTGCTCCTTCTCAGCAATCAAGATCTCTGCTCTATCTTTGCAGTCCACAGATTTACTAGAGCTCCCCTCTGGCCAAACTCAAAACATTTTCAATCATTCTTCTGGGCTGCTTTTCTTAATTCTCAACATAGATCTGGCCACAGTCCCCCAACAGTAGCCATGCCACCACCTCAACATTTGACTGCCTTGAATTTTTTTTTGTCAGATAATTAGTCCACCACCCTTAATCTCAGTCTCAGGGAAAGTCTTGGGATACAAGCAAAATACAGACAAACTGTCTGCCAAGCTGTAACACACATTGTCTGGAGGCCAACAGCCAATGTAGTCCTTCCCAGCAGAAACCTCCTGAGCCTGGTCTTTACTGGCTAGCTGGTCTTCTGAGCTCTGACCAGAATTTCCCATACACCACAGCCTAAGGTATTCCAGCTCTACTTCTTTAGCAGCACCTCTTAAACTTTTTTAATTCTTTTTTTTCCTATAAGCTAGTTACAAAGGCACTTGAGCCACATGGCCAGGTAATGTCACAGCAACAACCCCACTCCTGGTACCAAATTTCTGTGTTACCTACTTTTCTCTCATTGCTGAATGTTTGACATCCAAAGTGAGAAGGGAAGGAGTTTATTTAACCAATTATTTGTAGAGATTTTAGTCAATAGCTGGCTCCAAGGAAGAGTGGCACGTGGCAGAGGAACAACAGGTCATGGCAGCAGAACACAGCAAAAGCAACAAGAGACTATAACAGCATCTTTCTGCCCCTTTTAGCTTACTTAGACTATTTAAGATGGATAGCACTCACACCCTTGATCCTAGTGCCCTTAGGTCTAGCCCTACCATGAGTTAATTACACACTCTAGATTCAACCACCTCTGAGAAAGCATGAGGTTTTTAGAGGACATCTAAACAAAAGCCATAACACTAAATAAAAAACTTTTAAGTTGGATTTAGATATATTGTATAAACATGTAATTTATTTTCTCTTTCAAAAATATGACTTTCCATTCTTCCATGGAAAAGTCCTTAAAGCAATGATAACTCAATAGCAGGAAGTATGCCTACCATTCAAATTTCAATGACTCAACATTATATCTCACTAAAATGAACCAATGATTTTAAGAGAAATCTCTGAATCTAGGTCTAGAGCATGAAATAGGTCAAATGAACCACGGCCATCTTATTCTAGAAGTCAAAGATACCATAAAAGGTAATAATAAAGTAAATAATAAATAATAAAGTAAATTTTAAAAACAGAATAACATTAAGTAATTTCTACTGACCTAAGATAAGATGATGTGAGCATCAATACAAATAATGACTTCAATATACATAGACACAAATAAAAAGAGAAAAATATATAGAGTCACAGTTATTTACTATATTAATTGTTTTCTAATTTCTAGGACAAAAATAGTTGACACTCACAATTTAAAAGAGGGGAGGTTTATGTGACTCACAGTTCCCAGTGCATTTAGGTCATGGTCAAATGAAGGAAAAGGGCATAATCGAGGAATCTGTTCATCCCATGGCAGGGAGGAAGCAGAGAGGAGAGGGTTTGGGGAGGCGTCAGAGAAGGAGAAAGAGAGAGAGGTGGGGGAGAAGGAGAGAACAAGAATGTACTCATCTAGGTCCCATCTCTAGTGAAACACCTCTTCCAAGCCAGTTCCTACCTCCTTACAGTACATTCAGCTATTAACTCATCAGTGGACTAATTCACCAAGAATATAATATTCTCTGTGATTCAGTGACCTTTCAAAATTCCCACCTATGAATACATGAGGCTTTTGGAGGACATTTGAGATTCAAATAATAATATTCTATGCCTGGACTCTAAAAGACTCCTGGCCATCTCATTGTGAAAATGCATTTGGTCAATCTCTAAGTTTTAACAGTTGCAGTATTGCTGAAAATCTAGTCCAAGGCCTCTTTTGAGATTCAAGGCAAATTCTTAGCTGTGAGCTCCTATAAAAATAAAAAAAGAAAGTAGTTACAACATAGAATGACGCAAGGTAAACATTCTCATTCCCAAAGAAAGTGATATAGGGCACCAACTAATCAAAAAGTGATGTAGGGCAAGTAATCTGAATAAGCAAAAGTAATCTAAACAAGAGAAATATTATAACTCCCAACCTAATAGATATCTGAAAAGTGAGTTTGTATTCTTTAAATTCAAAGAATGAATTCTATGAACAATGGAGGCTAAGAGTAGGAAATATTTATTGAGAGAAAGACGGCTTCTATGTAAGAGAGACAAGAGAAACAGGAAAAAGGGTTTCTCAGCCACCCCACTTTTCAAAAGTGTTTTATAGGGCAAAGCCATGAGGTGAGGTGGGTACAAAGTGAGACAAAACTATAAGATCTAATGGAAAATTACAAGGTAGGTATGAGATGAGATAAAACCATGATCAAACAATAAGATTACAGTACAGTCACCCAGGTAATATTGATTAAATAAGAATCAAATGAGAAAACAAGTCACGTAGCAAATGTACATGGAATTTCTGGAAAGGAAATGGGCTAGGGAGATTGATATCTTATTAGAATATCAATCATTGCTATTTATCCCCGGGGGAAGTAAGTGGGCACAGTACTTTTTCTCTTTTTTTATAATGCTAACCAGTGAATGAGTCTAGATTGTCTTTTGTATTGACTCCTGCAGGACTGGCCCTGTCTAACTGCCTGTAAGATATTTAATTAACTTACCTGTCTACAATAAAGGGAGTAGGAAGATAGAAAGCAATCAGCCCAAAGCAAGAAGGAAACCAAACAGGGCAAACATTAATTCTTGTAGCTCCCTATCAAGCATTCAGGGCAGGTTGTGACCAGATGTGAACTTCAAAGGCCTTGGGCAGCCCTGCTCCTGCATCCTGACTTGTTGCAACCTGCGTGGCCTCTCTTGAGATGGCTTTGCTTGTTGTACACGATGTGTTTTAAATGCCCCACATTCCTGGCATCTCTAGCTTCCGGAGGCCTCCACTGATCTTTTGACTCCACTCTCACAGCTTCACACATCATCCTTTCAGAAGTACATTGCCTGGCCTCCCAGGCCTTCCTTTGAAATCTGGGTGGATGCCTACATAACCCTACAACTCTTGCATTCTGCTTGCCTGGAAAACCAGCATCACATAGATAATACCATGGCCTGCCAACAGTATAGCCTGGCCCCCTTGGATCATGACTCTAGCAGCCTCTAGGTGCCTGGATGAGTGAATTTGGGGAAACACTTCCCTAGGCAACCCTAAAAGGTACACTGGGGAGGGGTCTGTTCTCACAGGAGTTTATCCTCTTATAACCTTGAGCCTATCGTAAGAGTGGTCTGTCCATTTCCTGAATGTCTTCAAGGCATCTATTCTATTGTCCTAATGTAGAGTACTAGGCTTTTTATGCTAAAATTGTCAACAACCACACTATGGCTCCAATTTTGCAAGCTCTTCCTTTCTGTTGAAACTACAAACTTTTCACATCTTTTGGCACTAATATTTATTCCTGATTCTCCTATATAAGTTTAGCTAAATGTAACCAGCAATACCCATGACACAGCTTGAACATTACACTACCTTAAAATTTACTCCACTGAATTATTTCCCTTTAAATTCACCTCCCACAGTCTTACATCAAGAACAAAACATAAATTTTTTTTTGCCAGAAGAATAGCCTCTAGTTCAATTTCCAGTGCAGTCTTCATTTCCATCTGAAACCTTGTGAACCTGGCCATTATTGTCTGCTCAATATTCTGCTCTTCTGAGCTTGACCCAGAATTGCCCATCAAGTTTGACTTATAGCATTCTAGGTCTTCTCTAGCCAGCATTTCCAAATCTTTTTGAACTCCTTCAAAACAATTCAAAAGGCTTTTGAACCACATGGCCAGGTACAGTCACAGCGACGTCTCCTCCATTTCTCTGGTATTAATTTTCTGTACTAGTCTCTTCTCCATCTCTGGGACAAATACTTCTAGTGATAATATCAGGGTGTTACAATATAAACTTAGGAAATACAGTGATAGCTGTGACTAGATAGGGGAAAAACTATCTGACAGCTTTTACCCAACACCCACAACTTAGAAATTTATTTGGTTTAGTAGGGTCAGTCCATGGTCAGCTGGCCCCACGGCAGAAACAATATGGCAGGAGGGCATGGCAAGTGAGACGTGGTCACCCTGTGGTAGCCAGGAAGCAGAAGAAAGTAGATGCAGGAATAAGAATATATTCTTCCATGTCTTCCTTTCAGTAACACACCTTCTCTAACCAGCAACCCCCCGACAGCTCTGACAGCCATGCATGCAACAGTAGACAAATCCACTCATAAGTATAACACCCCCATGACCTATTGACTTTTAAAAAGCCCCACCTATGAATGCATAAGACTTTTGCGGGGGCAGTAATCCATATCACACACACACACACACACACACACACACACAAAACTGTTGACACAAGTGCTCATGTGTGTGCACACATACAAACTTTCCTAAAATTTTTTTGGTTTTAGGGACTTATGACTTTGAAAAAATAGTGGATTCACAGAAAGGATAAAGTATTTATCCTTTGTGTGTGTGTGTGTGTATGTGTGTGTGTGTGTGTGTGTGTGTGTGGTGTGTGTCCTTTAAAACCTGTACCCCAGAGAAACTAAATAATGTATTAGAGAAAATTATTTGTAAAATTATTTTAACACATGTAATACATGTGTTAAAATGTTAAATAATGCTACCATTGAAAGTACGAATCTGGGTGATAATCAGTGGGTGCTGAAAGCATTGCATGATGGGTTTGTGGGGTACAGAATACTATGGGAACCAGGCTAGTATCTTTGAACTACTAAATAATTTTAACATCCATAAATGTATGACATTAGACTTTATTTGCCTTCTGATATGGTACAGTACAAAGTGCAAACCCTTCCATAAAACATCCTCACAGAAAAAAAGGTACCTCTATAGTTTGTCAAACCTCATTTGCTGGTGCAGGTGCAAGTTATAAGAAACCAAGGGAAATAATTTGCTAAATCCACAATGTTGTATGCAGGAAAAATATTATCGTTTTCCAAATCATTGAAATGTGTTTAGAAGAGGAAGGGAAAGTAGTATTTTTATGGAATATGACGTTAAAAAGCAGCCTGCTTTTAAAGAGTTTTCTGATGAATAAGGCCTATGTTTACTGCAAACTGTTTTTTGTGGTTTTTAGAATGATTGCAGTATAGAAATCTTGTGTGGGCTTTGGCATTGTAGATTGAAGGATGTAAAGCCTTGGGGAATTCCACCTAAAGTCTCCAAAACATGTTTTAATTTGGTATTTTCTGCCTCTAACCCCTTTTATATAAAGCCCTTAGAGATCACGGACCAAACTCAGCCTATGCTCCCAGTTCTCTGAAAGCACGGATAGGAAGTAGATCCTTCACAGTCAGTTGCCCTAATGCCCCAGACTTCTCCCATTTTATTAAACATATATCAAATTATACATTGTATTTGTCAGTTAAAAAATAAATTTAAAAAGTAAGATAATTTTTGAACTAGGGAAAAAAGAAATATATAATACTATCATAAAATGTTCTGCAGTCAAAAGAAAATTCCTTCTGACCACAGCCCACATTACTCATTACTATGGTTTCACCAGACAGCCTGATTAAAAGGAATGTCTCATTCTGTGACACAAAAAGAGGAATAGGAGGCTTTTATTTTGGAAAAAAAATGGTCTGTATTACAACTCATATCGCCTCTATGCACACACATCGTCACAACATTCAAACGTGGAAGCAGCAGTGGGTCTTCCAAGGTCATGGTTCCCCTGCCTATACATCCCGTCTCCTCCAGCAAGTCTTACAAGCTTCTAGCTAACAGTGTAACCAGTAAGGAAATAGCCTATGGAAAGTTTATACCCGTATGGCACAGGGGTTGTAGAAATTCCAACAGTGATACAATTAGGGGTAAATCTGTAGAATGATCCCAGGGAATGGACCTAATTTGATGTCATTAGAAGGCTATTTATCGATACTTCTTTGGACCTCTTATGGCCTTTTGGCAAGAATTCATCTTCACTAGCTTCATGTTTCTAGAAAAATATAGGTCTTTTGAAAAAATAAGGAAACATAGAAAATGCAAAGCTGTAGCTTTAAAATATTTATAAACTGTTACATACCTAGAGCAAAACGGAGGCAAGCAAACATGAAAAGCAGAATTATCCTAAATTTTTTATTTTCCTTCTAATCATTTAGCCAATGTATGTATTTAAATCTATGCTAATTTTCATCATGTTATGTAGAAAAATAACAATATTCCATGATTTTCCTTCCTATGTCTGCTCCATGTGCAATCACCCATACTGTTGGCAGAATATTATTTCTTAAAAATAAAAACAGCTAACCAAGTTACTCACTTACTTCAAATTCTGTAGTGCTTTCTATGAAGTGTTCATGTTAGTCTCCAAGCGTCTACTGTGTCACCAAGGCTCCTTATGACTGGACCATGACCTTTTTCTTCAAATTCATTTTCCATCAGCTGTAACCCACAATTCAGTGACACTACATTATCTGCAATGCCCAAAGCCTGCTCTGCTGTTTTGCTCTCTACCCTGTGACCCTCAAGTGTTGTGCGTAAGAACCATGTGGGGAGTAAGGTGCATGGTGAGTGCCTGAGTTCTGTGCCTGGGGTTTTTGATTCAGTGGACTCAAGACAGCACTCAAAGACATGCATTATAATCAATAAAGATCACTTGCATCTAATTTTAAGAAACACTGCTTTGCACTCCATAGTAAACTCTGTTTTTCTTTGAAAAAATATTCTTCTTCCTTGCAAATATTTGACAAGGTAAATCTTCCTGTTGACAAAGCATTCTTGATCTCTTCAAACTGCTTTAGTTGTTTATAGTTAGGGCAGACTAAATTCAAACTAACTTCCTAGTTGTACTAATACAATATTTAACTACTTTTCTGTTAAGTTGTCTAACTTGTTCATGTAAACTTAATAGGCTATTTTAAAATTATAAATATACTGCCATACCTACTTTGTACATATAGAAAATAAAATAAAATATAAGGCCACAATGGAAAACAACCCAGAATTTCATCACTAAGTGATGAGTTAGTACATTTCTGTTTTCTTGAGGTAAAAATGGATGAGTTAAGAGATATAAGCCTCTTAATGCTTTCGTTATATACTGACAACCTTACAACAAAGTTACACCAATTTATTCTTGCCTAAGAATGTATAAAAATATTCAACACAATAGGGTTAAGTTAAAAATACATCACTTCTTTATTATGATAAAATGGTATTTTATCATTATTTTAATTGTTTCCAAAGTTATTATTAAGCTTAAACTTCTTTTAGTATAAATTTAAGGTGTATAGCATATTGTTTTAATACTCATATCCATGATAAAATGATTACTACAGGTATAAGATTTAACATATCACATTTCATAGTCATTTTTTATAAGAGCACCTAAAATCAACTCTCTTAGCAAAATGTTTATGTACAGTGTTATCAGCTACAGTCCTCCTGCTCTATATTAGAACTATAGACTTATTTATATTACGTAACTGCCAGTCTGCACCCTCTGACTTATGTCTCCCATTTTTTCTCTCTCCTTCTCCCAGGTAATCACTGTTCTAACTGTTTCTATGTACTTGGCTTCCCCTGCCCCAGATTCCACTTATAAATGAAATTATGTAATACGTCTCTTTCTGTGTCTGCTTTTTCATTGGACGTGATGTCCCCCAGGGCAGTCCATGTTGCTACACATGGCAGGAACTCATTTTTAAGGATGAAATATATATTAATAGATGTTAATACTATATAATATTATATATATATATATATAATACACTTTATATATCACAGTTTTATTTAATTTATTGGTTGTTGGACATTTAGGCTGATTCTACATTTCATAGCTATCATGAACAATAGAGGGGCTGCTAGATCTCATGGTAGTTATATTTTCAATTCCTTGAAGACTTTTCATATACATATTCAATATAATGTCTACACTAACTTGTTTCCTTTCTCTTTATGCCCTCCTCAGCACTGTTTCTCTTTTGACTTTTAGACAATAGCCATTCTTATGGAAGTATGGTTCCACTTCACTATGGCTTTGGTTAGCATTTCCCTTGTGATACGCGTTTTCAATTTAAAATAAAACCACTTTGTTAAGGTATAATTAATTGACATACAATAAAGTGCACTTTTATAACGCATATACTTGGATAAGTTTTGACAAAGGCAAACACCCGAGCATCCAGACAAAAGCCAAGAGAGCAGAGACTCACCATGCTCAGAGCCTCCTCACCCCCACTTGTGATCCATCCCCAGTCCTGGCAAAGCTGGTCTGCTTTCTGTCATCACATATTAGTTTGTAGTTACTGGAATTTTATTTATTATTTTTTAAAATATTTATTTATTTACTTATTTTGGTACTGGGGATTGAACTCGGGTCCTTGCGCTTGCAAGACAGGCCACCGAACTGCTGAGGTAAATCCCCGGCCCTGGAATTTTAGAGAAATGGAATCACACAGCCTATAGTTTTACTTTTTAAAACATACTCAGATATAATTTACATACAATGAATCCAGTGTATATATTTATCAGGGTTCTGCAGAGAAATAGAAAGTGTGTGCGTGTGTGTGTGTGTGTGTGTGTGTGTGTGTGTGTGTGTGTGTGG
>NW_022900916.1:61159026-61186543 GCF_012274545.1 Fukomys damarensis
GTGTGTGTGTGTGTGTGTGTGTAGGGGAGAGAGAGAGAGAGACAGAGACAGAGACAGACAGAGACAGAGAAAGAGGGAAATTGGTTTAAGGAATTGGGTCACACAGTTGTAGGACTGGAAAGTCTGAAACGTATAGGGTGGACCAACAGGCTGGAGATACTACACAGGCATTGATAACAATCTCAAAGCAGAATTTCTTCTTTTCCTGGAAAACTCATTTTTTTTTCTGGAAATGTATTTATTTTTAATTCAAAACAGACCATCCTCATAGCAACAATAACAGCCAAAGAAATGGAAATCCTGCAAAGTCAGCTCTCATACCATATTGGTGTGAATCAGAAAATGACAGGAGAAACATTTAGAATACGAGAGCTTTTTGTCTCTCTCTCTTTTCTCCTGTTAACTTTTTCATATGTGGGAAACCATATGATGTTCCATGTGTCTGATTTACTTCACTTAACTTAGCACCTTTTTATATACCTGTTGGCTATTTTTATGTCTTCTTTGGAAAAATGTCTATCCAGGTTATTTGCTTATTTAATTTTTGCTATTGAGTTATGTGAGTTCCTTATATATTTTGGATATTAATCCCTATCAAATATATAATTTACAAATACTTTCTACCAAACTATCAGATGATTTTTCATTTGTTGATGGCTTCTTTTGCTGTACAGAGCTTCTTAGCATGATGTAGTCCCACTTGTTTATTTTGCTTTTCTTGCTTAAGTTTTGCTGTTCAGCCAAGAAATCATTGTTGAGGCCTATATGAAGATCTTTCTCGATGTCTTCTTCCAGGAATATTTTTACTTCAGACCCCATGTCTATGTCTTTAATTTATTCTAAGGCCCAATTTCATTCTTTTGCATATAATAACCATTTTCCCAATTTCATTTGTTGAAGAAATGGCACTTTCTCTATTATATCTTTTTGGTAGTCTTCATCAGAAATTAGTTGACGAAATGTAACGAGTCTATTTCTGAGCTCCTCTTTTGATTACTAGTACTATATAATGTAATTTAAAATCCAGATTGTGATATCTACAATTTTTTTCTCTCTCGAGATTGGTTTGTCTATATGAGGCCTTTTGAAATTCCATATGAATTTTAGAATTGTTCAATTTCTATAAAATTTAGTAGAGATTGCATCAGATTTGCATATCATTTCAAGTATAGTGGACATTTTAGCAATATGAATTGTCTAGTTAAAAGTCATAGGATATCTTTCCATGTCCATTTCAGTCTCTTTCATCAGTACTTTATAATACCAATGCACAAAGCTTTAAATTTCATACTTAAAGTTATCGTGAAGCATCTAAATTTTATCATAAATGGAATTTTTTGTATTGATCAATTTTATTTCTCCTTTTTTTCTTAACTTCTATAGATTTTTCTTTTTGGCTATTGAGGAACTAACATAAAACGTGCTGCAGTTCCAACAATGTATTTTAAGTTCACAGCAGCTTGACTGTCCTTGCGTAGAAGAGCTCTGCCTTTTGTCACCCCTTTCGTCACATTATATACTATTGGTGTCATCAATTTATAATGATCCATTAATGCTATTCAGCTGTAGTTGACTTTTATTACATTTGCCTTTTGATTTTTCTAGTAGAATGACAATAGGCTTACTAACTACTGTTATATTAATAAAATATTGTTTATATATTTACTTTCCAAATATATGCAAATCAACAAATTATATCACAATGCATTATATTACAGAATGGCTGTATTTGTCCCATTTGACCCCGCTATTCTTCTGCTGGGTATCTTCTCAAAAGAATTAAGACTCATACCACAGCAATATATGCACACCCATGTTTATAGCGGCACATTTTTTAATAGCTAAAACTTGGAAACAGCCCAATTGCCCATCAAATGGAGACTGGATAAAAGTGATGTGGTTTTTTTATAAAATGGAATACTACTCAGCCATAAAGAATGAGAACCTAGAGAGATTTATAGCTAAGTAGATGATCATTGAGGCCATACTTAAGTGAAATTAATAAATTACACGTATAAATACTGAATAGTTTCTCTGGTGTGAAAAAGTGTAAATAAGGATTCAAATGTATAATTGATATTATGTAATAGGAAGAGAAGCCTAAAATTAGAGATGTGGGATCAGTAGGGGAAAGGGAAAAAGGGAAAATAAAAAAAATGTCAAAAGGAAAAATATGGAAACATTGTCTTTGTAAATAGGGAACAGTGGAGGGGCTGAGGGGAGGGCAAGGGAATGGGCGAAGATAAGAACCTGATAAGTCCTGTCTGAGTACAGGATCCCAATGATGAATGTAACTGTACTGTATACCTAAAATATACCAATAAATTGAATAAAGTTAAAAACAAAGAATTTTCTCTTAATTCCTTTTTTGTGTCATTTCCAGGGTTTATATTTATACCTATAGGAAAGGAGCAGGGAGGAATGGGTCTATGCCATCTTTTTTTGACTGCTAGTTTCCTTCATTTACTTTTAATTCACCAGTCTTCCCTTGGCATTGTACCTTAATCTACCTGAAATTAGTAAATTTAGTCGTATTCCATTACAAGCTTATTGTTTCTCTTTTTCTCTGTAGATTTTAAATACCATAAGGTAGAGTTCACTTTTGGTAATAAGTAACTATTCTTTGAATGAAAAAATAAATGAATTTCCAGGAAGAAATCTCATCATTTTGTGGCAATGACCTCATTGTATAAATGGCGAAATGTTCTATCCTTGGGAGTAAAATGCTAAAGTTAACTTGTGTCAGAGTTGCTTCTTGCTTACTCACCATAATTACTGATTGTAACCAAGAAATGTCTAGGATGGCTTCCCCTACCTGCCGTGTTTACATTGTTCCCAGAAACAGATCAACCCCAGACCACATAGGATTGTGCAGAGAGCGCTTGGTCACCGTGGAACTCATAAGTCAATGATCTGTTCTGTATTTTTCTTCCAGAGAGAAGTCAGGAAGAGGCAATGCTAAATTCATAACCTTCAATCACACAGAGTGAGAAGAAAGTTCAGGTTAAATTCCATGGGGCTTCACATCTCCTACTTTCAAAATGAAAGTGTGAAAGGAAGAAGGAGTTAAGAAGTACAAGTTCATGTAGAATAAGAGTTATTTTATTGCCTTATCTTATTGAAATTGTTTCTAGAGTTTGAATAGTGGTTGATTGAAAATAGATAGTTGGACTGTCCATATAACCCACAAAGCTACCTTAATTAAGGGAAAAATCAATGGTGCTGCTTCAGAATAATTTCAAATTTCTTCTGTTAAAACATTAAAAGACAATCTAAGTTTTCCTCTTAGAAAAATACATTTCTTATGTAAGATATGTGCATAGCTAATGGTGCAATGGCAATAAGCACCTCAGATCAGTCTGCTTAGCACACAAGGCCACGGGTTCAAATGATGTGGAGCAGTAGTTTTTCTCAGTTGGAAAGGATCAGCCTGTATTTTCACATAAGAGGACAGGAAAAGCTTTTCATGTTTGACCCACTACTTGAGTGAGACAGCACCACACACAGCATAAACAGCATCAAATTCTTTTTAAGCAAGGGAGTTTGGAAAGCATTTCACCTTGGCCCCCACCTGTCCGTGCCTGAGGCAAATGACCAGTGTGGACCTCACTTGTGGTTGGCATGGCAGCCATGTGACAGGAGGCGGTAGGAGCAGTTCCCTAGTGGCAACAGGGAGTTTTAGGTGGTTATGCAGATTAAACACTTTAGCCTGGAGCAGGCCAATGTCAAATAGAACATCACTCTGGGAACAGAAGTGAGTGGGAGCAAAGTACATCCATCAGAAGGGAATTTTTGTAAACCTCAAGTGAGACTATCAGGACTTGCTTCATTCAATTCAGATTTACCATCAGCATGAGCTCTGGGCCAGAGCTTTATCTGGACGGAGCACAATCCACAGGCACTGAGCTGTGCACCATGCTGGGACATTACTGCTGGCTGGCAGAGAAGGAAAAAAAACAAGCGCAGAAGGGATGAGCCCATGAAGAATCACTGGCCAGAGGGATCGTTGCAGGATCCCTTGCTCAGTGCAGGCTGCCCTCAGCTTGGAAGGTCTGTCATGCTGCTGCAGCTGCGAAAGGTGGAGACTGAAGATCTGAGAGAACTTCTCACTTGCAGTGTTCACTTGGAAAATGCTCTAGAGGTGGGTGGTGGGAAACTAGATTCTCAAGATAGGTCTGCCATATAATCGATGACTGAAGTAACTTCATCCTGCTAGAGAGGTTTCAATTGCATTCCATATTTAAGATAAATAAGCTTACAAAAATGCTTGCCAATATTTTTCTACTTATCTGTTGTGTTTTCAAACTTCACATTTATAAATTTTTTTATGTTTAATCAAATGACACCATTTTCACTCCTGCCTAAATGGAGAAGTAGCACTATTTGAATCCATACATGGCACAGTTATAATATTTTACCCTAAACTATAAGTACCTGTCATGACAGCTTGCTTTTTTCTTCACTTATCCTGCAGCAGTACATTTAAGTCATTCAACCATGTAATTCATGCCTCTCTCACGATAAAGACAAATACATTAATCATCCAAAAATCTTCCTTCATTTTCCACAAAATTATACTCAATCATGGAGACATTGATTTTCTGGTGTCTTTCTCTTTAGTTTATTTTGCCTATTTGAAAACTATATAAAATAGAACTCTACAAAATACACTCTCATTTTTCTCATGTGTAACAAATTTTATATAGAGTATAAATATTATTTAATAAAAGCATTTGCTAGTGTTGATACTGTTTCCTAGTCTTCTATTTATTTCATTTTAGATATTGTCATTAGATAGTGTATATACACACACTCTTTTTCAACATTAAGTAGTATTCCATCCTACGAATAGTCTATATTTTATCTACGTACTACCTTGTTCATGGATAGTTATATTATTTTCAGCGTTAGTCTCTTGAATAATGCTTCTAGGAATAATTTGTGCAAGTTTTTTTTTTTTCTTACTGGTGTGGTATTATTTCTTTTGAGAATATTGTAGAAAGTGGAATTTAGGGGTCATTAGTAAATGTTTGACACTTAGAAAATTGTGCAACACCCCACCATAGTGGTTTTATCACTTATACCACACCAATAAAATGTCCAAGTTCTGCTGAATTTGTTCACATTTCCAAATTTTGGATTGTCACTCTCATTAATCATTTTGGTAGTCTGTCTCACTGTGCCTTTAATGAGTATTTCCTCATGATCAATCTTATTGAGCAACTTTCCATGTGCTTTTGGCTCATTTCATTGTTAATCATTTATTCAAGTCTTTTGTACATTTTTAAATTAAATTGTCTTTTATTATTGAGTTATAAGAGCTTTTCATATATTCTCAATATAAATCCATTCCTAGATATGATTTCTGTAAGGATTTTCTCCCAGTTCCTGGCTGGACTATTCATTTTCTTATTCTCTGCTGCTGTTACTGCAGCAAAAAATATTTTTTTTCCTTTGGTACTGGGGGTCGTACCCAAGTCCTTCTGTTTGCAAGGTAGGTGCTGGAACCACTGAGCTAAATATCCGGCATAATGTCTTGTGTGGCTGGGTCTGTAGCTCAGTAGGGCTGCACCTGTCTGGCAAATGAGGGGTCCTGAGTTCAATTCTTGGTACAATAATAATAATAATAGTAATAATAATGTCTTGTGATAAGTAAAAATTTTCATATTAAGGCCAAATTTATCAGTTTTCTTTCATTTTTTTTTTTACTTCCTATTTCCAGACTGTCTTTGTATGTACCTAGATGGGAAAGATGATTTTCTATATTGTATTTTTTACTAAAGATTGCAAACATACATAATAACAAGAAATGAAGATACTAAATAAAAATTTCAAATATACATATATATGACAGCAAAAAAAGGATACGAAATAAACAAGAATTTATGTAACACAGACTAATCAAAATACATTAGTTTGATATGATCTTCAAACATTATGTTCTTTCTCATTTTCTTATAATATTTTTGAAATAATGTAATTATAAATAAGACAAAGTTACATATTATAGTTGAGAAACTGTCCTCAAAATTTTATGATTTATAAACTCCTTGGTTTTATTAATTGATAAATATCATATACTTGTTGATTGTACCACTTACATTTTCTAACAAAACTTCCCACAGAAAAAAATATACTTATATTTGTAATCCAAAAGCAACTAAAAAAAATTCACATTTTTAAGATCAGATTTTTCTGTTTCTATTGTATTATATCCCATACTTATTTTTGTTATATTTTTATAAGCATAATGATAGAATTTAACACCAGTAGGTATGTAATATTCTTCCCAAACAAATGACTATGAATTAAGTCAAGCATGTAATTTAAAGAAATCATAAGGTTTCCAGAGAAACTATCAATATGCCAAATGTGCACAATCCTACCACATTCATGCCCATGTTTCTCATTAAATAGTGCACACATATTTGTAGAAACATACCCCCACACATATACACAATGCATATTTTCTACAATATAATGTATACTTAGGTATAATAAAACAGTGCAATGATGTGTGGAATGTTGGTGATCTGTATAATTTGAGAAAAAACATATCATCTTTGAGGGAGTTGGAGAATTTGTAATATGTACCAGATACTAAATGATATTAATGATTAAGTAGAGTTTTAATAAAATTTACTTAAAAATTAATATTCATCATCAGTAGAAAATAGCTACAAAGACATATTGATAACAACATTTATCTTAACAATTTTCAACCAAACAAGCTGTAGTGACAGAAAAGGAAGTTTTTAGAAAGCAGAGAAGAAAGAGGAAAATGACAGATGGACCTTAATACTTTTCATACTACTCATATATACAGATTTTATAATTCTCAAATAAAAAAGCAAAGAAAATGAGAACCAAAATAACTCATCAATTTGGTAGACCAACATATAGAGACAAGGATTAATGTATTGATAAATTTTAAAAATATGAAATGTAAAGCCTGAGATTTAGCTCAATAGTGCTGCACCTGCCTAGCCAGAACAATGTGCCGAATTTAATCCCCAGCATCAAAGGAAGAAAAAGAAAAAGGAAAAAAAAAGAAGAAAAGAGGAAAAAATATAAATACTTTCTGGCATACTCAATAAATTAAAACTAAATTATTTGTTATCTCTTCCTCTTGAATTGTTCCCTTCACAAGGATGTAGTGAACTTCTTTGTCTCTTTCAATCAGTTTAAGTTTGAAATTTAATTTGTCTGTGAATAAGATTGCTATCCATGCTTTTGGGTGGGGGGCTCCTGTTACATGAAGAAGTTTTCTGTCCTTTCACTTTCAGTCTGTGGGCTTCTTTTTACACTAGACATGTCTTGTATACAACATATTATTGGATCTTGCTTCTTAATCCATTCTGCTGGTCTATTTCTTGTGATTGGTGAATTGAGGCCATTAATATTAATGGTTATAACCGATATGTACTATTTATTTTCATGTTTTTTTTTCACCTTCTCCTTTTAGTTTCTTGGCTTGCCTGTTTGATTTGCTATGTTGAGTCTCATTGTGTTGTTACCTTCATTGTCTTTTTCTAGGATATTGTTTAGAATTCATTATAGTTCTGGTTTGGTATTCATAAAATTTCTGAGGTGTTCTTTATCATGGAAATATCTTATTTCCCCATCCATTTTAAAAGAAAGTTTTGCAGGATACATCAGTCTAGGTTGGAGGTTTTCTTTTAGTACTTGAAATAGCTCATTCTAGGCTCTCCTTAACCTAAGGATTTGTATTGAAAAGTCAGCTGTGATTCTGATAGGCTTTCCTTTGCATATAATTTGTTTCTTGTCTCTTTGCTTATAGTATTTTTTTCTTCTGTTGGGTTTCTGGGATCTTGATTATTATATGTCTAGGTGTAGATTTTTTTTGATCACAGCTAGTTGGAGTCCTATATGCCTCACTTATCTGTATGTCAAGTTCTTCCCAATTCCTATCAATCTTATGTTATTCTTCTTAGTATCGTCTAAGAGTCGTATCAATTTCTCATGATCCCTTACTGTTTTTAAGAGACCTCTCTTTTCACAATCGCTGACTGCAATTTTATCTTCTATATCTGAGATTCTATCTTCAGACTCTTTTATTCTTTTGTGAACACTCTCAATGGAGTTTTTAATCTCCAGGATATCATCTGTTTGAATCTGTCCTATGGATTCCATTTCTTTCTTGTATTGGGCATTTATTGTTTCCAATTCTTTCTTATGCTGGGCATTCATGGCTTCTATCATGGTCCTGAGCTCATCTATTTTCCTCTCAGTTTCTGTTCTAGAGTCATGAATTATAAGTTTCATTTTGCTCATCATCTCTATGATTATCTCAGAAATTACTTCTGTTTTATATTTCTCTAGAACCTGACTGATCAGTTTTGTTACTTCCTGTGCCTTGAGTTCAATTGTTTTATATTTCTCTAGAACCTGACTGATCAGTTTTGTTACTTCCTGTGCCTTGAGTTCAGAGTGTCCTGATGATTCACTATCAGACTTTTCATCCTCATCTGCCCCACTGTTTGCCATTGGTGAACTGGAAGTCTGTCCCTGTATCTTGCTTAAACGTTTTCTCATTTTTACTATTGTTGTTGGGTTGTCCTTAGTTTAACCTTTAGATTATTAATTAAATCTTCCTGTTATAGTTGGGCTGCAGCCCATGGGTCGCTAATGACTCATAGAAATTCTCATTTCCATAATACTGAAGAAAACAGCTCATTGAATCAACCACAATCCTTTACCCTAATTAATACAATCAGCACCACAATATAATGAAGCACATGCAAATTGACCACTTATGGTAGTCATCAATCTATCACCTTCAAAGCATGTGAATTTAATTAAATTCAAGAAGCAATCCAAAATATGCTTACAGTAAATAAATTTTTCAATAAGGATATTTACCATTTACAATGGGGGCTTAAAACAAAGTTAAGACAAGAGGAGTAGATAAGTATAAGAATTAGAGAAGGTTTCATATGAAGCCAAAAGACATAGAATGACCAGACAGTTGTCAGGAAATTGTTAAATTCAAAAAGAATAAACAAAATAGAAATATAATAACCCTTGAGTAAGGTAGGATAATATAAGAAAAGAACATAAAGAAAAGAGAAAAAAATAATAAAAGAAGAAATCTGAATTAGGACAGGAGCAGAAACAAAAAGGGAGATGAGGGATATTATAGTGGAGTAAGAGACTGAGTTAGAGAAAAAAAAAAAAGAAAAAAAAGAATTTGCAGAGTAGGATGAAAAAAAGAAAGAAACAAAAATGAGCTTGAAGGGCCTCTTTCAGACTATATCACTGCTGTCATAATATACAATATGTGCTGCCATTTGCAGAGCCAAGTTCCCTGATCTCAGCTAGCTGGTGGCAGAACCCCACAAAGCAGACTGAGCTCGGGCTGCACGGCCCAGACTGAGTTCCCCGACCTCCTAAAAGGTTGAACTCCACTCAGTTCTACTATAAATTTCCCCCACCACTTCTTTAAAGATGTTCAAAGTTGAAAGTGCCAGAAAATACTCTTTATGACCACCTCTGCCTCTACAGAGTAGGACCAAAGAATGGCACAATCAGGAGGTCTAAAAGCGCGGAGGAAGAAGGTTGGGGGGAGGTTGGGGGGTGCCCATGTGGCTACCTTTCAGCGCTGAAGATGGCACAGTGGTGCCAGCAGGGGAGGGCCCGGCTGAGAAGACCAGCTGGTGTTGAAGATGGCCTATATTGTATTTGTTAAGGGTTTTTCTGTATATTTCTTCTTGAGTGAGTTTGGTGTCAGTTTTCAAAGTTTTTTCCATTTCGCATAAATGGTCAAGTTTATTGGTGTGAAGGTGTTCATAATATCTTCTTACTATGGTTAAAGTGTCTATAGGATATCCACTTTCCTTCCCAATATCAGGTATTTGTGTCTGTTCTCTACTTCTTAAGATCAATCTTATTATGGACTTAGTAAATCTATAAATACAGTGGACCCTTGACTTACAAATTCGATCAGTTCCTGAGGGCTGTCTGTAACTAAGTCAATACAGCTGAGATCTGGATGTTTACCTGGGTACATACATACTGTAGATAACAAGAGGCATATGAATTTTCCATTAACCTAATTATCCCAAGTTGTTCATATGTCAGGCCAGTTGTAACTTGAGGGTCCACTTTATTCTCAAAGAGTTCATCTCTGGCTTTGTTAATTTTATCCATTGTGTCTCTGTTTTCTACTTAACTCATATCTGTCCTTTTTAATTTCTTTCTTTACTTACTTTGGGTTTATCTTGCCTTGCCTATTTTTTTCTATCTTCTTATTGTGTAATTTTAAATAGTTACTCTTTACCCTCTGATTTTTTTAAAGTCTTAGATCTCTTCATATTTTCTGTGTTAGTTGTATCTCATGAAATTTTGTGTCTCTGTGTGGTTGTGTGGGGGGCAGTTTGGCAGTTTCTTTACTTTTAAAACTTAGTGCATAGCTGTCATATGCAAGATCTTATTCATTGTAGGAAATTTTTAGCTGTTCACAATACATTTTAATCTTCTTTTTAAATATGTTGCTTTTATTTTCATTCATCTTTAAATATTTTAAAATTTCTTTCAATACTATTTCTTTGCTTTTTGAGTTACTTAAAATGTCATTTCAAAATTTCTAAATATTGAGAATTTATAAATCTCACTGATACAAATTTCAATTTTATTTTAATTTTCCTGATACCATATTCTGTGATAATTACAATTTATATTTATTAAGATTTTTTTATGACACAATGTATAGTCAATATTCTAAATGCACATGAAAACAATCTTTACTTCCCAGTTTTTAGACAATAAAATTATTGTCTCCTGAGCCCTACATCTAGGTTATGATAAGGTTTATTGCTATTGGTAGAATTTATTTTTGTATATTATAAATTACTATTTTTTATTATCTGGTAATAATTGCAACTTTATTGAAATGTAATTTATATCAAGAAAGTGCACATATTTACAGTGTATTTTATGTGCATAAAACTCAGCACAATCAAGACTATCACTACATTTTCTCTCCTTGTGGTTCTTTGCAATCCATGCAAATCTATCCATTCATCCACTACTCTGCTTTCCTAAGGAAATTCAAACTTTGTCATGGATTTGCATTATCTAGAAATTTTATATACATGGAATCATAAAATATATTTTTGTTTGTCTTTTCCTTTGGTATAATTATTTTGACATTATCCCATGTTTCTGTGTGATAAGCAGTTTATCCCTTTTTGTGCACTATATAAGTACACCACACTTTTTGTTTATTCACTCATTTATTGATAGGCATTTGGGACATTTCCAGTTTTGGGGTTTTTTTGGGGGTGTTGGGGGTAGGGGTGCTGGGGATCGAACTCAGGCCCTTGCACTTGTGAGGCAGGCGGCGGCACCACTGAGCCAAACCCCTGGGCCCCTCCAGTTTTTGAATTATCACAAATAAAGCTTTGGTGTGCCCTCCCATATAAATTTTCAAACACACACCTGTGCTTTTGTACACATAGGCAAGAAGTGTCTGGATCATGTGGTGGTTATGCATTTAACTTTTCAGGAAACTGCAAAACTTTTTTGCAAAGGTTGCTCCCGTTTAAAGTCTATCTAGCAGTTCGTGAGTGTTCTAGCTGTAAATACCTTCATCACCTCGCGGCATGGTCCGTCTGCCTAGTGTTAGCCATTTTTACCATATGGTAAGACCTTAGCTGCTGTTACTTCCTCTGAAAGGGGTTGTCATTCTTCTAGCAGGGAGATACTCTGGCTTTTATCAGTGTACCCCTGTGGAGGGCAGTAGTTCACGTCTCCACTCACTGCCTTTAGAACTCCAGCTGTTGTTCACAGCACTCGTTGCCATTTTTCCTCTGTGCACAGGATTCTGTTGTCTGAGTTTATAGTCATATTTTTATGCTGCCCTCCTTGTGGTTCCCTCATTTTTTTCTTTTTCTTTTATTTTCTGTCAGATATTTTATGACAGGTCATGACTGCTACAAACCCTATTACCTTACTCCTGCTTGGTTTAATGACCTTGAAAGAAGTCAAAATTCATTGTTTTATTGTTTTTGTTTTAAACATTGCGTCCAGGATTATCACTGATATGGGAATGATGGTTTCTGACACACAACGCATTCCATAGCCCTCCTCCATTATTTTACATGCCCATGCTAAGGCTGCTAAGATCAAATATCTCATGTGAAACTGGTTATCACGCGAAACTGGCTTCAAGTAATGCCTGCGACCACTGGAAACCAAATCAGGAAGAATAAGTTATATTTGAGCTTTACCTCTTCTAAATGAAAACCAACCCAGTCCTTGGCTGGTACTTAGCTATGCAAAGAACCGATGCAGCATTTCACAGGAGGGTATCATTAAAGGCAGGGTTTTAAATTATGTCGTCTTCCCACAAAAACCAGAGCAGGAGCAGGAATGAGGGCAAAAGACTGACTGAGACGGAAATAAAGAAGAAACAATTAAAATGGGGCAGGGTGATCAGATACCGCTGTCTAAATAGAGCAATCTTTAACTATTATGTGTAAAGATTGTTCTTATACTCTATAATGCTTTAATGAAATTATATTATTTATATTTTCACCCCTACACGCAATTCCCACAGTGTCCCTGGGAGTCATAGGATTTAATTTTATGAGCTGGGGCTCCCCTCCCCCTCTTTTCCTACCCCTCTTACAGCTAGCATCAAAACCATACTCTTTCTATAATTACTGCTGCATAATGCTAATTTTCTAATAGTAGGGCTAACTGATATGAACAGTGTATGTTCACTTATATCTCCTCGTTGGCCGTGAGCTTCCTTATGGTAGGAACCTTATCCTTATCTTTAGTTTTTCTCCCAGGACAGGAAATTTTACTAGTGATTCCGCCTTCTTCCCTTTCCTTAAATACCTCTTGGTCTGGGACCATTGATCTAATGGTTGATTTTTTCTTTCTTTCTTTTTTTGGCACCAGGGATTGAACTCGGGTCCTTGCGCTTGCGGAACCACTGAACCAAATCCCCGGCCCATTAATGGGTGAATTTTAAATTTATCTTATCTGTCACTTCCTCAGCATAGATATATTGCCTACTTCCGTCTGGAATTTTTCTTTTTTCTTGGAATTGAAAATACAGCTCTAATCTTGTCTTCCCGTCTCTGTGACTTCTCTTTCTCCACCTCTAGGCTGGATCCTCTTCCCAGAAATGGTGGTACTTTTTTCAACTTTCTGTCATCACTAGTCTTTTCTTATTTTTTCACTCTCATTGAATAAATCAATTTATTTCTATGTTTCGTTTCGTGCATTTTCTCATCATAGACCTTCCTGCAATAATTTCTGTCACATTAATTTTGTCATTCAAAACCCAGTTGGCTGTCAGTTCCTTTTGATGGTGTTTCAAAACCCGACTCAGCTGAATTCTTTCTTGATCTTTCTATATAGAGCAAATCAACCTCCATTCTGTAGGATCACTGATTTTTATAAACAATTTCATTATTGCTCTTATTAGATTGCTAACATATCACTTTTTCTACTGACTTTGGAAGCTACTGGAGGGCAGTTTTTCATCTTATTTATCTCTGTATTTCCAGTACCTGGTACAGTGGATGGTATAGGTAGATATACAGTAAATGTGTCCTACATGAATATTTGAATAGATAAGCAAGCAGAGAGTAAATGCTATTTAAATAAATAAACTCAAACTGTTTTAACCATCACAATCAGATTACATAGCTACAGAAACAGTAAGATTACACAAAGTTATAGTCTCAGATGCATTTAAGAAAATAATAATTTAGCCTTGAAACCATTTTATTATATCTGCTTCCACAGTATATAAATTCGTGTAAAATTAGCAAGCGTTTCTTCCTTCTAGCAATTTTTAAGTACCTGTTTTAATAGCTTTTAAAATGATTCCATATACACCCTCATGTCTTTATAAATGTTTTATTTGTACATCATTTAAATGTTTTATATATTTGAAATTGGCTAAAAAATTAATCTGACTAAGAAGCAAGAAAGAAAACTAAAGGAGAGACTACTCCTTTTCAGAAATAAAATGTGGTGTTCTTTTTACTTGTTAATATAGTTAAGCTTTCAACACTGAGACGTGAATGCGGGGAGGAGAGGCAGGGATGGGGACTCAGGGTGACCCGAGTGAGCCTGCTTCCGGACGGTCCCCAAAAGAAGGGAGTGCATTTATTCTTCATGGTTAAAGGCCCTGGAGAAAAAGTGCTTACTGTTACATTTGAGATAATTTCTTAATAGTTCATAGGAAGTCTCTGGTGAAATCAAGAATTACAAAATTTAATGAAATTCAGAGGGGCCTTCATTATTGTGGTAGTCATGTCTTAGAAATATACCCGACACCTTAATTTAAACTACTTTAAAATAACACAGCTGAAAGAAGGGATTAATCTTTGGAATACATTATCTCATGTAGTTCAATGATCACCCATATTGCTGTTATTTAATTTTTCAGAAACTGCTAATCTAAAATAATGGGCATTTTTCTCTCTCCACATCTTGGATTTGAACATTTGTGATAAAGAATCTTCTCTCAAATTCTTTCTATATTTACATAAAAATTTGTGTTGATTTTCACATGGATAAGGAAGAGAAAATAAAATGGTTTGTTATACTATTATCTCTAGAATAAATGACGTGTGCTAGTAAACTCTCTTTCCCATTGAGAGCGAGAAAGATTAGATCGCAACATGCAAGCAAACAATTGGATATTATTGCACTTATTTTCTTTCATCGAGTTTATTGATACATTTTAGGTACACAGTACAGTTACATTCATCGCTGGGATCTTGTACCTTCACACGACAGGTCTTGGTTCTCATTTTTTCCCCTTACCCCTTCCCTCCCTTCACCCCCTCCTCCCTTCCCTATTTACAAAGACTTTATTTCCATTTTTTCATTTTTTCATGTTTTTTTTCTTTTCCTTTATTTCCTTTCCCCTACCCTTCCCACTTCCCCTACACCTTTAGCCCTTTTCTTCCTATTTCACACTGTCAATTATACCATTAGGGTCTAATTACAATTATAGTTTTTCACACCAGAGAAACTTGTTGCTTATTTTGAAGCATATTCTTATGTGTAATTAGTTCTTCTTCCTTTAAAACAAGTCCAGTTGTTCACTTTATAGCTTCATATGTAAGATGAGAATATAATTTTCTGAAGTTGATTTATGCAGCATATCAAGGCAAATAAAAATATTATTTATTTTATTGGACAAGAAGGACTCCTTAGGCTGAAGGAAATTCTCTATTTCCTTCTCTGAATTTGCACTGAAAAAAAAGCTACAAAGGATCGAAATAAAACTTAAATTTCTATTTTCTGTAATATTGGATAAGTAAAGAATGGAAGTCACAGAAAAGAAGGAACAAAATTTTAATAACTGTGGTGGTTACCTAAGTAAGATGTAAGGAAACTTCCAAAAACATCCCAAATAAGTGAATTGTTTTTCTTTGAATGTTTTTACAGCACAGAAAACAAATCATCATAGAGATTTCATTTAAAATTCCTGTAATAGCTACTGTAGCAAGCCTGGTAAGTTTACTTACAACTTTAAAATACAGCCATGAACGTATTCCTTTATATCATATTCTCAAGAAATCATGCCTATCTCAGCAACTAGAAGTAGCTTTGCTTTGTTGATTAAAATCCTAAACTCAGTTCAGTATAGTTGGTTCACTGAGCCAGTTTAGAGCCTGAATACGTTTGTGGAGATGTAGACATTTTTGTGCTGTGCACCGCTTGTTTTTCACCACCCAGGTCATTTGGGATCCTGTGTACTTGGAACCTGTCTCTGCTCAGCACTCAGCCTTCCTTACCCAAGAATATAAAAGAGTTCAAAGACCAACTCAAATGGTAAAGGTAGGATGAACTCAAGGCTATGGGTAATGCAAAAAGATGAAAAGAAGAATAGAACAAAATAACCACAACAACACAAATGAGAGCTTCATGTTCATTTATTCTTAAGGGTCAGTAACACCACACTGAAGAAGAGGAGTCCAGAATGTAGTATGGATGATCATATTATCCAAAGAATTCTGATAATTACAGGAGACATCATGGATCAACATCCCTAATCCAAACAAACCAAAAGAATCTACAAAAAAATTATTGTACAGGGCAAAACTCATCTAAATAAGTAACTCATAAATCATAATTAGTGTGGAAATTACATGCTAGTACCAAAGAGAAGAATAAATTGTTACCTACTACCAGAATGAAGGGTACCCTCTGAAGAGATTATCGTCCTTTGCAAGAGACAAGCAAAACCATTTCTCATCTAACCTCCTACGAATCAATGCACTTTGTTGTGTATCTGATAAAGGAATAAATATCACATACACACTCCGAAGTACCCACAGTTGCACATATTAAACCTCCTAAGAATAATTAGTGTTACCACTTAAAGAATTTACTATATTTCTAGAGAAAACCCATGTTAGATGTTAAAGAGGAACAAATAAAGATTAGTTTGTTTAAACATTTTCTTGCTTCACATAGTGCAAGATAAATTTTGCCGTGCATAAGGTCCAATAAATGAGGTGACTCTTCTGAGCATAACTTTTTGATTCTGGTAAGATTTTTAATAATAGACTAATTAACAAGGCATAAAATCATCATTTCAGAAGGCTCAAATCATATATGTGACTATTAATGCTAAAGGCAGACATATTTCCCATAAGTAAATTATTTTGTGAAAGTATTAGAGACCGTAATAGATAGAAAAATTATGAAATTTTTCTTTTTGAGTCAGAGACAACAGAAGAAATTGCCAAAAGATTAATAGGTGAATTAGGCAGTTATGCAGTTTTATTTATTCACTTTTCAGTTTATCTCTGAAGCAGTGAAACATATCAGCTATAAAACCAATTAGCTGGTAAATGCTAGAAGTCACTTTCTTTGCAAACACGCCAGTCACTTATATTTCAAGATACATTTCTTAAGAGGGATCTGACTGCTATTTTCAAACTGTTTCATCACTTTGAATTACTTAGATGAAAGGCTAAATGGATGTCAAGAAATGATAAGGGAGTATGCTGCAATTTTTTGTTTTACACATAAATCTGTGGTGAAATCATGCTTGCTGAATGGACTTATGCTTTGGGTGATTTCTTACACCAACAATTAATTATCAATGAGACTCTGATGAAAACTGGGAGAAATTAGTAGGCAGGTGTGCAATAGTTTCTCCTTATAAAGTGGATCTGGTGAGAATGCACTAAGCCAAGCCCCCCCATGAGCACATAGTACAGTCCACTGTAACCTGGATATCTTTTGCTCAGCTCATTACCAGTCCTCACAACATTTTTTTTTTTTTTCAGTACTGGGGATGGAACTCAGGACTTTGTGCTTGTGAGGCGGGATCAGTGTCATTGAGTTGAACCCCCGGCCCTCAACACATTCTTATAACGCACATAGGCAAATATATAGCTCTCTGACTTCTGGGCAGATATAACAAATCTACACATCAGATTTCTGTAATGTTAAAAAATGCTGAAAAGTCTTGTACTTTGTGTGGGAAATTCAGCTGTGAGAAAAATCATATTGTATAATTTGGGGGTAAAAGTTCATTTGTGGAAGGGAGTCACTCAGATCAATATTTTAGTTATTACATAAATCAAATATTTTCCAAAATTGCTTTTAATTTGGGCAAAGACACTATAACAATCGTAAAGGAGAGTTAAGCAGGGAAATCATTCTAGTATGGTATAGTCCTATAAGTAAGATAAATATCAAATTCAACCTTAGGAAGTTCTATTACAGCTTTAGATAAATATCTATAGGCTCATTTGAAAGTTGGATATTTGAAAAATATTTCCTTACCTGAATGTCTCAGAGGTTATCAGTTTTTTTTTTGAGGCAGTGTGTCACTCCATAATTTAAATTAGCTCTAAGCTCAGTATGTAGCCCAGGCTGGCCTCAAACTCATGGTGACCCTCCTGTCTCAGCCTCCCAAGTGCTGGGATTGCAGGTGTGCACCACCACACCTGGCATAGAGCTTGTCATTGTTATAAATGTAGTCACTACTCTAGGTCAGAAGGCGCTTGCTTCTATATTAATAAAGGCATTAATATAAAAAATTAACTAACTGTAGAATGGTGTTTCTTCGTACATCATGTTCAGGGTGTGAAGGAAACAGATAGCCAGAGTTTGAACATAGAGAGAGAAAGAATAAAAATGAAATGTTTAAGGGAACTTTGGGACAAGAGGAAAATATAAAATGGAGATTTAGGGGCAGAATATGCACTTCACACATGAGTCTAATATCATGGGGATGGAAAGGTACAAGAGGCAGGGAGAAATAAAAGATAAACCATAAACCTTCAAGACTGAGTTTGGAGCTGGTCTCTAACAATTATGAGAGGAAGGAACAGTTTGACAGAAAAATAGCATCTGTCAGACCTTGTCATTAACAGAGTGTGAGTGAGTCTTTGTAGAAGTTTCCCTGTAAGCAGGAAATCACAAACAAGACTGACATATCCTGTTTTCAAATAGTCTAACAGTTCAAATTTCACGATGTAGCCACAAGCAGATGACCAAGTTTCGTCCTGCAGAGGACAGGAACCATGCCTGGGTGAAGAAAAGGAAATAGAAAGTGTCTGTGAGAATAGATAAGATTCTGTCCTTGGGTTTGCACTTCCTACTGACAACTATTAACCACCTGTTGGTTGGGTGATTACTTGGGTTAGGGTGTCAGGACACCAGATCTCTCTTCAATCTCAAACAGCACCTTCCTGTTATTTTCTTGGCTTGTTTATTTTCCTTTTCTATGAGAAATTAAAATTGTCATATTCTTAATGTGTTCATTTGCTTAATTTTTCTCCTTCTCACAAACACTCTACTACTGAAACATTATCCAAGAGATTTGTGCAAAGATGTGCCTAGAGGATACGCACCAGGTAACAGCTGCTTGCTGTTAAACTGCTGAGCTATCAGCAAAGCCAGACATTTCCAGGGCGAAAGGCTTGGGACTGATGAGAGTGGCTGAAAAGACCCTTCTATCTGACTGCTGGAAAAAACTAAAGATAAGCATATAGACATCCCCATCATTCTGATCGTCATATTTTTTGCCATATTTTTAGGGAGATGTTTTTCTCATTTCTTCTTGCTGATCTCTCTGTCTTGAACTCTTGAGCACATTTGTGGAGACTTCCTTCTAATAGATTTGGCCGTGGGGGGATTTTCAAGTAGAAGGAGTAGTCTTTTTTTAATTTTTAATCTTTATTAATCTTTTTTCCTCATTGAGTTTATTGGTAGGGGAAAGCTAATAGAAGGGGTAGTCTTGATCAACATTCTCATCAGCAACTGTCATGATCCTCCCTTCCCAATCCTAGATAAGTTATCTCTCTGAGAATCTGAGGGGTTCTCGTTTTTTTTTTTAATTAATAGAATATTTTCAAGAAAGATCCCAACCCTGATATGTAAAGTACAAGATAATGTACTAATACAGGTTGATTTTATTATTAACAGTGTAGAATGATGTGGACAAAAAATTATGCTCTTCCTAGGATAATACAGTTGATAAAAACACTAACTCTCACACGAGATGCTAATACAAAATTGGATATTTATTTTACACTTATGAGTATTGTATATATGAACAGCTGTTTTGTTGCTGGTATGAGTGAGTGGTGAGAGGGTACAGGTATGTTTTACTAATCCATGGCTATTTTATACCATCATAATTTAAAATAGGAATTTATGTTGGAGACACAGAAATGCATGTTTTCCTGAAATGGTAGCCACTTGAGATTAAGAAGACTAAAAGAATTTGAGTATTTAATATTGCTCTCAAGTGGAACAGTGAGACTTTTATTTTATTCCTTCCCACCTTTCTTTATCCCCAAAATTAATTGTATTTCTTGCTTTTCTTTTTAATATAGCTCAGTGCCTACCATTTAGCTAAATCATCTATGTATGGCTCCTGTGATGCATACAAATGGAACTTTTAAAAAAATTTTTGTTTAATCTGGCAGAAGATAAAATAAGAAAATTTTGGCAAAAAATATTTGGCTGTTGAGATCTTTTCCACACAAAAAATAGAAAACACAAATATAAAACTTAGATCTCAGAACAGCTGCCTGGCAAACTTTCTTTTATCTGCAAAGTCGTTCCTCAAATTCCAGTCCAGGGAGAAATTATCCCCTGGGTTTGCACGTCATCCATGTCAAAATGAAGTTTCATTACATATTTGCTTGATGTTCTCCAAACACTTAGCTGTCATACCCCAATAAGTCCTTATTTCGTTTGGCAAAGTCTTCAGGACCCAGGTAACAAATATATTCACACATCAGTTCTTGGGTGTTCCATTATATTTGATAAGCTCAGCTGCACAGTATTCACAGCAAAATCCCCAGCGTTTAAATTGTCTTAGAGACTTTGTAGCTCCTGGTAGAATCACACCTTTCTCCTGGACTTTGAAACTCATCAAGTTTGGAATGTAGCAAATTTTGACCTGAAAATTGTATCCCAGTACTTGTTGTTTGTTTGGTACTCAAAGCACAAACTAGAACTTGTCAGTGTGAGTTGCCTTGTGATCTCCTATCTTTTCTTCTCTTTCCAGCCATGATTTGTTGGCTACTTCTTGTTTTGGGTGCTCATCCTGATTCCCAAAACCAATTAACTAGACTACCAAAGAACACTGTACTGTTTTCTGCGAGAGAAGCAAAACAATTTTATAGTTGAATCAATGTCGTGTCCATACATAAAAATAGGAAGAGAATATCCAAGGAAGGAAATCATCATTTGCAAAATGTATTTCAAACTGTAAAGAATTAACTGAAGTAAACCAGTTTAAATAAAATAAACTGCATGTTTAAATTTAGGAAAGTAGAGAAGGTATTAATAGCAGGGTGTGATGCAAGCAGGCAAATGGATCCTCTGTCTATGAAAACTTTTAATCCAGGGAACGACAACCATTTTGATGCATTGGAAACTTGCAGGGACTTAGGTGATTCGTCCCAACAAAATCAACTTGCATTCTAATACGAACTCTTGTGTTTTTAAAGACTGTTAACTAAGAAGAAGCTATGGAATGATGCAGATCTATGATTTGATTACAAATCTATTGTGTTTGAAAACAAATGTTATTTCATCCCCAATCTGGCTCATCATAGTATTTCCTATGGGTTTATTTGTTAATTCTTTCTTTGAAATATTTGCCATCTCTTTACACTCTGGAATTTTTAAAAAATAGCATTGAAGAGCCAAAGTAAAGAGTCTAAAACTAGAAGTTTTAAAATTTTTTTCTGAATTTGAAGTACTGAAGTTTGAGAAGTCAAAATTATGCTGAGTGAGTAGGGGTAGAGTTGAAGAAATAGAAGGCTAATCTCAATGGCCGTTTTTGGTTGACTAAAATGCGTTGTTTGTTCATGAGCCTGGACTGAGCCTAGATCATGTCTCCATGAAGAAAGGGGTGCAGTGAGCCCTCCCACCTACCAGCTTCATCCCTGGGCCACACAGTGCATCGAGTCTGCTTTTAGAGTGATCTAAAGATAACATTTTTATTATTAGCTATAATTTTATTTTCCCGCTAGTGTATTTCATATTTGTTTATAAAGTTTTCTTTGTCAGCTGCTTCTTCTGTGTTAAGTGCTGCTATACACATTGACTCTCTAGTGGGTCATTTCCTCTCCATAAGGCGAATAACCCCCTCCTTTCCGTCTCTTTAAGGCAAGCAATCAGCAGGACACTATTATGTGTTTCTGGTAACAAGGGAAGTACATCCTCCTGTAGCACTCAGTTGCTTTCTTTTTCATCTTTTCCTTCCCCGTGCTCCTCCTGCTATCTAACCTTTGAGGGACTTCCTGTGACACAACCGTAGTAACACTAGTTTTTTATTTTAATCTCCTTAAAAATTCTCCTTGAAATCTAACTTATTAACCATGAATTAATAAAATAAAAAACTCACATGACACTTTCAACATATTTTACATTTTAAATATCATTGAATTAAAACAATACAAACAAATAGCCAAACATTAAGAAACACATAAATAAACAAATTATTTAAGAAATTGGTAACAAAATTGCACAGAATAAAATGATTTCAAATGACTTTAATATATACATTTTAATGCGTTTCAACAACTTGCGTCCATTGGCCAAAGATGGGGCAGTTATGAGAGAAAAAATAAATTTAATATAGAAATGTTTTACTTATTCTGTCCCGGGAATTCATGATAATACAAACACTGAAAGCAGAGCCGGGGATTTAGCTCAGTGGTTCGGTGGCCTGCCTTGCAAGCTCAAGGACCCAAGTTCAATCCCCGGTACCAAACAAAACAAAATAAAAAACAAACAAACACTGAAAGCATAAGCAACCATACAACATAGAATGTCGATACACGTAATAGCATAGAAGTAGCTAGGACATTATTTTATGCTGGGAATCATGAGTCAGAAAGAATAAATTAAGCATTTTTTATGTTTTCCGATATCAACTATTTAAAAGTAACCCTGGAGATTCAATTGAGGAGAAACACTATTTGTAGAAGGAATTCTATTGATAAATATGGAAAGAATGATGGAATTATAAAAATAGCATTTTTCAACACTGAATAAAATAATTGATTAGGCTGTAAATGAAAAATATTGAATAAAAGATATGGAGGCTGCAGAGGTAGAAAAGGAGTTAATCTATGGTGAGGTTACAGGAAACCTAGCCTCTTCTCCATCAGACTCCCCTGAACCAGCTGGTACTTGGTGAACGCAGAATTCTGAAGGCTACCTACATGTAAAAGCAAATAAAAGTATGCTTCCGATGTGAAACGCACGTGGCTCTTCCCAATGACCTGTAGCTCTTTTCTCAGAGTTGATAAATACAGGTTTCCTTCCCATGAGTCTAAAGGGACTTCTGTGAGACGCAGAACAGTTAAACATGTCATCTTAGGCTCCTTAAAGCGTAACCATTAGCATAATATAGGTGCTCCTGCGAGATAAGCTGACTGCAAGCTGATCTAAAGAAAGACTTCCTGATACTTGTTTTGATCACTTCATACCCTTTTTCTGTCCTCAAAGACTTATAAAAACCTCAGCTTTTCACCTTGATGGTGTGGTCTTCTCTTACCCTTGCCTACTGTTCTTCTGCAATGAATCAATAAACTTAACTTTTGTACAATCCTTGATTTTTGTTTTACCACTCACATCCCTGGCTTCTCATGGCAAAAGACTGATATAAACCTTTACAATGAAATGGTCAAGATGTCTTCATATGGAATCATTAATCCTAATGTCACTGAAAGAAAATCATTTGCCTCCTGAAGTGATGAAATACAAAGTACACAGCACCACCTATGAAGTTTTTTTCTCAAAAGAGTAAATTATTTCATGTGTTGTAAGTTGTCAATGATTTTGCCTAACTTTTTGCTATTCACGGAAGAGATGAAAACATTTGCACAAGTATTGAAAGTCAAGCATTCCACCAAAATTTAGAACATCATCAGCTGGCTTGATTGATTTCAAAATGTTTGTGTGGCAAAACTGCACACAAATTGACAGCATGATTATCTGGTTATGGCTTGGGTTCAGATTTTGCTTCTGGCTCAAGTCAGTTGACTTCAAGATGGAGCTGAATCAAAATCAAAGATCAACTGTGTATCCAAAGTTTCATTTTTTCCCCCCTGAAATTCGGTTTGCTGGTTGCTATCCACTGAGAAGCCTGAATAGCTATGCAGCTGACTAGTTATGCGGGGATAGAAAAATGTTCATCTTTCAATGATCTGTCCTGTATGGCTATGACAGAAGATCTTATAAATAGTAAAGTAAAAATACCACTCAAAACACTAACCGGGAATAGCCTACTCTCCAGGTGTTTCAAGGGTAGCATTATAGATGAATTATCTAAAACCAAAAGTGGGCCTTAGCAAAGAAATTCAACCGATTCTCTTCATGATAAAGCAGAAAACTGGAGCTCAAAGTGGTTACCTGGATGAAGACAGAATCTCAGCGTGCAACCCCAAAGCCTCAAACACTTACTCTCAGTGATAACTATTGTGACTCCTGTGAATTATCTTTGGCTTTTACCTTGTATTTTGTGGTGTTTTTTACTGACTCTTCACAAGGTAGATGGTATATTAAACACCTTTAAAAGGTAAATAAGTTTGAAAGAATGGTCTATTTTTATGTGCAGAATATCAACTTCTGTGGCCTACTGGTAGCATGTATCAGGTGGGAAGAATTGCTCTTTTCATATAGAAAAAGGAAGAAAGTAACATAAATGTACATGGAGCTCTTGAGATAAAGATGTCAGAAATACTTCCTTCAATGTTGCGGATGGGAGAAGGTAGTGTTTATGTTCATTTTCGTTTGCCCTACCTTGACTCAGCCTGCCGAATTTAAATCAATCAGCAAAGATAACTTGGAACTAGAGTTAAGATAATTTAATCAAATTACTGACTATAACATTATCTCATAAATCATGTCTATTTCAATACCTAAGAAGCATTATGCCACTATGATAAAGTTGGCTAAATCAACAAGAATTTGGATATTTAGAGCTGAAAAGAACCTCGTGAAACAAAAGCCAACCACTGAGTCCTGATTTCTGAGACTGCCATAAAAAGGGAAATGGCTAGGACATAAACTTCTGTCTTTCGGAAAACACTTAATGGAAATTCTTCAAGAGAAGCAGATGCACCTGTTTTCCACTCAGAATAATTGCTCTCTCCAGATTTGTGTTTTGCTTAACAACTACTGGAACTCAGTCACGTTCGAAATAGGGACTGCTGTGTGGGGATGAGGAATAGGAAACTAGAAGGTAAGGTCAGTACAGAAAGGGAAGAAACCAAATTATAATTGCATTTTGCTCTTTTCCTTTGGCTTTTACCTTGTATTTTGTGGTGTTTTTTACTGACTCTTCGCAAGGTAGATGGTATATTAAACACTTTTCAAAGGTAAATAAGTTTGAAAGAATGGTCTATTTTTATTATTTATTATTAACATTTATTATTTATTATTTATTATTAACATTTTATACACACAAGTGAATTTAAGTTTGAAAAATGACAAATTTGAAACTTGAGTGGCCTCTCTCACATAGTTGCTTTGAATGGCCAGGGACTAAAATGTTGCATTAATGAGACCTAACATTCTACTGGGTGGGGGGTTGTTTGGCAAGGTGAGGGTGGAGGTGGGACAATTTCGCGGTTACGGTTTGGGAAGGCCGTACCTTCTGCACATATCTCCCTCTAAGTCAATGATGATAACTGGATTGCAAAGGGGAATCACAAACCGTATTGGAGGTGTTATTTGCACACTGTTGATGCTCAAGAATTCTGGATTGCCAAATGTTTGGTCTCCTGAATATGTCTGTTTCCTGTAGTCCTGGAAAGTAATGACACAATTCATTTATCCTTACAATGTTAGGATGTATTTTCATTCCTCAAAAAATCCTATATTCTGCTTCTTTAATGACTTTTTAAAAAATGTTCCTGCAGTTCTGCTGTATGCATAGCTCTGAATGAACTTTAAGTTAAATCAAAACCAGTTCATCCAACTCAAAATGAATTTGAAATATTACCAGATTTATATAATTATTCAGACTTTTCAAATATAATTCCAACATATCTCTTATTCCTACAAATAGATGAGATTTTAGTCTCATAGCTCCGTTCATAGTCTAGTCAGTTTAACAAAGCTCACCACCTTCAAACCGAAGCAATTTGACTCTAAGAAATTAGATTCCAATAAATAAGTGTAATTACACTTTTCAAAGTTTCAACATAACATAGGTTTTCTTTCAAAGGAAACCAGGGCAAGAATGTGGACGGGGATCATTTGAGAAGAATAATTGTGTTTGTCACTTTAAAAATCTGAAAAGCGTAATGCTGCCAGATCCTGAAGGAAAATGGAATATTAAGAAGGAGCTGGGAAATTTTTATTTATTTTTGAGAGTATAACAGCTCCACTGTCAGCAACATTTCACTTTCTACAATTTCGGTTACCTGCAATGTTAACCTTCACTCTTTCAAACTACATTCACATGACTTTTATTATACTATGTTGTTATCACTTTTCTATTTATCAGTAGTTATAATTATTCTCTTCTTATTAGTATATGGTTGCTGTTCACAATAATTCCATTCATCATGGGGACTTGACACATATACATGCCATATCTTGAACATTCTTACTTTTCTTTCCCTCATTATTGTTAATCTCTTAGGGTGCTTAATTTACAAATTAAACTATATGATAAGTATACGGAAGTGATGATCTAAAATTCATTGCAGAGAATGTTTAATTAAGGAATTATTGCAGTAAAAGTCACATTACATTAATATCCCTCAAAATACTCCAAACACATATCCTATTGTTCTTGTCTTTCTGAAAAAGTTCTGCAAGTCCTTTTTCATATCGTTATGAAGTGTGATTAAGACGTTTGGTTAATGCTACGGCTGTGTGCGGTCCAGAGGAAGGCCAGCTCGTGAAAGCACCAGGACGAGTCCTCTTCGACCTTATTCACAGGGCCTGGCACCATGCAATTTCTGGCTCTTCCCCAAAGTCAAAATGACCAGGGCAGGTTGACATTTCGAATCGATTCCGAACACTGAAGCAGTCACAACAGAGCAACTAAAGGCGCTCAGGTAAGAGGACTCCCAGAACTACCTCAGAGAAGTGGCACGAATAGGGTGATGACTGTATCTGAAGCACCGGGTGTACTTTGAGAAGGTGAATGGCATTGTCTGTTTTAAAATAATTTTTTACAATTTAAGCATTGATTGTACTTTTTTAATCATTCTTAATATGTATGAGAAAAAAACCCCTGGGGTACACAGGATCTGATACTACCTATCATTCCAGGCCTTCAGTGTGGGTCTCGGAACAGTGGGGCTGCTGCAACTGGAAGTGGTCACCTAACCTTCAGTGGAGCGCTAGATCTGATGAGGGAAAGGTAACAGCAGAAGAAAATATGGAGGGGAGTTTTAAAATATACCTTACCTATATAAATTAAATTTAAAGTATAATTTCAGAGGAGATAGTTTAAAAAAAAAGGAATTCAGGCTTCTTAGCGGCAATGCAAAGATCTATTTTCCAGATTTGTTCTGCTCTGTTTCATGTGTCACTCAGTAACCGAGTTAGTTTAGGACCACTCATCTCTGACTTCTTTCTGTCTCCATACTTGCAGGATCTTCCTCAACAAGGTCATTTTCTCACACTGTGACCCCTAGGAACTTCAGGTTCTTACATTGTTTTTTCTGTCAGCTACAGAAATTCACCCTACTTCCTGCTCATACTTTTAGGGGAATTCAAAGTTCCCTAAAAGCCTGATGAATACCGACTCTGATTGCATGAGCTGACTTACCATCCTTTTTCTGGCCAGTGGACTCTTCATTCAAGTCCAAGATGATATTTTGCCTTGTCTGGTAAATACAAGCGAATCCTCCAGATTATCCATACTCCTCATCCAGAGATTTTCCAGAGTACTTACTGCATAATAGTCATAATTTTATACTTAGTTTTTTTTAAAAAATCACAAATTAAGTGCCTCTTTGGTAAAGCCAAAAATTCTTCATTATATACCCAAAGCATATATATATAT
>NW_022900916.1:61186623-61216544 GCF_012274545.1 Fukomys damarensis
ATAGATGACAGATATATACATACATACATACATATACATATATCACTGTATGATATAACAACCAGAAGATATATGTGTTCATTACAATGTTTATTTTGAGATCATTATGGATTGGCATATGACTAGAGATCAGTGCATCTTTTAGCTAGTCTTCCCTGATGGTAGTATCTTGAAAAACTGTAGTACCACATTACAGTGGGATGTTGACATTATATCCTCAAGACACACAATCCCATAACCTCAAGAATTCTTCATGTTGCCTTTTATAGCCACACCTTGACCTTCACTAACCACTAACAATGATAAATCTGGTTCACCATTTTATAATCTTGTCATTGCAAAAATATTATATATGAGTATATGGAATCCTATAGTATGTAACTTTTAAAGACTGGTTTGTTTTTGTTGCTTTTTATATCTATTTCTCAATATTTATCCAGATTCTCCTCTATCAGGATGTATCCACGCTTTATTGTTCTTATTGCTGAATCATATTCCATATTATGCACTAAATATAATTTGTTCACTCATTCATCCAATGAGAGCAGTTTCTGATCTGCTTTCCAATATTTGGGCATTACGAATAAAGCTATACATAAAAAACATTATGTACAAGTTTTTGTTTCTGAGAGAAATCATAAATAGTCATTTCTCTGAGAAAAATGATTAGGAGTCCATTACTGACTGGGTCTTACACTAATTACATGATTATATTTATTATATATTGTGTAAAATTATTTATTACAGTACAGGGACATGTGTGTGTATATATATTATATCTTTTTTAAAAAAAATAATTGCCAAACTATTTTCCAGAGTGGCTGCACCCCTCTGCTTTCCGATCAGTGATTTAGGTGATCTGTTCTGCCCCTCTCTGCCTTTTAATTGGTGAATTTAGACTATATAAATGTCATATAATTATACAAAGGGTTGAGACTGCTATTTAAATTTTTATTTTTTGTTTGTTCTTTTCACTTTTCTCATTTTTCTTCTTTCTTAGTGGTTAGTTGAATACTTTTAAATATCTATTTTCAATTATTTATGTCTTTGCATGCGTTGCTATGGTTCAGATCTAAAGTTTCCTCCCCAAAGTCTCATGTGTTTGTAAGATGATTGGATTATGGGAGAGCTATAGTCTTCAAGGGGTTCATCCATTTACGAGTTCAGTAGCTGAATGTGGTGTTAGGATATGGGGCCTGGTTGGGGGTGTGTCACTGGGGGCATGACCTCCTTACTTTGATTGGTACTCCGTATTTGCTGGTTCTTGTTTACTGATACCAGAAGATACAACCAGTACCCAAAGTAGCAAGTACCAAACAGATTCTTTTAGCTAGAAAATATAACAAATCACATGGCAACAGACCAACAAGTTCTAGCTTGTACGTTGAGTACCAAAGGACAAGTACTGGGATAAAATTTTCTCATCAAAATGTGTGGGAAACCAAACTCAATGAATTTCAAAGCAATGAAGTACCAAGGTTTAACTATATTCTTATCTTGACTCTCTCTCTCCTTCCTGGCTGCCTTGAGATGAGCACTCCATCTCCTTCACCCTGTGTTTCCATCTTGGAACCAGCTGACAATAGACTGAACCCACTGGAATCTGAGCCAAATCTTTCCTCTAAGCTATAGGTATCATGAGGCGCGGATTGAGCTCAGTTGAGCTGCCACCTGCCTCCTAATCACAAGGTCCTGAGTTTGATCCCTGGTACTGAAAAACAAAAAACAAACAAACAAACAAAAAAGAAAAAGAAAGAAAGAAACTAAGCTATAGGTATCAGGTATTTTGTCCCAGGGGTGAGAAAGTGTTCAATACAGTATCTCTTTTGTATGGCTTTTTAGTAGTTGTTCTATACATTACATTATATATAAGGTGCATTAGAAAAATATGGTGAATATTTAAATTTTTAAAATACAGTAAAAGACACACTGCCATTAATTTTTCATAAAATATATCAGGTTAAAGAAATGTGTAGGTACACCAATACTTTTTCTTGGTCTTAGATGATAACTATATAGTTTCTACCTCATTATCAACCCTCTTTAACTGAGCTGTAACAACAAATGCTGCGATTCAAAGAGATCTGGAATTTTCAATTTGAGGATTGCCAGCCCAGGAGCAGAACTCCAATGTTAGTTCACAAACAGACATAAAACACAAAGAAGGAAAAGCAAATGTCAAACTCAACATAGATGTGGCTGATGCCTACATGGAAACTTGGGTAGAACTAATGAAGTCTCTAAATAATTCCTAAAATTATCTGCAAAGCTTACTATTTCTCCGCTTGGGATTGTTCTTCATCTATCTAGGCATTGTTTCAAGTATGAAAATATAAATGGCACACCTTTTAAAGGGTATGGGTATATTAAATAAAGCATTTATAAGCACTGATTACAAAAAATAAAAGATGGGTACGGAAGCACATGCTTGTAATCCCACCATTTTGCAAGAGGATTGCAAGTTTGAGTCCAGCAAGGCCAATGTAGTGAAGTGACTTGGCAAGATCCTGTCTCAAAAAAAAAAAGCTGAGGATACAGTTCAATGCAAAAACCCTGACTTCAATATCCTATACCACTAAAGAAATCAATATTTTCCAAAGAAGGAATTTTATTTTTCACAAATAATGACAGATAAAAGAAAAATAATTGCTCTTTTCTTGATAGGTGGGAGTTGATTAGAAAGACCGTGGTTTTTTCAAAAGAGTTTACATGCGGCTTCATTTTTCATTTTAGCTTAAATACAAAGAATCTGCTTTTGCCAATCAATAAGCTATAATGTGTCATCTTTGCTTAAATGAGAACAACCTCCTATTGCTAATTCAGTGTCCTGCTGTTACCCTTGCTCTCCAGCCGTGAGAACAGCGCGTACTGCTTCCCTTCAGAGTGACATTCATATGGAACTGTAATTGCTCAATGGGTGGTCAAGATACTCTTGCTGTTCTTCTATAGACTGTTGAATGATCACCTCTGCTGTCTAGATAAGCAGGGATTTGTGATTTGTGTGGGTGGCTAAATCTGCAAACCGTTTACGCACATAACTTTGCTAATGCTTGAGTATTTGTGTAAAGCATACACAAAAAGAATTTATCTCAACTTACAGGTAGTGTTGAGTGCATTTTCATTCATTATCATTTGCAATGAATCTGAAGCTTCTTTGTAATTCAAGCTTTATGAATCTTGTTTACAGTGGTAGCTATTATTTGTTCTTGCTGGGCTAAGAGCTTTTATTTTCATCGATTCATTTAATCTTACAAATTGTGGATCGTTAGTATCTTCTTTTTGACAGATAATGAAATTCAGACTTAAAGAAATAAAATCATCCTCTAAGGATCTTACATTGTCCAGAGACAAAACCAGTATTGAAACCCAGAGTACCAGAGGTTATCTCTTCACCTCTAAACTCCCAGTCTTCTACACAGCCCTTCTTTTGTCCTCTCAGTAATTGTTTCAGGCTATGTTAGGACTTGCACAAGCCGAAAAAGGGAGAAATAGAAAAGAAAGAAGAAACATCCAATCATAGGAAATGAGTAATATCGGAACAAGCGAAACATTCCACGGCTTCTAGTTTGAATTTTGTACATTTCAAGTAATTTTCATGTTTTACAAGCCAGTAAAATCCTATCAAAATTTCTACGCTTCTCAACTCTGTTGATTCTTTTCAGTGGAATATAAAGAATTTCAGATTTACAGTTGTCTCATTAATATCTGAGTTATGGTGAGAGAGTAAGCTTCATCTATTAGCAGCTACATTGATAAATATTTAGTAGTAAAATATTACACTAAAGACATATATATGTGCAGGACCATTTGTGGGGTTTTCTTCATCTTGTGCTACAAATTGTAAATTTTCCTTATGCAACTTATTTACCCTTATATCCCATGCACACCCAATTTTCTACTTTTAAAAGTCATAAAAAAGTGAAAGATTTATTTTTCCTGGAAGCCAACAGAAGATAGTTTGTTTTATTCAACGAATAAATATTGAGCATCTCGCATATTGTAGGCCTAGGTATATAACAATATTTTTTAAAAATAGTTCTCTCTTGGGCCAGGGATTTAGCTCAGTGGTTCGGTGGCCTGCCTTGCAAGCGCAAGGACCCGAGTCCAATCCCCGGTACCAAAAAATAAATAAAAAAAAATAAAAATAAAAATAGTTCTCTCTTTTCATATGCTCATCTGGAACTAAGAGGCAGCCAAGACTGAATCTTTTAAAACGGACTTCTCTAGATTTTTGTGTATGAGATTAACTTCAGGGTGTATTTCCAAAGGGTTAAATTCATCACTGTAGGTTTCTGGGAGGCAAACACTATATGGCCTAATAAATATTAGTGTGAAAGGAAGTCAGATTAGAAAATTATTCCTTGTGGAGAGTCACAGAGGGCTTGTGGAAAGTTAAACATAAATAATAAAAAACAGGTAGAAGAAAATTATTAACTTAGCTTTTGTTCTACTTAAGACAAAACTTGAATGTAACAGTTTAATAAAAGCAAATGAGTTCTTCGACGTCAGTTAATTTGAGGTTTCTATTTGGAGAACCTACTGGAGTCTCTGGTAGGTTCTTAGGTTATGGAAAAGAATTTAAGAGCCTTTCAGTGTGAGGCATAAGCAGGTTAATTAAGCAGACTTAGAAAGTAAGGAAGAATAGGAAACATACTCCAGTTTAAGCAGCTCCAGGGAGCTCACTCTGATGCAGGGGCTCAGACTGGCTGGTTCGCCAAAGAGCAAGGCTGGCTTTTATGGATCAGGTGAGAAGGGCAAAAGCCTGAGCTACATGGTCTCCTTTCCTGACATGGCTAGGGCTACAGTCATCTAGGCACTGCTCAGTGGGGTTTAGGACTGGACATTGTGAAAGCTGGTAGGTAATTGGGTCTCCCCACAACCCCTGAAAAGCACTTTAGTTACTTTTTCTGAATATCCTCAACAGAGGTTTTGATGACATAGGTAAATTTAGTGCTAATAAGTCTGGAAAGGTAAACCCTCCTTTATTTATTGTCATGCCAAGCAAGCACCTGACCTAGAGATCCAAAGCCTAATAAGAGAAATCAGAAAATTGAGTTTTCTTGTCTGTTTTCTGACTATATGTCTTTTATCTCACTGAATTAGAATATTATTTATTTTATGGATAGCACCATCTTGGTTTCTAAACAGATAGTTTAGTCACATTATATGTTATATATTTCTTAGTGATATGTTTTACCTAAATGGGGGTAGTACTTGTAATCCCCTAAATTAAGCTAACTCAGATGACTCTGTAGTAGCCTAAGTTGTGATTCTGACTTGTTCAGAGAGAGGATGGGATATGAAAAAATACTTTTGAGTCTTCTTAAGCACCCTTCAAATGTTAGCTACTATGGTGAAAGATTTTGTAATTTCACAGAAATTTAGTCAAGAGTCAGAAGACAATCCATATTTCAATTTCCTAGACTAGAATTCACTTTATCATATAAATTATAATGTATGAGTCTGAAGTGTTCACAACACAGTAACAATTTTAAGAAGTGTGTATTCTCATTCTAACAGTGTTGCACACTTTGACAGCAACATATGTGCACTTAAGATTTTCAAGATAGAGAAAGTAAATAATGGCCTTTAAAACACATCCTTCATGTGAGTTGGATATGAAATAATTTGTTAATCCCCCCAAGTCCCTGCACTTTTCTGTAATGAATCACTGAACATTTGTCTTTGTGTTAAAAAAGGAGAAAATTTTAAAAACTGTAATTACATCTTACAGAAGCAAAAAAAGGTAAAAAAATGATATCTATCCACTTAATGAGGTTTCTTATTGAACCAACAGAGTATTGTGCGAGATTGTTTTCCTCTTCATCAAAAGACTACTCAATAAACCAATACCATTAGTTCAAAATTATCAATATGTCATATTTACATGCTACTTAAACCAACTGTCAGGTTCTCAAACATCTCAGTTATACAAAGAAATATTCTATGTGAGTAAATCTATGAGATGATAGGATTGCATGAAATTTCTCTTGAAACTGAGAAGTAGAAATTCTACAAACCTTTTAAATTTCACTGTTTCTACATTGATCCAAAAGATCATTACTTTATTAAACTGATTTCTTTATTCTCATTACTTCAGTAAGCGGACCATGCTACAAAGTATTCTTCAATACAAGCAGAAAACGTAACAGTTTCTGAAGTAATTCCTTTTATGGAGTTATAACTTATTCTTTTACTTGTTATAATATATTATACTTTTGGGATTTGTATACTGATCTTCTATTGCAAATATATCTATATGTATGTATATATATATATATAAATATATATATCAGCAAATAATATAAAAATATATATTAGATAGATAGATAGATAGATAATCAGTTTTGCCAGTACTAAGCAAAGATAGAAAATGAGGTGACCACAGTCTTCTAGAAAGTTATCTTAAACATTGGTTTAACTATGTGGGGCTTATACATTCTCAAAGTCAGAAGATTAAGTATTGATGTTTTAAATTGTCATTTTGAAGTCCAGAAACTTCTACTATCCTAGTTGTACCATTTCTTCCATATTACCCAATATTTTGGCCATAGGAAATGAGTTCCAATCTTGTGATTTCCTAAAGTACCCCATGTTAATCAGAACAATATATGCCACCTACTGTGAGAAACCACTGTCAAATTTTGAAGGCCTTGATAAACATTTAAATTCCCCTTGCATTGCTACTGGAATGTCCCAGGAACCTAGGTTCCTTCATCTCTAAGAGTGGCCTCTTAAGGACATGGCCTCCTTAGCCATTCTAGAAAGAAAAGAATAAGTACAAGCAAGCAAGAGATTTTGGTGGCAGCTTTCAAGGACGAATACATCACCTTCTCACAATAAATTAGTCAGAGTCCAGTCACTCGCCTGGTCACAACTTCAAGGGAGGCTCCCAATTTCAAGCCCCCTTCATATTCAGAAAGTGGAAAGAGAAAAGGTGATCACTTCACTGTTTTCTATGACAATCTCTAAACAACAAACCTGCAACTCCTAATCATGCCATTGGGATTCTTATGCTGTTATCAAACTCTAGTGAAAGAGTGTTGGGGCGGATAATCGTTGCAAGCAGGGAACATGGAGATATGTGGTAAACAAGAGCTGTCAGTCCTTGTCCCCATGTCTCTCTTTCTTCCCCCATTCCCCACACGATCTAGCCATCCTGACATTTCCTACAGGCTGCTTGGACTAACTTGGGAAGTTTGATTTGCTCTTTGGGGATCGAAAACCTTTCAAGATTTCTAAGTATCATAATGTCTACCTCATGAATATATCAGAAAGTCCTAGTGGAGTCCCCAGGAGGATATACAAAATGTTCAGAATTTAAACTGTTAATAGGAATAAATACTTATTTGAGGAGATATGATGTACTTAATTCTGAATTACGGCTATTTAGCTGCATCTTGAAATGCACTTCAAACAACCATGTTGGTCATCTTGAGTTCTGTTAAGAATCTAGTGAGCCGATAAATTGATATCTCAAAGAAAGGAGAAACGAAAATTAAATTAGAAATAAAAATTAACAACGGAGAGCATTTCAAAAATAAATTTCTATCTTATCAGTTTCTTTCATAGACCCCAGAGATGGGTACTGTTGTCAGTGGAAAAAGTGATTTTCTTTTCAAAGTTTTCCATTCAGTGAGATGACAAAGGTATCTGAAATTACAGATCTGAACTCCCTGAGAATCAATGCTTTTCCTGCTGGCAACTTAGAAGCTTCTGTAATTGATGTGACAGTTTCATTTCCCCACTGCCACAGATAATCGACATGTTACTCCTTCTCTGAAGCAAATCTTTTAAAAAATGGATTTCAGTTTTATTTTTTAGTAGATATTAACATTTGCCAAACAAGGTAGGGTGGCAACGGCAGACTGTAGATTCAAGGCTTTGATAACTCCTCTCTGGACAGTACAAAGCAAAAGTTGTCAGTGTGATTTCATCAACATACCTAATAATTGCTCCAAATGGACAACTGATTATTTAAATTCTTTGTCGCTGGGCCTTTTAAATATAGAAGCCTCTTTAGAGAATCAGGTGGACACAAAGGAAGACACACATTTGTTCAGGCCTTCAACATCCTTGCTTTAGATAACTTTTCCGGCTTAGACAATAAAATAGAAAACTTGTAATACAGTAACAATAGCTGTTGCTCACCTCGTCCTGTTTGACTTCATCCCATTTCTCCCTTTCATATGACCTCACCTTAAATCCCTCGGAATTCACAGGCATTCCCAATGATCTCTGACACCATTAGATATATTTTTCATGATCTGTTCCCTCGACCTAGAATGTCTCCTATGCTTGCCAGAGTCAGTTTAGTTTATGTTGCAGTAACAAACAGTTACAGATATAACGTGGCCTCAAAATAACATACATTTATTTTTCATGGGTGTAGGGGAGGTGGTAAAGCTGGTCTTAGCCCAGCCACTGTGCACCAAGGCATGGTGGGTACTTTGTCTCAATGCTTCCGTGACTGCTGCTGCAGCGAGGATGGATCACGGCAAAGTATACACTGGCTTTGCAGTGTTTTGCCCCGCATGACATTCGTTCTCTCAACTTAAGTTTTCTTTAGAAGGAAAAGCTCATGGCTATCCCTAAATTAGAAGAGGAGGAAATGTGACCCCATCGTGGAAAAAAGAATGATGCATACTTTTGTTAGAGTGCTAATGACTGTCATAACAACCCTTCAGGAGGTGATGTTTCATTCATTTTCAAGATCCAATTCAAATGTCATTTCCTCTTCAAAACTTTCTGTGGCATACCAAGACAATGAACTCCTTCCTTAAAATTATTCCCAGGTATTTTGTACATGCTTCAGGTACCTTTGTCATCTTACTGAATGGAAAACTTTGAAAAGAAAATCACAATATTTGATACCTGCAACTTTAAGGAGGAAACCATCACTACACTCCCACATTTTTATGCCAACCTGATGTACTCACAGCACATACTAGGTGCTTGCTAGATCTTTCTTGTTTGAGTTATTTTTTTTTTTTTGCCATTTTCCTGACTAAGCCATAAGCTTATTGAGAGTACAGACTACGTCTTTTGGCATCATCTCAACTCTAGTATCTTAGAGTAGCACTTGGAAGTAGTGGCTGTCCACTGTATATTGAGTGAATAAATAATCTTTATTATTACAATATGTTATATTAATAAGGTGGTATAGGTTATGATGCGGTGACACACGAGCTCCAAAATATGAGATAAATTCAACAGATGTTTGTGACTTTCTCACGTTACGTGTTCTAGATAGGCAGGCAAAGGATTCTGCTCCATCCAGATAGGAAGCTGGACTGATCCAGGTTCTATTGTTTTATAGTCAAACATCTGTGAGCCTAGACCTTTTAAGTTACTGTGGCAAAGGAATAAGAAACTGGAAAATCACAGGTGGCTTTTAAATTTTTAGTCCCGGAAATGACCCATCTCATGCCCGTTCAGTTTTAGTTCTACAAGACAAACTAATCACAACCACATCACTGAACGAGCTGGAAAATGTAGAGAAATAAGTGGAATATTTGATATGTATTACTGTCTGCATCACACACTTGAAGACGTTTTCATTATAGAAAGTAAAATGCCTGCAATATGGAAAACGTAATGTTGACAGGTAATGTAATCATATTTTTCCATCACTTTCCAGCTGAGATGCCTGAACTCAATAGCTGGTGTGAAACGCCTTTGAAGTAGAGAAGGAGAAGCATCAAGCTGCTATGTTTGAGAAACATTTCAAGGACAATCAAATGACTTTCAAGTTAATATGAACCTGCCTTCCAACTTCTGATTAAATATCGATAACAATGAGAGCTATGTAGTAACACTAGAAATAATATTTAGCTATATGCTAGCAACTGGAAAAAATTTGTAATGGAGTTGTGAATGGGTTTATGCTAATCATTGACTGCCTTGTCTTCTGTGTTGGCACATGTTCCTGGAGGAAATACTTGGCTGGACCTTGATCTGTTTCCCAGGCTCAGATGCTGAGGTTACTTAATAACAAGGCATTATTGGATGGGGTGGTCACAATTAGAGTACCATGCTTTTAAGCTGTAAACTCAGCGAAACCCCACACATGGAAAGACAGGCTAAAGCAGTAGTGGCTTGTCACCGTAGACTGTTGGTATCATTAAAAAGTTCACCATCACTGGGCTAGAGCCTTGGGTCCCAGAATCCGCCGTGAGGTCTTGTCACTCTTGTGCATTCACTGTCGTTCTTTTCTGCATACAGAATCAAGATGGCTGGAAGTAGCAGACTGTGTCACTCTATCGGTGCTTTATTAGGTGGATAGCTAATAGAAAAACAGGCAACGTATGGAATTCTCAAAACTTCACCTTCCTATAAGGATCAGAGAAAAATATTCTCCTTCAACGAATTGGACAATGGGGGCTGATTTGATAATGTGTCCACTATGGTGATAATTCTAACTAGAACATTTCAATTTCAAGAATAGACAAGCAAGAGACAAAACAAATAGACAAAACAAAACAAATGAGACCTATGAAAAATGTACTTCAAGATATTTCAAAGAAATGTGAATGCGAAGCATGCCTAAGTTCTTGTATCTTCTCTAATCAAGTATTTTGATAGCATCATTTCTATTTTTAAAGCCTTTTTTAAAAAATCTGTTGTCTTTGATTTTGGTTTTTATAAAGACAATTTTCATCATCTCACATTCAAACATTATAGGCTTATATTACATTTGATTAAATTACATAATTACCAGAGCAAGTGCTCCAGCTATCTATTGCTATGTAACAAATATTTAGAGGTTTAAAACAATTTTATTCTTTTTACAATTTTCCAGTCTGTACCGGGGGTTGGTCAGGTGGTTTTTCTGTTCTATGTGGTATCTTCTGGGACTGAACATGTCTGAGGCTTCAGATGGGCTGGATGGGATATGTAGGGGTGACAGAACATCTCTCTTCAGGTGACCTCTTCCTGTCTTGGGTTTGCACACAACATAGCATCCTCAATAGAGAGACTCTTCCATGGAAGCTGGTTTTCAAGAGAGATGAAGCAGAAGCAGCCACTTCCTTTGAAGCCCAAATCTGAGACCAGCACAGTATCATGGATGCCACATCTTATTGGTCAAAATATATGACAGGACCAGCCTGTACTCACGGGGACCAGAAATGGACTATTTCTGCAAGTAAGGAGTAGTATGTTTATAGATAGGGAGAAAATGATAACAGTTCCCTTTGGAAACTATTTACCCCAGAAAGAAAATAGGCATGGATATATTTAGAGACCAAAATAACCTATTATTGTTAAATATCTAGCTTATACAGGATGAGCTGATGTGTGTGTGTATTTATAGAAGAATAATCTACTAATCTTATATTTAGTGTGCAATAACAACACTGATTATTTTATAGAGCAATTAGTTAATCCTATGATGAGGCGTAGTTACAAATGTATATATATATATATATGTATATATATATATATTAATTCAAAATTGAAATTAAGAATCATTAGTGAAAAAGATGATGAAAGTGAACTACAAATACTCATGGGAGAAGTAAAACTCTTTGAGAAGGAAGACTATATCTTATGCAAGAGAGAAAAGAGAATTATAGTACATGAAAAGAAGGCCTGTGTCACCTGAATGGAGTTGAGAGGTAACTGGGTTTGAGAAGACAGCATTCGCGGAAAAAAGGAGAAAAGTCTGAGTGCTCCCTATGTGATAAAACAGCATTTCTTCTTATTTCTTTGGGTCTCAAGTGATGTGATGCTCCTGCCAAGACATGCTGAGAGTTCTGTGATAATGATGAGAGAAAAATTTCAGTCTAATTGTCTGCATTCATTTTAATAATATAGTGTTTTATCTAATGGAGTTAGATGGAAAACCCCTGGGATATGTATAAAAACACCCACTGTCAACATTGAGCTTTGCCAGAGAAAACCGATTCCTAACATTTTTTATTATTTGTATTAAAAAAAGTGGCCCAGGGAATTTTCATGTAGGAACATAGGTAACCATGACTCTAAAGAAAACTTGTGACTAATGCCCTCCACCAACCCTTTAATTATGTTCTGCCTCTCAGCTGTGGCCTGATAACTTAATATTATTCCATCTTTGTCTGATTCTGTTCACATGAACTCAGAAGAATCTGTCAGAGAAATTCTTGCCCCTGAAACTGGGAAGAAGAAATAACTTTAGGCATTGCTGAATTTTCATCATTTACTGTTAATAAATATCTCAACAAAGGTATGTGAAAACACATTTATTATTTCCTATTCAGCTAAGGAACATCACTGTGATAAGAAATTGCTGCTCTTGAATGTTAGCTGAAAGTTATTATCAAGTTACTCAAATCCAAATAAAAAAGGTTTTTAATAATTCTGTGGACAAATTTATGTTTTGCTTGAGTTTTAGAACATAATCTAAAAATGACCAGTTGCTTCTCTGTTGTTTTGTATAAGAAAGACATACATAAATAACAACAGCTAGATGCTCCCTTCCTGAAATTGGGTAATCAGGAGGATTCTGAAGTTCCCTTTCAACTTCTTGCCAAGTGTTACCAATTGGTATGTCACTTCCGCTGTGTACCACTTGTACTAGGTTCTGGGGAAGCCAAGCAACACTTGAGGAGAATCCAATCTTAGAAGAATTTCCAAACAGTTACAGAAAACATATTCCTAATAATAGAATTGGAAAAAGTAGCAAGAAATATTCTAGGACTATTTTAACTCCAGGTGAGAGAAGATAAAGAGGTGTGATTATGTCCTATTCATCAGGCACCTTAAGAACTGGGAAAACCTTGTTTCATTTTTATTTCTGTAGATTACTGTGTCTTGCTGACCACAAGGCTGGGCTATGTAAGAAACCTGTGTCCTAGCTGACCCAATGTAGAGCAGAAGTGGGGGTATCTGCAGTGATCTGGGAACTCCCCCCTATCCTAGGGTGATTCCAGCCACACCGCTACTTCTTGAGTGACTGAGATTTACATTGGGGTCTATAATAAATAACACACGAATCATTTGAGAACAGAGACTGCCGATTTACACCTAGAAGAGTGGTCCAGAATTCTGAGAAGAGAGAGGCTTATGACGCAGGTGGAAAAGATCAAGAAATGCCGTATGTGGTTCCCCACCAGTGAGTTTTCATTTTATTTTCTGAAGTGCCTTATCATATACAAGAGGAAGAATAAAGATAATTAAGCCATCTCAATGAAGCAGCAAAAATGGAAAAAATAATTAAGCTAGCGTTTGAGTCTTGGTCACATTAATTAGTAGCATTCACCTTAACCCCATAGGTCTAAGAATGTATTTTGTCCTTGAAGCCTTCTTCCTGAACTCAAGACAGACATAATAACATACAGAGCAAGAATTCACAATTCAGTTTACCATCATATGAACTCATCTAACTTAAAATGGAAATATTGACATGAGAAAAATACCCACCCACACATTTTTTAATGGCTCAAACCTTCCAAACACAAAAAAAGTAAAAAAAAAAAACAAAAATACTTTTATTTAGGAATTTAATTCAACAACCATTTATCAAGTGCAAGATTTAGTACTGGCACTATTAAATAATGAGTATGTATGAATCTCTTCCTATTGTAGCTGGGAGGTAGGGAAATAATAGTCTAATAAAATATGTAAAGTGCCGTGAAAACTGTACTCCCACCCATATACATCATACAAAGAAACCAGCAACGGAGGAAAATTCCCTATATATTTGTTACATTCTCTAGAGGAACTGAAACAATAGAATATATATAATTATAAGAGGACATTTATTAGATTGGTTACAAGATCAGAGCCTGGCTGGTCCCACAGTGGCCGTCTGTAGGCTGTAGAGTGGGGAAACCATTTCCTTCTAATTCCAAGAAGCTTGAAGCTTCTGAGGAATCGGGGTGGGGGGCGATAGTGCAGCCAAAGCTGGAGGTATGGAGTTGCCTAGAGGGTTGCTGGTGCAAGTCTGCATTTAAAAGGTAAAGAATCTGGAATTTGATGTCACCAGTGCTGGCAAAAGCAAAAATACCCCCTCAGCACCACCCAAGAAGAACCGAGCACTCATGAAAGCCTCGTTTCTGTTCTATTAATCTGGGCAACCAGGCTGTTGGATGGCGCTAACCTCATTTGGGATGGTTCTCTCCCACCTCAGTCACCGACCTACCCGCTACTGAACTCTGGCAACATCTCGCAGATGCATGCAGAATTGTGCCTCAGCAATTTCAAGGTGGCTCTCAATCCAGTACAGTTGACATCAAAGATAGGAAAGCTCCCAGGGTACCTGAGATACATATAACATCAAGAGAGACAATAGTTGTAGATGCTTCAGGAATCAAAGTGTAGAGAGATATTTACATGCATTGTTTGGAAATGGTCACCTCCAGAGATTCACATTAATAACAAAATATAATCCAGCTTTTTACTATTGATGGTAAGCTTTATTTTTTGAGAAAATACCTGTCATGCTGTGAGAGTTTTCATGACTCACCTATTTAAAGAACACATTTCAAATACCATCTGAACTTAAAAGCTGACTCTAAATTGAGCAATTAAAGTGAAAAGGACTTTTAAATAAATTATACATTTGGTTAGAGTCCATTAGAACTCATCTGCCGGCACTTTTTAAAATTGATTTTAAAAGAAATAAAGTACTGCTTTGGAAAAAAGATAGATTCCTTTCCTTTGAATGTTGAAAAAAATAAAAGTATTTCATCTGTGGGTGTTAAGTATAACACATGTATTCTTTTGAAGATGTACATGTGGGCATTTAATATTTTATGATGGGAGAAATGAATATTATACCAGACATAGTTTGCATATTGTTAAAGTGCAAGAACTATTAGCACTAGATATTTCTAAAATTTTATTCTTGCCATTCATTAAAGCCTTTAAACTGTGAAGTAGTTTTCAGTATGAGAAAAATGAAAGCAATAGAAGGTACACTAAGAGAGATTTTCATTTATTTCCAAGCAGAGATCTTGTCTTGGCAGAGGTGGTGTAACATAGAACTAGATATGCCTTCTAAAGGTACTGGGCTTGAGCCCCAGATCTCTCACAGACTGAATTTGAGCAAAATTAGTCATTACTTGGAAATGTTCCAGGACCACCCATGAAAATCAAAATCCATAGATTCCTTTATCTATAAAATGATACAGTATATAAAAGATATACACACTCCCATGTTGTTTAAAACATGTCTTGAATAGTTTATGATATCTAATACAATGGAAAAACTACGTAAATATTTCTTGTGGATGCTTAGGGAATAGTGAAAAGGAGGAAAAAAACCTATCCATGTACAGTGTAAATATAAATTTTAATGATTTTTTAACGTGCAGTTGGTCAAACCTGAGGATGTGGACCTCAAGCATACAGAAGATCTACTGTATTTATTGTTCTAAACCTCAATTTCCTCATCGTAAGATGGAGACAAGAGTAACACAAATACCTGGCTGTCTTCTGCAGCAAATTACCACAGCATATTCCCCAGCAGGTCGTCATCGAAACTCCTCTCAGTTCAATCTATGCTCTTTTCCTAGCAGTTCACTCCTTTATGAACAACTGTGTCTAGCAGCCCTTCCACAATAAAGAGTTGCATTGTGTTTTTTACGTCTAGGGAAGCTTAAGCCTGACCTCTTCTTCACTTTTTATCCCCTACCTCCACCCAGTCTGGCTAAGGTGGTACGGAAAGGTAACCCAGGTATTCTGTCCTTTGAAAAGAAGTTCAAATCATGCACGCCCCTTCCCAGAACTTTTAAATCACCATGAAAACCCTGAGCCAGTCTACTTTTTCTGCTTTCTCAAGACATTTTTTGGACTGGCTATGAAGCCTGCCTGTGAACTCTGGAAATCTTATCGTGTGGGTAATAATATATTCATACCTTTTTGGTGCATGCCTTGAATCTTCAGACTTGCATTCTAGCCGAATTTTGGTAGAGGTCTACATGTTTCTGTAGCATAGCCCCTGTCTCTCCAATGCCCACACTTTGCTCTGAGAGTAGAATGTCTTGAAAATAACTTTTACCTGGACCTTTCTCTCCTTGCACACGTTAGAAGCTGCTCCTTCCTGTGGCCTGCTCTTTGAGCTGTGCAGCTATCGGCCACATTCAGTGAATTCTGTTAAGGCTTTGTTATAGATTGAACCAGGCTGTTAAATAAAAGGAGTGCAGAAATTAATGATCTCATTCACTTGGCCCTGTGCCACAAGTCTTGTTTAAAGCCTATCTGTGTATGTTTGATTAAATCATATGTCTCAACTTCAGCATACGCTGTGACTGACATGAGGCTCAGGGAGCAACTCTTACGCTTAAGCAATTGTGTGTGATCTGTTACCTTTCAGCCAGGTGTGAGTGCCAGCTTACCTCTGCCTTTTGTGACTCTGCATGGTCACTCATGAGGAAGAATAGGAACTATGCAGAAGCTGTTATTATTTGAACTTGAATTGCTAAAGCCCACAAACCGAAGGGCAGAATGCCCTATTGCTGCTGCTATTGCTCTTGATGTCTCAGGTGTTGAAAAGATTCTGATCTTTAGGGATATCAGAAAAAAACACCCATGACCTCTTTGCAGCAAAAAGGTTAAGACAATCATCATTACTGGGATAATCCTTTTTTTTGTTGTTTATTTGTTTTTTTGAGACAATGTCCCACTTTTCATTCCAGGCTGGCCTCAAACTCGGCATTTCTCCTGCCTCAGCCTCCCAAATGCTGAGATTATAGGAATGCACCACCAGGCCCAGCTTTGGGCCACTGATCCTAGTGCTTTGAGTCTCTCTAGAGGAACCCAAAATTTACTAAAAGAGATTGAGCAACAAGAGGTTAAAAAAAAGTGCTGATTGGCTTTTATACCTTTATAGCACATTTTGGTTTTAATTTAAAATACTAAAATACACCAATTGGCAAACTTTCATGGCCATCAATACTGGGGTTCAACTTACAGTTATATTTGGGGAATGTTTCTCATTTAAAGTAGTTCCCATAATCTCATGGGAATTATTAAACCTAAGTAGAGGACATGAATATCACCATCGCGTTACCTAAATCCTGTATTTGTAACACCTTTGGTTCAAAAAATATTGCAGAGTAAGCACAGATACCCTGTCCAAATGAACAGCAAGTTAATAGTAAATCAAATCTCTGCACCTACAGATTGGCTTGGCGTGAACCTTGCTACTCCCACAGGCGGGTACTCAAACAAACTTCCCTGACCCCTGCAAGACTGAATGCATGTCAGCACTAGTGACAGAAATCACAAGGTGCCACAGAGAAGACAAAGTACACAGTAAGGTATGGAAGAAATGACTGAAAGTCACACAGAACGGAAAAGCAGCACTCAGCCGTTTCTCTTAACAAGGACTCTAAGGTTGAAAAACTGAGTAATTTCCCCAAATCCACCCCATTCAAGGACTCATTTTCATCATATGTTGGTCTCTTCAGCTCACCATATTTTGCTTAACAAAGTATGTCGTAGAAAATAAGAACTGTCCTTGAGTTTTAGAGGGTTTTCTACTTTTCGTCTTCTAAAAGCAAGACTGCTTAAAATATATGTGCAAGAAAGGGGAAGAGAGAATATGAACTACATGTGAACCATATGTGCACAGATTACAGGGGAAGAGGTGAAGGACCACGTGGAAATGAAATGAATCGTCAAGTGTCCATTTAGATAACAAGTGAGATAGCGTTATTTACTGTCCTATTCCATTACTGACATTTTCTTTTACACCACAGGTTGCCATGACCCCTCGTTTTGTAGCATTTCATGATTGGAATTCTGCCACATGACATTTCACTAACCACATTCCACTGAACATCTCTTAACCCTTGACATTTGGGCATGGATGACATATTTGAACCTGCAATCAGAAACCTTTTCTTAAGAAATAAGCAATGCTTTTAGTGCCAATGCAAGAGAAGGAAATAGCTTTTTCTATATTTTAATAAGACATTTTCCATTTTCCAAATGTAAGCTTTTTACATTTTTAATATTTTTAGATGCAAGTTTAAATATGATTTTTTCTCTAATACAATTTCCTTCGTACATGACAGAATCTTAGTAAGCACTGTAAAACTTTTCAGAAAAAAATCTTTTCTGTTTTCAAAGACTACAAGTAGCTTATTAATTTTTAACCATTCTTTACTTATCAGAGTCTATCTGCCAAGACAACTTTTATTTAAAAATTTATTTTATATTTTATATTTATAAAGAGGCTGTATCGCAACTTGATTGGCATCTTAATTTCACTGTTGCATTTCTATGCAGCAGTCCAATGAATGTTCATGTCTTGTTCAAATAGCTAGCAATATTTGTTTATCAACTATGTCTAAGATTGGCAAATTATGGCCAAATTTAGTCCATGCCCCGTTTTTCGAGAAAAAGTTTCTAAACTTGGAACATTATGATCCAATCTATATATACATTTTTAGTGACTACTTTTGTGCTGCAAGTGGTACCATTGAGTAAGTATAAAAGACACTATGTGGCCAGCAAAGCCTAAAATGCTATCTGGCTCCTTATAGGAAAACAATATACTGACCTATGAGAATGCCGGAGGTGGCCGGGGAATTAGCTCAGGCCGCCTGCCTCGCAAACACAAGGACCTGAGTATGAGCCCCTGTACGAGAGAGAGAGAGAGAGAGAGAGAGAGAGAGAGAGAGAGAGAATACTGGAGGAATTATAAGATAGCATTTTGAAATAGTTTGACTAACATCTGAAAGATGAGTATAGTCCTACATTCTAAAAATGAGACCAAGTGAACCCAGACTTCACCCAGAAACAGATGTATTTGTTTTCTATCATTCAAAGTGTGCATTTTACTTCATTGGTTCTTCTACTTTCTTTTTTTGTTTTTTAGGACAATGGTTCTGAAGATGTAGGGTTTATTTTTTTTAACCACTTCAGTCACCTATTACGTATAAAAAGGCAGACTATTAAATCCTATGTCATAGTAGCCAATAATTTTCATCTTCCCAAAAGCTCTGTTCCTCACTGGCAGGGTAGGCCTTCCCAGTTCACTAACTTCCAACTGACCAATGCAGATGACAGGTTTAGGGGTACTTTCTGGTCACTTTCATATTTCGTGATTCACAGAATCGGTCTATAGTTTTTAATATCACTAAAAATCTCAGAAGATTAAGTCCCTTAAAAACAAATGTGATTGTCTCAATGAAGGCAGAGAGCTCTGGAGAAAATTCTAACCTTCACTTGAAAAGAAAGAAACTTTCATAGTACTAAATGTTAAGATTTCATTGTGTTGTGAATCCTGAAGACTAAAACATTGTCACTCCAAGTGTGCCCACAGCCTCAGGACATTTATTTATATTATCAAGAGGCTTCTTAGAAATGCAAATGCCTATTCCGATTTCTTGGAGGGTTTTTATTTCAAATGTGTGTTCCATTTTGTCAAATGCTTTCTCTACATCTATGGAGATGATGATATGATTTTTGTCCTTGGCTCTACTAATATAGTGTATTCCATTCATTGATTTGCATATGTTGAACCATCCCTGCATCTACCTGGTCAGGGCGTGTGATCTTCTTGATGACTTCTCCTGCATTCTGTTTGTGAGTATCTTTTGCATCTATGTTCATTAGTGAGATTGGCCTATAGTTCTCTTTTTCGGTTGGGTCTTTCTCTGCTTTGGGGATCAAGGTGATGCTTGCTTCTAGGAATGAATTTGGGAGTATTAGAATTGCTTCCCTTTTGATTTCATTGAAGAGTTTAAACAGGAGTGGCAGTAGTTCCATTCTAAACATCTGGTAGAATTCAGCAGTAATGCCATCAAGACCCAGAATTACTTAGTGGGTAAGTTTTAATTACGTTTTCAATTTCATTGATCGATACTGGGTTGTTTAGAATTTTTAGGTCATCCTCGTTCAACTTTGGTAATTCTTATGAACCTAGGAATCTGTTTGTTTCTTCTGTATTTTTCATCTTATTGACATAAAGATTTTTGAAGTAGGTACTGATGATCCTCCTGATTTCTGATGGATCTGTTGTGACTTTACCCTTTTCATTCCTAATTGCATGGATTTGGGCCTTTTCTTTCCTTTTTTTGATAAGGTTGGCTAAAGATTTGTCAATTTTGCTTATTCTTTTGAAGAACAACGCTTGGTTTCACTAATTTTTTTTTTTTTTTTTTTTTTTTTTTTTTTTTTTTTTTTTTTTTTTTTTTGTACCGGGGATTGAACTCGGGTCCTTGCACTTGCAAGGCAGGCCACCGAATCACTGAGCTAAATCCCCAAACGTTACTGATTTTTTAAAAATTCATTCTCTTAGTCTCCATTGCATTTATTTCTGCCTTGATCTTTATGATTTCCTCCTTTGTATGAACTTTGGGTTTGTCTTGCTCTTCTTTTTCTGGAAACTTGAAGTTCAGCATCAGGTTGTTTAATTGCACTCAGTCTGTTTCCCTAATATGCATCTTCTGTGTTACTAATTTCCCTCATCAGACTGTTTTCATTGTGTCCCATAGATTCCAGTATGTTATGTTGTCATTGTCATTTAATTGTAGGAACTGTCTGATTTCTTCCTTAATTTTCTCATTGGTGTATGAAAAGATTTTATGAACAAAACCTCAGCTGCCCGTGAACTTGCTCAAACAATCCACAAGTGGTATCTCTTCTTATTAAAAAGCTTTTGCATAGGAAGAAAAACAACTAATAGTGTGAAGAGACAACCCACAATGTGGAAAAAACTTTTCACCAGTTCTTCCTCAGATAAAGGGCTACTATCTAGAATATATAGAGACAACTTTCAAAAACATCAGACCTCCCAAATGTAAAGGCACAATCAAAAAAATGGGCATCTGAAATGAACAAACACTTCTCAGACAAAAAAGTAGAAATAGCAAATAAATATTAAAAAAATGTTTAATCTCACTGGTCATTTGAGAGATGCAAATGAAAATAGCACTGAGATTCCACCTCACTCCAGAAAGAATGGCTGCTATCATGAAAGCAACTAATGACAAATGCTGGTGGGGCTGTGGGGAAAGAGAAACCATGCTCCACTACTGGTGGGAATGCAGACTGGTACAACCATTGTGGAAATCAGCATGTAGATACCTCAGAGAACTAGGATTGGAAGTCCCATTTGACCCAGCTATCCCCCTGCTTGGTATTTTTCCCAAAGAATTAAAAAATTATACCACAGTGATATATGTGCACCCATTCCACATATTGGGGAATAGCTAAAACTTGGAAGCAGCCCAATTGCCCATCAACAGAATACTGGATAAAGAAAATGTGAGGGCTTTAAAAAAATAAAATGGAGTACTACTCAGCCATAAAGAATGAGAAAATAGAGATATTTATAGCTAAATGGATGAACATTGAGGCGATAATCTTAAGAGAAATGAATAGCACATATATGAATGGATACCAAATAGTTTCTCTAGTGTGAGAAACTGAAAGTGTAAAGGAGGACTAAAAGTTATATAACAGATAATGTGAAATAGGAAGAAAAGGAACAAAGGGGAAAGGGAAGTGGGAGGGGTAGGGGAAAGGAAAGATGGGAATGGAATTAACATGAGAAAAAGAAAAAAATGGAAACAAAGTCTTTGTAGACAGGGAGGGGCAGAGGGGTTGAAGGGAGGGCAGGAGAATCGGGAAACAATAAGAACCAAGATGGAATTTGTTTTTTTGTTTTTGGTGCTGGGGATTGAACTCGGGTCCTCGCGCTTCCAAGGCAGGCCACCCAACCACTGAGCTAAATCCCCGGCCCCCCAAGATGGATTTTGTAAAGGCTCAAATTTCCAATGGGGAATATCGTAACATTGTGTACTTCAAATGTACCAATAAAATTAATTGAAAAGAAGAAAAAAAAAAAAGAAATGCAAATGCTCAGACTCCACTCTACAACCAAAATCTGAGGAAGAAATCCTAGGAAGATTTGAGTTCAGAGTAATGTGTGAGCAGCACTGAGCTAATGTATCTTAACTAATTTCTCATCCTGGAGGAAAATGTTCTGAAAGCAAAGAGGCAAAGGACAATCAGCAGAGTCTTTGTGCTGTGACAGTCACTCACTGTCTCGCTCACTTGCGCCTTCATTCACCTATCCGTCTGTCCAGGAACGAAATGAAAGAATATCTTTAATGTCCTTTTCAACATTAATTTATGAAATTTTGTTGAGAACATAGAATCAACAAGGAACAACTTGCATAAGGTCCTTGTACACATAAACATTGTAAACTGGCTATACCACGCAAACAATAAGTGAGCAAAAATGACAGCCTGAGGAGCTGTGGCTGTCAGGACGGTGATGTAGCCACAAACAAGAGAGGTAAGGGAAGGTTTCCTAAAAGAAGTAATATTTAGCTGAGGGCTGAAGGATGAAGAAGAATAATTTGGATGAAGTGGTGGGGAAGCCATGAAATATGAAACACAGTGGAAAACTGAGTAGAAAGATAAAGAATATGGATAGACAGGGAAGGACGTATGTTCAGCACTCAAGCATGCAAGAAAGAGCAAACTGAAAGGAAGGTTAAGTAAATCTTTGAGCACATGAAATGAAGTTTGTGTTCAAACCATTCAAGTCTTAGGAGAACTCAGGTTGGGATGGGGCACTGAGAAAGATCAATTAGTTCTATAAGATATAATAGACACTGTCTCATACATCTATTTTTTTTTTTTTTGCCATTTCAGATACCAAGCAAATAATGTTTGTAGTTTTTCCTCGACATTACAACATTCTGATCCTTTGTTTTCACCCTTTGTATCTGCTAAGTCAGGATGAGTGGTGCTTTCATCTACACTCTTGAGCAGCTTTCCCAAGGCACATATTGAAATAAAGATAGACAAATGTATTACTAACAAAATTGACCACAACTCTCTTATTTTTAAGAGTACAAAGCAGCAACTTAAAAGCAATTTAAGTTAATTTAAAAATTAACTCTGTGCTTTAATGGGATGTTGGCCTTGGCATAACTACAGAAATAAAACAAAGACTCAGATAAAAACTATAGTTGCGCAAATAACAAAAGAGCTGTGAATTGCAAGGAGACAACTGGTGGCTGAACCAACTGATGTCTCTTCTTCAATGAATCCCTCTTAATTGGCGTATCAATGTGTTAAAAACTGAGGTGGTAAAAGAAGGTTTTGTGACCTCATTCATAACCATTTTCCAAGTAGCCTTATGGGGGTCATAATCCTGAAAAATCAAATGTTTGTGCTTTGAGCACTTCAAAACTTTGCATGATAGCCTTCATTTAAATGTTGCCAATGTCATTGCATATGTGCTGCCAATAGACTTAGAAGTCAGAGTTCTTTATTATGAAATCCCAGGGTCGTCTACCATTCTTCAAATGCACATTCCTTTATTAGTATTTTACTAAATTGAACATTTCTAATTATCGGAATTTAAATACTTGTTTATAGGTATATTTGATGTTAGCTAGATCTTACACATTTTTATATGCTGCAGTCTTATTATTAAGTTAAATATATATTCTAATACTCCTTGAAGTTACTCATGGATTATTAATTCTGTTAACTTCCAAGTATTTGTAGAATTCCTAGGTGTCACATTGGTATTAATTATTAATTTCATTCTAATGTTTTCAGAGAAAATATACCATCGTTGTAATGCTTTTCAATTTACTGAAACTTATTTTTAAGTCCAGTGTCTTGTCTAGCTTGGTGGATGGTCATGTATATTCAAAAAGATTATGTGTACCACAGTTGTTGGAATCAATAAGTAAAGGCAGTTAGTGTTTCTAGACTCTTTTATATCTACAGACATAATTTGATTTAAAATCTATTCTGCCCTTATCTGGGATTTTAGATCTTTAATTTTTAATGTAATTAACTATATGTCTAGATATGGTACTATCAGTTTGTTAGTCTGTCTGTTCGTCATCTCTTCTTTGTTGTTTTTGTTTTCACTTTTTTCCTAAATTTGATAGTATTAAACTATTCTTAGAATTCTATTTTAGTTAATTTTGTTTTACCTATAATTTTTATATTTCTTAGATTATAATACATAAACTTAACTTTTAAAAGTTTATATAAGATCACTATTTTTCCATTTAACACAGGATTAAAATCCCTTCGGTAGTATTATGTCATAATGGTCCCCCTAGCACCATCCTTTCTTTTCCATATTACATCCATATATTCTAAATCCCACTTGGAATGATTTTAATTTGGGATAACATATCTTTTGAAAGATTAGAGGAACACATAGTCTTCCACAGTTAATGTAATATTTTGCATAGCTGATGTTCATTCATTCCTGAGGATTTTATTTTTCATCTGATATAATGTATTTTATCATTTCCTGTGGTGAATGTCTGCTGGAAATGAACTATCTTAATCTGAGAAATTCTGTTTAACATTCATTCTTGAAGAACATGGATTCTGGCTGATTGTAATTTTTCTTACAGCATTTTAAAGATACTGTCCCACTGTCTTTCAGCTCCAGTAGTTTTTGTTGAGAAATCTATAGTCACTCAAATCATTATTTCCCTATATTGTGTTTTATGCTTTGTTTCTCATTTTTTAAATGCTCAGCCCTTTTTAATGATGCATGTAAATATCATTTTCTTTGTAGTTTTTCTATTTAGGATGTGCTATATTTTAACAGATGTAAATTTATGTCTTTCACCAAATTTAGAAATTTTTTCATTAATTATGTCTTCAACTTTTCATCTGCTGAATTCTCTCTTCCTAACAAGACCTACAAATATTCTGTGGTTGACTTTCGCACAGGTTACTATAAAATGTTGGTTTTAAAAGAATTTTTGTGCTCTACTTAATCTTGAATCATTTTTATCTATTTATATTAAAAGTCACTATTTTATTTATCATGTCCATTTTGCAAATAAGCTCATTGCATCTTATCTGTAACAAATATATATTTTTATATTTATAAAATATTACTTCTACATTTCCTATTCCCCTTCTACATTTCATATTCTTTCTATGATGTTCTACATTTTTGTTCAATAAGAATATCTTTTGACCTTTGTGAACATCATTAAAATAGGTAATTTATCTGGGTGTGGTGGCCCATGCCTGTAATCCCAGCACTCGGGGGAGGCTGAGGCAGGAGGATCACTGTGAGTTCAAGACCAGCCTGGGTTGCATAGTGAGTTCCAGGTCAGTCTCTACTACATAGTGAGACCCTGTCTCAAAACAAACAAACAAACAAACAATAGGTGTTTTAAAGTTCATGATTGAAAATTCTGGTGTTACCTCTGATTTAGTCTCTATTGGTTATTTTTTTTCTTTTAACATGGTCCCTTATATGTCAAATACATTTGTACTCTATAATACACATTGTGAATGTTTTACTGTAGATACACTATTCTATTACATTGCTGTTTTTATTTTAGCAGACAAGCTCTGACTCTATAACATTTAGGAGCACAACGTTGTTATTAAATCTCAAGTCAATTCTTTATGTCTTAAGTGTTTGCCTTTGCCTTTTTCAGAACATATGTAATTTAAGGCTAAGGAAATGTTTTAGGTTGAGTTTATTCTCAGAATGTAGGATTTCTGCCTCAGAGTATCTCCTCTGCTGTATTTCCTACTTTCTTCTTATGGTACTTCTGAGTGGATTCTGGTCTCTTTATTCAATTTATGAAGTTGTCTGATGAATTTGCTAGATAAATAATAACAGATAATTTTAAGGGAATGATGGTGGTATTTGTAAGATTTGCTAAATTTCCTCCTGATATTTACCAAATTGTCACTTTCTAGGCCCTCTTCTGTTTCCACCATAAGGTGCAATTTATTAATAAACTGTTTCTCTCTTTATTGAATTGAAAATATTTTGTTTTATTTGAGTCTTTCTATCTGCCACTTCTTTCTTCCCTTACTTTCATCATATCTCAAAGAATATTTCTCTTTCCAAGGTATTTCCCCTTCCTCATAGAATCATCTTCCTAAGATTGCTGTTTCTGGGCTACTTGCTTCACAATATGTAAATTATGCTCCATCACTTCTGTTACACTCTCTTGTTTTTTACTTATGTCTAGCCTGAACCTCTTTTTTTGTCTAAGCTCTGTAGACAGTTTTGCTGTTTTGGATGTTTACATCTCTATATAAATGCAAATAGGTTTGCTCTAGCACCTGAATCACAATTGTGTTTATAAATAAGCTACTGGTAGCTTCATTTGCTCTGCTTTTAACTCTGTAATTTTATTTTGGAATGTGTATGAAGATGTGTGACATTTAAATCACTTCCTTCGTTTTTCTTTGAAAGAAAAAAGGAAAATTTTACTGTTTTTTTATATAATTTTTATTTAACCTTTAAAAAAATGTCTCTATATATGTACACATATACAAATATACATATGCTATAAATCTATGTGCATTATAAATATATATGTATATATATATACACATACATATATATGTGTATATACACACACACATGCATATATATACACATATATATATATGTATATATATATGTATATATTCCATTTTTAAGATGAAGAAACTCTAAAAGATCAAACTACCTGCCTGAGATTGGTTCTTTGGAAAGGGATAGAGCTACATTTAAACTCATATTTAAACTTATTGTCTTTGACCATAATACTGTACTACTGGGATAATAATTTTATGCCTGTGTTTATGTGCTGAAGTCAGATTGCCCAAGTTAAAATCTTGACTCTCTCTTTTGCTGATCTTCAGGAAGTTATAACCTAAAGAGGCTCTAGTTATTCCTCCATGAAATGTGGACAATATAATATTTTTACTTATAGGAAAATTTTAATATTAAATAAAATAATCTATGTAAAATTCATAGCATATACTAAGTATCAATTAATATTTATGCTCATCCCTAAGGAATACTAACTCAGTTGTGATTCCAGCTATTTTCAAGAATTTTCATGGTGTAATAGTTTCTAAAATTGATCTCATAAAAAACAAGGTAAGGGCCAGGGATTTAGCTCAGCAGTTTGGTGGCCTGCCTTGCAAGCACAAGGACCTGAGTTCAATCCCCGGTACCAAAAAAAACCAAGGTGAATGGCTGATTGTAGATTTATTGACTGCAAATTCTTCGACTTTCTCCATGAGATGGCCTTAGCTACTGAATTCCAACTTTCAAAGTCTAATAGCATCCAGATCATGGTAGCATACTGCCCTATGTCTTTCTTCATAAAACTTGCTCTAAAGACACCTTACACAGTCAAGTTAGATCCTAAGGCTTTCCATAGTTTCAGAAAGTTGAATTATAAGTTTCGTCACCAAAAATGGCCAATAGAAGAAAACAAACAAATCTCAATATAGTCACACTAGAGGAATATTTTTGAAGCAAACATTGGAGAAGAAAGCTAAAAGAAACATTTTAATAAAGCTAAACAGTGACCCATTAAAACTTTTATAACACTGAAATGTTGTTGCTAATAAGAGGGGCACAGTTGTTTGTTTGTTTGTTTATTTATTTATTTATTGGTACCGGGGATCAAACTCAGGATCTTGCTCTTGCAAGGCAGGTGGCAGAACCACTGAGCATGTCCCCAGCCCTATCTGTTTATTTTATAATTTGATGCCTTCCAAACTGAATTTCAAGAAATAAAATATACATACAAATATGTATGTGTACATGCATATGTTTATATTATATATACACAGAGTGATAAATACATATTAAGGTATATATTATAATTTATCAATAGCTATATATATCTAAAATATATTACTAATATCAAAGATATTTCTAAGGTTAGAGATAGTATAGAGGCATTCTTCCATAAGATATTGTTTGGGTCATGAGCTGTGAGTAAAGAATTATTGAAATTATGTCTAACATTTGTATGTGTGTATAATATACATATATTCTATCCATGGGCCAGAAAATTGTACTATTAGAGTATTGAAAGAAAAGTTAGAATTTGTTTTTAAATGGTAAAATAGAGTCTACTGCTCCCTCTACCTGGGCTTCTATACTTTAATAGAATATGTTCATTTTAGAATTTCTGAAAACTTGACAGTGGAGAAAAGATTTGGATATTCCATTATATTATAAAGTTGTAAGATTTATGAGGTTACCAGATCTAAAAACACTGTGAGCACTACACAGTAAAAATCTTTTTAGAGTATTAAGCACTAAAATGATTTTTATAAGGATTTCTCAGGAAAATCTGTATATGCTTCATAACCAAAGTTGGAAGCTCCATGTGATTCATGGAAGATGATATACTTAGTCCCACAACTACACTGTCAGTGTAGACAGATTAAATGAGTGTTTGGATCTTCATATCCCTTACATGCATTGTTGGATTGTGTTTTATGAAGTTGCTCAAATTTCTGAACTATTGTTAGTAATTATAGACAACTACAGTGCTATTTTTCTGTAATGACTTTCTGGTTCCTTCTTTTTGACTCTCCATGTATAGGAGTAGTTATATATTAAAATGACGAACTGCTGAGATTTGTGACCCCTGAGGGAAAAGTTGGACAAGTGGATTTTGGGGTCACTTAAATTAACATTTTCTGATAACAGTAGGAAATAGAAAAAGAGGGAGACTAGGTAAAACTGGAGGCTTGGGAGGCCCATGTGCTGCCACCCAGCATTCCTTCACTTGTACGAAAGGAGACAGCTGCTCTCCTCTTAGTCTAGGTCCTCAGCAGTGACATATCGTCAAGACTATTAAGCTGTAAGTAAGCTTATTACAACAGTTCAGAAGTAGGAGCTTAGCTCATAACATGTTCTTTAGAAGCTCTACAGTGCTTCGTGTCATATGATCACAGTTGAGGACCACTGATGCAGCGAGATGGACTTGATGATCGCATTGATCCCTTACAGTTCTGGGAGTGGTGGATAGCACGAAAGTTGAATTTGACAGACCCTCGAGAGGCCACACTTAATTGCTTGCTAAAGTGTGAAATCGATCTAAAGTGGTGGGTACTTCTAGATACACATCTGGCAAATCAAGTCAATGACAAAGAAGTGGGTTCTTAAAATTTTTCCAAAGTTTAGGTACATGCTGAGGGCTGTCAACTGAAGTATTAAAGCCAAAGCACAGGTTTATTTGGACTGCTTTGTGTGATTTGCAAACGTACTGTGATTATAGGATATCTTGACAGAATTTATTTTCTGTAAACATAATTGAGCTGTAAACTCCTAAATAATAATTAAATGGGTACCTAAACTTAAAATGTAATTCTGCACTTAAATTTCATGTATTATATATGAAATTATATATAAGATTGATACTTTTTATCAAGATAGAAGAAAGAAATCTATTAAGATAGAAATCTATTCTTGAAGGTATCATATTCAGTTCAATATATTACTGGTTGGCTAAATGATATTAGAAATACAAAAATGAATAAAACATGTTACTTTCTGAAGTATATCATATTACTGGGAAAATAAAAAGGTAACCGAATGTCTCCAGCATTCCAAAGTTGTGCTAAAATGTTTTATCTAAATTTTATGTACATATTATTTTTACGTATTTGTATGAAATTGGTCTGCTAAAATGTGGACCAGCTTTTGGAGAGTTCGTGAGTCACTCATTTGTTCTGAAACAAACTCAGTTCATATTGTTTCCTCTTTGTGTGCTGTGATGGTACTGGCAACTTGCATGAGCCTGGCATTGAACTGAGACTGGGTGTTTCTCTGGGCAACTGCGATTGATATCCCATTCCTGTCTGAAGGAGGTGACACTGATTAAGACAAGTATTTGACCAATGCTGTCATTAACCTTTTTTCTTAAGCTTTCAGCCCCAACCTCTACCTACTCTATCCATCTTATCTCACCCAAGTGAGGGATGAAAATAAAATCCTAAGGAATATTTGTGGAGTTAAAAGTCAGAAGCAAAGGGTCACTGGAAGATTGGGACTTGGCTGTGGAGCAATAGAAGAGTTCTCCCTTCACTCCTTTCCACCACATTGCTCAACATCTTTTTATACCAGTTCCTTTTATCCAGTATATCCTTCCTAGCTATCAAGAAAATATTACCAGGTAATCTGAAAGGCAAAAAAAAAAAAAAAAAAAAAATTT